>NC_141100.1:5236764-5836764 GCF_041138505.1 Cibotium barometz | reverse complement strand
CCGGGCTAGCCCGTGAACCGTGCGTGTGAAACTGTCTGCTGACATGGTTGTGTGGCATGTGAACAGGTGGTAAGTAATACCCAATCTAGGCTCAAATAGCCCTTAGGACTTAGCCAATATTTATAAGTGAGTGCGTTCCCACTTCATTAAAGTTTGGGCGCCCAAAAGTCACTTATAAATTATGACCGCTTCCAAGTTCACACTCACTGAAGTCCCGAGGCGGACAAGACTCAATGTCCAGGATCTGATCCTCCCTTTTTACTCATAAATGGGCATCTCCCCATGTCCCTTCACCTGATTGGACCCCAATTCACTTACTTATTAAGAGAAATTCGTGTTTTCTCTTCATGAGGATTTTTGGAGGCTGAAAACTCTGTTTTTCCACCATTTCTCTCCATTTCCAAGCTCTCCATAGCCATACCCAACTTGCTAGGGTGTTTTCCAAGCTTCCAAGAGTGTTTCCAAGTGCTAATCACTCTCCTACTCACTCCCAATGACTGAAATTCAGCAAAACAGCTCTCATTTTTGCTGTAATTTCTGGTCTTTTTGCTGAAAACCCTAATTTCAGCCTTCCTTTCTGAAGTTGAACCATAGGGGAAGCTTTCCCAAGGTTCCCTTCATCCTCTTGAAGACTTTTGTCGCGAAGGATTGCGGCAAATCGAAGATATCAACACTTCTAAAGCTTCCAACGCGAAGGCTTCCGCTTGCAACAACTTCTATGAAGACTGGTAAGCTAATTGGACAATGTGTTGTCATTACTTACTCAGTAGAAGGGCAGGACTCCTTGTTTAGCCGCCCTGTGTAGTATTTCTCTTGTCCTATGTGCTCTTGAAGATGTTGCTACCTTGCTTGGTAGAACATAGAGCCAATGGTAGAGAATATGGGCACTGAAGTCGGGCCGGGCATCAAGGCAGCTCCTTGGTGATCTACATCGACATACCATTGTTTTCTAAATGCTGAATTTCATATGCATTGGCATGGAGGATTTGGCAATGGATGCCCGTGAAGCTATGTATTGAATTTCTCCAATAGTAATACAATTTACTCAAGGGAGGGGTCGGCCGTTCCGGCTCATTGTGTGCCTCTTGTCAATTCAGCAATTTACTTCTTGTATTTGAGCAAGTGTCCTTCAAATCTTAGTGTATTTAAGTGTATTGATTAGCATTGTGTTCAACCAAGTTACATTGGTATCAGAGCATACGGTTCTCTTTCACTTCTATCGTGAGAGACGATCACCGTGAACACTAGCTATCTCTACACTTAGAACATTATGGACAGCCATACAATGAATGTTGGAGATGCTAATACAAGAGGCAGGGACAATGAAATGCATGCCTCCAATGCTTTACAGGATGAGCAAACTCATGTGGTGCACAATAGGGAACATGAATATGTGGGACAGCCGTCTCGTGGCAAAGAGAAGATGCAAGAAGAAGAGTCGATAGTCTTGAGGGCTGAACTTACTCGTATGCAGGCTCTTCTCCAAGCACAACAAGAAGAATTGAATCTCTATCGCCGCGAGGATCCATTGGTACATGACAGTTTGAAGACCAAGAAAGCTGAATCTTATATGGATCATGCAATGGCAATGATTGCTCAAGAGTTGCACATGCAACCAAGGGATGCAGCACGTGCATACTTGGCTCGTACCGAGGATGCCTATGCAGAAAAGGCAACCATCCCACATGTCTTGGAATCCCCACAAGTGCCCGAACAAGAAGTTATGTCTAAGAGGATGAATCTCCATGCTATGGGAGAGGAACAATCAGTGACTTCACGCCATGCTTAGGGTTGAAAGTGTCAGTCACGTAGCACGCACACCACCCTAGGGCATTGAGCAACGTCGGTGGCTGGTCTCCTATCTCCTAGCTGTTGCTCCCCCCCAAAAACCCGGCCGGAGGAGATATCTATGACAAGGTGCCACCACACCCTATATATGGCTCTTCGACTTCCCATGCTCTTGCATATGGGATAATCCACCACAACTTCTAGTCATGCCATAACTTGAGAGTAGCTATGAGAATTGCCACCTCCAACACCCTCCTTCAATTCGAGCACCTTGATCAAATAGAGGTTAGGACCACCCAGGAGGACCACACAGGCCAAGCTCTAATACCATGTCAAAGTCACGCAGCAACAGCACGCACACCACCCTAGGGCATTGACCAACGCGAGTGGCTGGGCTCCCATCTCCTAGCTGTTGCTCCCCCCCCCCCTCCAAAAAAAAAGGACCACCGGCCGGAGGAGATATCTAGGACAAGGTGCCACCACACTCTATATATGGCTCTTCGACTTCCCATGCTCTTGCATATGGGATGATCCACCACAACTTCTAGTCATGCGATAACCCGAGAGTAGCGCCACCTCCAACAGAAAGAAGGTACACAAAGCTTCCACGCCTGTGACATTGGAGTCTTGAAAGATGTGATGTCCTCACAGAAGGAGGGGAGGTGCCATCACCTAGGATGCACGTGCCAGAGCGAGAACCAGAATCAGAACGGTAGATCGAGCAGGTGGATCTCTCCAAATCCTATTTGGAGGAGGATGAGGTCAACGATAGTTCCCAAGGAGGTGGATCTCCAAATCCTATTTGTAGGAGGATGAGGTTGACTCGATAGTTTTCGAGGAGCTTCCAGAAAATCTCTCTAAATTCTGTGAGGAGCATTAGACTACATGGGATTCAGAAGATCCAGACCAAGTTAGAGAGCATGGGGATTAGGCTGAAGGATATGAAGTGGAGTCTTCAATTGGACCAGAATGGAATCGGAGCAGAGGTGTATGGAGTAAGTATATGGGCAGATCTAGAGGCAGATTTGGATCTGATGTATAGGCCCCGCCCAAAAGTGTCAGGAACATGCGCCCATGGATGGGACACCTTTTCAGCGTAGTTTGGAGGCCAAATATGGCTTTTTGGACATTATTATGTAGGTTAAAAAGGCAAAATCGACCTGAATACGACTTTCCATCCTATCCCTATATAAAGGAGGTCAAAGGGCATAGATAGATCTCTCAAGCATCTCATAGGTGTTGGCAAGAACCCCCGCATAGAGGCAGCCCGGGGCAGCTCTACGCAATAAGGCAAGCATCTGGAGAGCACGGCCAAGCTGTGGAATCAGCAAGCTTTTGTATGCACATAGATTAACATGTACATAGTGGATCTAGTCAAGATCCAAGGTCATTGTACATATTCATGTTTGGAATATAGACTAGGTTAGGTCTACCTTGTCTTTTGTTTGTTTGCTAAACAGAGGATTAGCATTAATGTCTTTTGATTAGCATTAATCATAGACATGCTTCCACAACGCATGCCACACCTTCTATGCTAGGTATAGGGTACAACAAGTGACGGGATATGGGAGAACTGAATAAACTCTCTAGGTATCTGTTCAGCTTTGCCTTTCTCTATCCCGGGATAAGGGTCCAAAGCCCTTTTTGAATAGACAACGAAATCTCCCTCTAATCTCATAGTAGATTAGGCATTTGCAAACATAGTGCTCTTCTGAATCAACCCGTCTGACACAGTCAACATGTCCTGTCCTCTCTAGGTATCTGTTCAGCTTTGCCAATCTCTATCCTCAGTCTATGGGATGATACCCTAAGCTGGCCAATGGTATCCTCCTAGCATGGGATGTGAAAACATCGAGATAACCTGGTCTTTGTATGAAGCCATCTGCTGTGAATCTCAAGAAATGGTCTCTGTAGTACTGCATCTTGGTAGGCAATGGGCCTACTGGTGTGATCCATGTGCTACGTCTATATAGCCCCAGTAGATTGTATCCGAACACCTAGTTCCTGTCGTCATGTGTAAGTCTAATGTATGGGGGATCTGGATCATACTGAAATGGAGGGAGCCGGTCCATCTGTAGTCCATGTGCTTTTGTAGCCCCTCCTCAAAATCTGCAATGAGTACAATATCATCAGCTTATAAAAGGATGGAAACAAGAATACCTCCTAGAGAAGCTCCTCCCCCTCCGGCTCTGTCAATGAAGTTTGAGATCTCATCTATGTAGAGTCCAAAGAGGGTTGGGGATAGTGGGCATCCTTGTTTCAATTTGATGGTGTTAGAAAGCTCCTCAGAGAGTCCTCCCATCCAGTATCTCACCCTACCAATAGATGACTTAGATAAAGCAATGATAGGCCAGATCATGTTAGATGGGACCCCAAGATGCTGTAAGTGCAACAATCTTGCACTTGATAGCTCTCTCTGTGTTCAGGGCTTCATGTGTCTTGGCCAAAGTAACACTATGAGCATACTAGTTGGTCCTCGCCAGGGCCAAAGCAACTCTTTGTCGAGGGTCAAGATTGTCACATGACCTTCAAATCTTTGTGACTTCGTGTGAAATCTCTGCATCCAAATAGAGAGATTTAGGTATACGGACACGGGGGGACGCCATCTGAGTCCCTTGCTTTCTAAAGGCACAAAACAACCGGGCAATGATTTGATTTGATGGTGTTAGGCATGATAGCAATGGTGCCTCCCATATCTAGGCTCCAATCATCCACACATAACCTATCCAATTGTGCTAGGATACATCCATGTCCGTTTCTGCGGTTATGCCAAGAGTAAGAGGCTTTCTCCAAGGGGTGTGTTCTACCCTCATGGCCACGCTTTTTCTCAGAGGGCTGCTCAACCACGTTGAAATCCCCTCGAAATATCTTATGATTTGTCTGGGGGAGGAGGTTTGTGATGGTGTCCCAAAAGGCCATCCTCTCACCTCTCACATTAGGTGCATAAATATTCAAGATGCCCAATTTGTGACCCTCATGCATGGCCATAATCCATTGCACCCTAGCAGTTGTTTCTCGTACCGGTACAAACCTATTCGTATGGTACGATTCCTTACGACATCGTATGGTATGAATTGACCTTTGGCAGTTTTTGACCGTTTGCAAAAGCAGTCGTATGAGTGTTTTCTGCCGGTTTTTGACCGTTTTTTAAAACTGCTTTTTAAATGTTAAAGATGTAGTTTTGATCCCAGACCTAAGGAAATGCTTAGCTGGTGTTTGTGCACGCTTCTCATAATACTGAAGGAGGGGAAAGTCATTACACAGTTTTTGCATATGTGCGCAATACATGGCCACCTTGCAAGGCATCGTGATAAGATACATCATGCTGTACATCGTGCAAAGTACATGTCCTGGTGTGCATCTTCATCATCCCCCATGCCATGTATATCTTGCGTTTTATCCAACCCCAATAGGGAGGACTCAACAAAGACATTCTGGCTTGATGCATCATCCTTCTACAAAGAGCCTCATCACTTTGACTCAATACATCATCATTCTACAATACATTGTGTGTGGGTGATACATGAGCCTATGCCCCGACATTCTCATCACAACGGCGGTCATGAGAGACGACACAAAACTTCTGGTGGAACGTTGGCCGAGATGGAGCCTTAGGCTGTGTCGCCTGAGAGGCACGTTTGCGCCATCTCCTATGACCCCTAGCTGTAGGGAAATCCCTAGCAAAGTGCCCCTGCTGGTGACAAACTTGGCATTGGTCAAGCCTACTTGCAATCTCCATATGTTGCTCCAACAGATAGTCAGTACTGGGAAGCTGCACGAAGTCCTCAAAAAGTGTGACATGCGAGAATTGATTGTAGTAAAACAACCTTAGGCTTAACTAAACTTCACGTAGAAACACTTAAGAGAAAGAGAATGGTTTCAATGCAAATGCAATGCAGCTATATTAAATGCGATGGTTACAATGAGATCTATGAATAGATCTATGCTTGTCCTAAATGAGTATCCTTCTCGGGAAGAGAGATGCTGAATGAAGATGACTGAATGTTAGGGAGGGGGAAGGCCCAATACCAAGGCCAGGTAGCAGGCTAAGATAGGGCAGCAGGAAGAAGAGGTGGGCAGGAGGAAGAAGGCACAGAAGAGGGGGAAAGGAGGGTGGCAGAGGTGGGAATGACGGTCAGCAGAGGGAGGGATGGGATGCAGGCGTTCAGCAGGGGAGGGCGGACAGCAAGCAAGGGGGGCAGCAGAGGTGGAAGGTGTGCAGAAGGAATTGGGGGCAGGTGAAGGCGTGCAGCAGAGGGGATGCAGGTGGGCAGAGGGAGGGCGCACAGAAGAGGGGGAAGGCAAGCCTCAACAGTCGGGGAGCTGTGGGACCTCTCAAATATCAGCATGCCAGTACTGTTACACATTTAAATCAGTGCCCTACCATTGTGGTCCAGCTCCTTTCAATCCATCGAAGGTCTCTCCCATGCTGGGATGTTCATAACTACTGCTGTCTGCTGCCATATGGAGTGCTTGATGCAAGTTGTCTTGTGTGTGGCATGTGCCCTCACCACTGGGACAATCCATTCTCTATTAGCATACAGTACTGTTTCACGTGTGGATTAGTGCCCTTCTATGTTGGTCTGAATCTGTTAAGTTCTGGGATGTCCATAACCTCTGTGGTCTGCTGTTATGGCAAAATTGATGTATCCCATTTCAACTGTGGGATGGTGTTGCGAGCATTCATCTCTGAGAACTAGTACTTGTCCCTCACATCTAAGCTCTACAATGTCTCGTTCTAACTCAGTGAATGGGTTATCCCAGTGAAGCCCACTGTAGAAACATGAATGCGTGTGGGGAATGTAGCATCCTGCCACAGCAGGTTAATTAATGTCTTTTTGGGGGGCGGGGCATGAGACCAATGATAATGCACTATGTGTGAGTACTGTGGTGGGAGATGAGGAAACTGTTAGTGTGCCCAGAAGATAGTGATGGACAATGATGAAACTTTGCAAGAGTGTAAGGCATGGCATGTGAAAACCTGAGGGAGTTACAGAATTGTCTCGAAGACCTTGTCCGGTGAAAATGAGAGACTTAAAACTCATAAGATTGATGTGCTGTGTATGTGTGTGGGGAGAGAGAGAGAGAGAGAGAGAGGTTTTGCAGATCATATTTCTTGGTAGTGGCATGCTTAGACTAATCAGAAGTGATTTTGTTTCACTAGCCCTCAACGAAGCTTTAAGAGAGGAGCTACAAAGGTTAAAGCTAGTGACTGGACAGCTCAATGCGGGTAATGGACATATGCTATCCCATGCAAATCAACCACTATCCACCAATCAACAGTTTTACCAGATGCAGAAGATGCCACAGCCACGCCTTAGTACTCAACAGCTTCATCAAGTACATTCTACCCTTACCAATCAGGTGCAGGGACAGCAAGAAAACTTCCAGGCCTCCGGAATCGGAACTCTTCAGGGGCTGTCCACAGGCCTTGGTGCTTCTGGGACAAAATCAGAGGGTGTGCCAATAGCTGGTAGCCCCAGCTCCCAATGATATCTACCGGAGCCATTTCTTGGAAAAACGGCCATTGCATTATATTAAGTAGGTCAGTTCATTGGCATAGTTACGGCATGTAAATCCTTTGCTCCTTTACTTAGTGTTGTAGTTGAGAAAGTCTAATAGGGTTGGATATATTGTTTTGTTTGTCAATTGAGTCAGTACAACAGGGTAGGTATAAGGTGGTTTAAGAAGTGCTGTTGTTGTAAAGTAAGTTGTATGCTTGGTAGATTTGTGGGCTTCAAGTTTGCAGATATCCTTTTGAGTTGCTTATGGGGTGTGATCTAAAGGCATGTGCAGCTTTTAATTTGAATACCTTTGCTACCGAACAACTTAAAGATAGAAGTTAAAAAAGTTCATCTTTGCAACTTCCCCCATGCATTGCCTTGCATTACTTGCATGTCAACATTAATTAACTAATTAATATTACCTAGGCAATAACCCCACGTGCAACCACCTCAAATAGGAGGGTTGAATAACTTGGATAATTGAAAGATTTATAATACAGTTTATAGAATGGGCCCATGTTTATGTGAAGGATTTTGCAATATAGTTTATAGAAATCATATATAGCAAACATGCAGGACAAGCTCCAATCCATTGGCCCGTGCCTATGTGAAGGATATTCTACTGCAGTATTCATCACACCACCATAGTTGCATGAGCTTAATCCAGAAGACATGGGGACCTAAAGGGATTCAAAGGACAAAGGGTTTGCTTTTCAGCTTTTAAAATGTAGCAATAACATGGTTTGATAGGACACACCCCATAGTGCTTGATAGAGGCTGAAGAAAGGAAGCTGTAATGGTGGCATGTGAGGAGGTGTAAAAATGCTCCTTTAGGAGAGTTGGGTCACATAGTTGATGGTGGCCAGTGTCATTGTTACATGATAAAACATGTCAATATTTAGCTAACAAATAATAGAGTGTTCCTTATTAGGACTGAACACGTAGGGGCCCAGTATCATTTTATCATGGAATTTGTGCATCATATAGTCAAATGCAAAATATCTTCAACAAAGCACTCCCTAGAAAACTGTTTTAGCAGTTTAGATGTAATTTGGATGTTTTGTAGTTGAACTCAAGGCTAAAGAAAACTATTGAAAAAAATGAAAAATCGAATCCGCCTATTTTGTAAAGTCTGTTAGATGTGGCCTAATGATCTAACACATGAGGTGATGACTTTAGCCAATTTGATCTATTGTTCTTATAGAGACTCTTAATAAATGTCCATGTTCAGATGCCATGGCAATGCCTTGGATGTGTGATCACATCGTCCACACAACTCATAAATCAACACTAGAGCTCGTGTATCTTTTCTTGAAATGGTATTGAATCTCAAATTATTCTCCTTCAGTTGGTGCTACATGTTGTGAAAGAATGCCCTGCAATAGCTTCTTAATAGATGTTGTGGGCACCAAGAGACTATGTAGTTTCGCCTTCCAAATAGGATAGTTAGTACCATCCAATCTCAAAGCTTGAGAGGAAGAAGGAATGTGAATGTGTATGTGAAGAAAGGATGTGAATTTTTATGTGAAGAAAGGATGTGGATGAGTATGTGAAGAATGCATGTGGATGAGTATGTGAAAGAATGCATGTGGATGTATGTGAAATAATGGATGTAGATGTGTATGTGAAAGAATGTGATGTGACATGAATATATGTGGATATGAATTGATAGATATGAATGTATGGATAGATGTGAGTAGTCGTACATGTGAACCATGGAATGGGTTGAGAAGCTTCCATTAGGCTCCACACAAAATTGACGCCACCAGGAGACTATGTACAGTCACCTTCTAAATAGGATAGTTAGTATCATCCAATCTCAAAGCTTGAGAGGGAGAAGGAAGTCATGGAATGGGTTGAGAAGCTTTCAATAGGCTCCACACAAAATTGACGCACTACAAGAAAGATTACTTGAAGAGAGAAGAAGTAATGTAAAGAAAATCTAAGAGTTGAGATTTTCACTCATTGCTCACTATTCTCTCTAAAGCTGTGCTCTCATCCATGGCCTGAAACAAGATAGAGAGATGCAAAAGCTCGAGAGCCTAGATTGAAAGTGGAAGAAATTGCAACAAATAAAGCACAAACTTGAATACCAAGAATTGCTAATAGTGTGATCATATTTCAACAATAACAAATAACTTTATAAGAACCTTTGTTACAACTATAGTAGGTTGCAACTGATGCAACCAACATTTGTGGTCTCTCCTCTTTCACTTCGTGAGTCCTTTTGCCTTGAGTAAGATGGAAGAGGGAGTGAGATGCCTTGTCATATGCGGTGTAGGGAGGTTAAGGACAGCTCCAAGGGAGGGTAGGATGAGGGGTAGCTGCCCATTTAATCATACTCTAACCAACAAGATAGGAGTAGATGCTTGTGGCGGTGCACTGTTCTTGTTGTTCGAGCCTTTAAGAGTCTAGATAGCCAAGGGCCACTTATACAACCTGCAGCTTTGACAACTATTCTTTAATTATGTACATGTGGAATGGAAAATGTGATAAGGTTTCACTGTAAATTGGGGTATTTTGTGAAAATTTAAACATGCATTGCTTTTAATGTAGTTGGGGAGCCTATTGATTCCCCCTTTGTTGATCCACTTATATTGTCTTCTTCATTTTTTGTACTTTCCCACCACCACCACCCCTTCTTCCCCCTCTTCTACTACACTTCCATCATGACCTCTATAGTGTTCCCCAGGATCAACTCTATTGCCATCTCTCCACACTTGACACTTCGGCTCCTCTAACCACTCACATTTCAGCTTAGTACCCTTTTGCATGATTCAGCCAAGGGCTCCTTCCCTTGCACAAACAATGTTCTCTCCATAGGTAGACCACTAGAGCAATAAGTAAATATTGCCTTGTTATGGTTATGTATGTATGCACACAGTACACAAAGGGGGTGGAGTATGTGTGGGATCAATTGTTAATGTACATTAGGTGAGGTTGCAACATAGTTGTGGTCTTAAAATTTAGAGCACATAGGTTATTGAAGGGCCTCAAATTCAATATTGTTAATGTACATTAGGTGAGGTCGCAACACAATTGTGGTCTTAAAATGTTATTGTACGTTTTCTTCCTGCAATAGCTTCCTCTTCTTCTCTTGCCTATGTGAGAGGAACCATCGTGAAGAAACATCTCTTCTTACCTCCATCTAGGCATTGAGACTCCCTTCACCCGTTTGGCAAGGGGCATTCGGGTGTGACAACAGATTGAGGTTGTGACTGGACGAGCTGGCACACCTACATGGAAAAGTTGCATGCTGCTATGAAGCAAAAACCAACGACACATGCTTCAGCAAGGCTAAGGTAAGCTCTTGATTTGAACATATTTGGTGCCACTCTGTCGGAGACTAGCCTAGGGTTTAGTTTCATTTTTTGTCTATTCTGAGCGATTTGGATGAAAATAGACTAAGAATATGCCATTTTCTCCACACTGAAATTGTGAAGTGTCCTGACAAGCCAAGTTGAAGAACAATCAGCTCCAAAATCTTTGAGATATCAAAAGATAAGGCAATGAAGTGCCTCACTCTCCATCTGCATGATTGCAAAAAGAAAGATTTAGTGTAGAGGACAAGGGTGTGGGTTACAAGACAGAGAAAAGAAATAAGAGAGGGACACAAAAAGATCCATGCATCCCCTCAACTAAGTTTCCCTAACCACCCAAACCTTCCTTCATTTTACTAAAGTAAATGTCTCATAATGTTTGTTTCATTACATTTGTTTTTCCTAAGGTGCAAAGAGGCCTTATTAAAATCTTTCCTATGCTTTCATAAAATGTGAAAGCATTTTCGTGAATTGGCTTTTGTATTTGTGAACCTGCCAAAGAAGCCAACCACATACAACAAAATGCATATATCAGTTCTTACAATCAAGCATATAAATTATGCTCAAACATCAAACATGTGCACAAGACACTCTCACTCTACATTGGGAGGTTCATCCTACTTCTTGCTCTCTATCTCCATGATTACAAGAAGAAAGCTTTGGTGCAAGAAGAAGAGGGTGTGGGTTGCAAGAGAGAGAACTGAAAGAAGAAAGGGACACAAAAACACTCGTGCATCCCCTCAACTAACGTTCCCCAACCATCCCAACCTTTCTTTATTCTATTAAAATAAAGGTTTCATTACATTTTTTTTCCTAAGATCCTCTATCCTCTCTGTTCACTCACTCACACATGCATAGACAAGCAGTTAGAGAGCTCAAATCATGCATACAAGCAAGCAAGAGAGAAAATAGAGAGAAAGAGCACTCTTAGATTATGCATAAGAGAATACAAGAGAATGAGGGGTTGGGGTTCCATTTTACCTTATCTCCTTCGTTTTTAGGGTTTACACTATTTAGATGGCCAAAGCTAAAAAGTACATCATAGGCCTCCTAGACCACTTATATAATGTAGACCTTCTACTCAATACCCTTCATTAACCTATCTCGTGGCACACCTTTCATAGGCCTCCTAGACCACTTATATAGTGTAGACCTTCTACTCGATACCCTTCATTAACCTATCTCGTGGCAAACCTTTCATAGACAATCGACGAGCTCTCACATAAAATATACAATACATAACCATTTAAGTGAAATCTAGCCTTTTTAACGCCTTCAACCAAACAAAGTAAAAGTGAAGAGACCTCTATTGCCTCTCTATGTTGCTAACCCTAGGATCTAAATCTAATAGCTATTCGGTCCACTTGCTTGAAGCATGGCAATGTCGGCGACGACATAAGAACATTACACATCTGCTTGGGAGTGAAGTGTTGAAATGTCGGACACCACTAACCTTGGCGGCATGTAGTGTTGCTCTAACCTATTGGTAGTCATCTCTACCTTGCTTCAAGAGTAGCACAGATAGAGGTAAGTAGTGGGTCGTGGAGGGAAATACAAAGCATGGTTGAGTGAATCATCACTTTTTTCGGCTTTGATTGTGTTGCTGGCTCTTCGCTCAAGTTAGGTACTCTTCATGGTTCTCTTTTTGGGGGAGATTTTTATGTGGCATCCTTTCTCACCCTCTCTATCTATCTCTCTCTTCTATCTCTCTTCTTCTCTTTTGTTTTTTTGTGCACTTATCACTTTGCATGCCACCTTGACAAGATTTCTACCATCAGGGCTACCCAAATCTTCCCATCACTTTGCCTTCCTATATCTGGCTTGAACGACCCACTTAACCTCGGTTGCAGCAACTCCATGGCATATTGGGACCATCCACACCATCGACTTCTCGGTAGTAGCTTTACACCAACTTGGGCGATGTGAAGATGGGGTTACCACTAGGAAGGAGGTATGTTAGCCACTCTAGTAGTTAACATGGTTTCGTTCGCCTCACCTACTGTAAGGTGCTTTGCCATCTTACCCACACGAACGGGAACTTAAATTTTAGAAGACAACACGTTGGAACATATAAAGCAACCTTACCACGAGCTTAATGTCAAAAAGGAAAAGTCTACAGACTTAGTGTACATACTTGCTTAAGGCTAGTAATAGAGGCTAGGCTATTTTTAAGTTTGGTTGGCCTAGTGTGAAAACTAATCATCACTTGTATTAAGTCATTTTTAACAATAACTAACACACAATCATTCGTTTGTGAATAGTTGTGAGCTCTCCTCGTTTCCTCTTCTTGCTTGCTTGCATATTTTTTGAATCTTGGTTTGATGGATACATGCTAGATGTTTCACTGTAGGTTTTCTTCTTGCAATATCTTCCTCTTCTTCCCCTACCTATGTGAGGGAGAACCATCAAGGCCCATCTCTTGTTGCCTCTATCTAGGCATTTCAAGGTCTCCTTTCACCCCAACGAGCATATTGGTGTGACAACAAAGTGAGGATGCACTAGTGCACCCACATGGGGGAAGTTACATTTGTGGCTCTAAGGCAAAACTTAATGGGCAAGGCTAAGGTTACCGGTAAGATCTTGACTTGAACAACATAGGTTATTCAAGGGTTTTAAATGAAATCTATATCATTTGTAACCCTATCACTATGGGATTTACTAGGGTTTTTTGTCACGAGTCATGTGAGTGACTACATTATGGTGATAAGGCTTGAACAAGTCCTAAGGTGAGTGAGTAGTAGGGATTTACTAGGGTGTTTTGTCGCAGCAGTCATGTGCATGACTACACTATGGTGGTTAGGCTTGAACAAGTCCTAAGGTGATTTGTTAGGGTTCCCCGTTTCTCCCTATCTTAGCAGTGAGAGATACCACCAGAATACCTATTCCTACTTTTCTTGGTTCACTCTTAATCCACACTAGTCATGTGAGTGACTACACTATGGTGGTAAGGCTTGAAAAAGCCCTAAGGTGATTTGTTGGGGTTCCCGATTTCTCCCTATCCTAGCGATTGGATATACCACCATAAAAAATACTTACTCCTAATACTCTTGGTTCACTCTTAATCCATTCTAGATGATGGCTATTTCATGTGTCTTTTACACAAGTATTTCTATCTTCATATAGTTCCTTAGTTATTAGGGAAGGTTTATAAATTTTTAGCAAGAAGACATAGATCAAAGCACAACACCCAAAGTAGATTCATGAGAATGAGTGAAATAAAAGTGAAGTGACATGAGGGGGAAAAAACCTCCTGAAGATGGAAAATGTGGCTTGGTCTACATCCACCCATAATTACCATATAAATGGCTATAAATCACCCATGTAGTAATGATGTGAACATGTATAGGGATCATGTGTGGTGGTGGTTGATTAATCCCCAAATGGGAATAAGCCCAAATATTTGCAAAAAGCTTTGAATTTCTCTTGTGAGAGCCTTCATGAATGTATTTGCCACATTGTCGTGTGTAGAGACAATTTTGTTGTGGCGAAAAGCCAATATGCAATGTTATTCATGTTAATGTATTACAGACAAAGAATATAAGTGACTAACAACATAAACATAAATAAACAAAAGATAGGTAATTGGAAAACCATCAATATCTGCGTATATTGCTTCTTCTATTTTGAATCATACATATGATTGCGCTTTGCGCCATAAGATGTTAATAGTTGTGGTACAAAGCGACACACACTTCCAGTATGCCATTTAAATAATAATTAAGGATAAATGTATAACTATTTGGCAGATAACTATATCTAGGGGTAACTATGGGTTAACACTTGGCACACCCAATGGGTAGTCCCCCCCCCTCCCGCGCGCGCGCAGACGAAAGAAGAACCCACTTGATAAGGATAAGTAAAAATAAAACCAGATTCTGTAGTTTCTTGAAAGAAATCTTCTTGAAATCCTAATCGAGTTCTATCTAATGGATTTCTGAAATCTATGTCTATAATATAAGCGGATGGATGAGCTTGCCTATAAGACTGAAATTGAGACTATAAGTAATTTGAAGAAAAAGAATGAGGATGAATATCCGAATTGGCAGCTTCAAGATGATCTTTAGTTTGCTCTGCAACCTCCAGCTGTTTACTCTAACCATATAGTCAGGTAATGACACCTCTTCTTTGTGCTCGAGTTGAACCTCTAGAAGATTGACCCTTATGTGCCAGTTCTTTGTATCTGCTTGGGTGCTCTGCACTTTGTTGTTGATCCAGTGTAGCTTGTTGACGATCCTCTAGAGGTTCTTGGTTTAGTGGCGGCACATCCCTGCTGAAGTGTGTCACGATCTTCTGCACTATGCGCCAGTTGGAGGGGAGGGGCAAAGTGGGAGCGCAATGTCTCCACTACTTCCATTATACATACTGTGCATCTCTCCATCTCCCTCTCTAGAACTTGCATTGAATTTCTAGGCTCACTTGTCTTGCCTTCACTTTCTTTGACATATTCTTTATGAATATTCTAAAGTGTTTGAAGTTCTTCTTCATACGCTTCCAGCTTCTTAATTGTATCTTTAAGCTTTGTAGAAGCAACAGTTTTTTCCCGTAGTTTATGTATTCTGGCTAAATCATGTTCTTTTTCATCTTCCAGCTGATCATTACTCTCTTCCACACCTGTTGATTTGCAAATTTCAAAGCTTCAACCTCATTTTTAAATTGCTTTGCATTGTTGTGAAATTCTCTAGCTTGCTCTTGAATCAAAATCTATTGCATTCGCAATTGACTAAAAGTTGGATCTTCAGATGGACCTACTTGCTCGCCTTTGCCTATAGGATTACTTGTAGATTGGCCTTGATCTTCCTGTGTATTTTGTTTAGCTGGCTACTAAAAAGGACCAATAGGTCCAAATGCTCCACCTCCCTGTCGAAATCGCCTGCATCGGATTCATCATCATTTGGTCATTGTCGGAGCTCATTTGGGCGCCGGATTCATCATCGTTTGGCCTCGGAGCTCATTTGGGTGCCGGATTCATCATCATTTGGTCATTGTCGGAGCTCATCCGGGCGGCATGTCATCTCAGCAATCTTTTTAAATTCTTCAATGTATCCGACATACAAGTTGTCCCCATAAGCTCCCTAATTCGAGCTTCATATGTGTCCACTTCACTTGTCGACATCTCATATACTTTTGTATCATCTTATGCCTCGAGAGAGTTGACTCTTTTTTGGAGCACCTGTAAAGTTACGCGATCTGTGTTTTCCTCGGCCTTATGTTGCTGCATCATGAAAATATGCTGGCTTAATAGATGTTGGCTTTGTAGCTTAGCATTTGTATGTTTTTGTTGTAAATCTTGGATTTGCTATTGCATCTGTATTTTTTCTTGCTTTGCCTATGATAATTCCTTAGCTTGGAGCTTAATTATATTTCTAAAATGTGCCTGATCCGCCTCCAGATTCTCAACTCTTTGTTGAACCACATACATGTTTTGCAGTCTTGTTTTGCTTGAAGTAGCTTTGCCTTTGTTAATTCCACTCCATGCTGAAGAGCTATTGTCTTTTTTGCACATTGCGAGATGTATTTGCACACAACTTGCATTATTTCTGGATTAATGTCTTCAATAGTATCCGGGAAGCAAATTGGGCCGCCAGAGCTCTTGTGTGTCGCAGCAACTAGATCTAGAAGGACAGTTTCTTTGCCCGAATTCTTTTCTTTGTTGCTCTTCTTAAGATCCTTCTACAGAGCAGAAGTAGTTTGTTCTTGTACTTGTGTTGTTTTGATAATACTGTTTTCTGCACCTCCAACATTATGGAAACTCTACATGCCTTCTTGGAGAACTTCCTAATGCATAAATTGTATATGTAGACCAATCTTGGTCTTTGAATTGGGTGCAATATTCTTAAGTTCTACCTTCAATTGTGCTGGTATAAAATTATTGCCCAAGCAACTGGTTTTCCTGCAAACGCATATAAATATAGGCCCATGGACCTTCTTGACATATATGTGATTTTATGAGTTAAAATTATCATTTCAGTAATGAACCTAACATGTTATCTATTCTACGCCTCTTTGTTGTGATTGTTGAGTTTGTTTTCTTATCCTATGCCCTTCCAGCTAAAGTAGAACTCCATATCTTCTTCAGTTGTGTTGCTGGTGGAACCTCCACTGCCCCTCCCAAACGACAACCTGAATAACTGAGAAACATATTCTACAGTGAATGGTATGCTACCTTGTGCACCTCAAGCTACTCTAGAGGATGATACTAGTAATCACATTGATTAGCCACTAATTAGAGCTAATTTGAGATGCAATTAGCACCTGATTCTCTAACATGTGGAGGGTCAGAACCCGAGTGTTGGAGATGCTATTGTGTGCTCTCAATGTCGTCGAGCTTGGACATATTTCTTGCTAAGCTGGACCACCACGAGCAAGACTACAAAAAAAGCCCTCACAAAATGTGTGTGCTTTGCTGCAATGTAAGGCTAATGAGAGCCTCCAAATCACCCTCTCTTCTCTGCTCAACAAAGCCTTAATAACCATGCTTGATTACTTGGTTGTAGGTGGTGATTCTCTGAGTTGCAGCCCTATTAGAACTTGGACCAGCCCAAGACTTTTCTCAACAATTCCTTGATGTTGCAACAATTCCCTGCTGTTGGTTGATGGATGAAGGTCTACACATGAGACTACAGAACCCTTTGTCGATGGTTTTGGTGGATTCCCTTTGTTCTTGATGCTTTCTCTTTCAGTTTAATTCCCACGTCTTAGGGATGTTGAGACACAGACTTGTTTAATCTATCTGATGAAACTTGTGAGTTTGGTCTGTGTCAGTTGGTCTGTGTCAGTTTGTGTATGGATATATAATTATTTACTTTTGATGTGTTGGATGAGGTGAATTGATGTGCCTAGTTAAGTTTTTTTGGTGATGGAGAATTTGTATGTATCAGTGTGATGATTGGGATCAATTTCTGAGTCAGTGCTAACTGTCAACATCTATTAGAAGGAACAGAGTTTGTTCTAAGTCAGCTGGACATCAAAATGGTCAGCTAAAGGTGTTGGGACCCTGTTTTGATTTGTATGAGCTGAAGGTAAGTGATCCTGAGTCCTAGCTGACTGTTAGAAGTCTATCGAGGTTAACTGATAGTAGTTTAGAAGGCTATGTGATCCGATGAGGTTTGTCTGGCAGTTTTGTGAATCAATTGTAGTCAGGAGGGTGCTTGTAATTTGATATCCCTTCAAGTTTAGAGCTACCTGATGGCTTGTGTGTCAGAGGATATTTGAGGGAAGTTTCTATCTTAGTTAAGGCTTCTCAGTTAGCCAGATCTGTGTCATGTTGCTGAGGCAAAATTCAGTCCACTTCAATCAGAGGAGGGTCAACCAAGTGTTTCGAAAGCCTCTAGGGTTATGACTATAAGGTTAGCTAACTTTGGAGGATTTCAGAGAAGTTTGGAGGATTTTGGAGGCAGAATCAAATAGTTCTACATTAGCCAAGAGATGTTTTAGTGAGTTGAATGTCAGCTGTGGTCAGGAGAGGCTTATAGGTGGATGGTCAAAGGTGTTGGAGGTCAGTGCTAACCTAAGGACAGTTGCAGTAGTCAACTAGATCAGATGGGGAGGTTAGGAGGGTGTTGAGGTGTCCCATTGAGTCAAATGAGGATCAGGGGTGGTCAGTTGGGTGTACTGGTGCCTTCATTTGGTGTTTGTGTTGGGTTGTGGTGTAGTAGGTGATAGTTCCTCCTCACGGTGGTGTGCTTCGATGGGGATATAGAAGCAGGTTCTCCCAAACACATCATTGTTTTATTGCCCCCAATGAGGAGGGCTCTAAAGTACCCTTCAGTTGGTGTTTTGCTTAACTAGAGGCTGGTTGTGTTAATGGAGAAGCCACAAGTTTTTTGGGGGTATGGGTTGGAAAATGTTCAAACATTTGTTCATTATGTTAAAAAGGAGTGTAGTTATGCAGGGATTAGAGATGATGTAGCTCAGGGAAAGTTTCTTGCACTGAGGATTATAGGACTTGTAGCTCTTTGGTGTTCTACCTTGCCGGATCAGGTGTAGAATAGTTGGAAGCTATTATCTAGGGCCTTGATTCATAGGTTTTCAATGGATGGAGGCAGAAGAGAGGCTTGGATAAATTTGACGAATATTAGGCAACTTGAGGCGATTGCTACCTTCCAACTGAAGTTTAAGGTTGCTTGATTTACTTATCTTGACTAGTTTGATGGTATGGATATTATGCACGATTACCTGTAGTTTACGTGCTTTGTGGACACTCTAGATCCAGTGTGACAGCTAAGAGTGGTTAGGCATAAATGTGATAGTTATGCCACGGTTATACATTATGTAGTTCGGCCGAGAAGCCAAGTCCATGAAGAAGAGAGCAATCTCTTATGAACAAGATGATTCAGTTAGGGAACGTCAAAGGAAGTGATAAAGAAAAAGAAGACACCGGGGGGGGATATCATGGATTTCGCCTCTTGTAAGACATTAGAGGTATGCAGGTTTTGATGGGGGAGCTTTGGATCCGCCGGTTTTTAGAGAGTCATCATCTCAAAGCAGTAACAATATGCCGATTGAAGATGATTCTGAGGAGCTTGTTGAGGTGAGTGATACGTTTGAAGTGTTTCCTAGGGAGGAAGAAGAAAATATGTTCAATGATATATGTCTGGAACAGGAGGATGCCAGTGTGGACTCTCAGTATGATAGCTAGATTGTGGATGGATGCATGGATTTTGAAGAAAAGTTGTGTGGTACTCTTGGTTTATCTGATGAAAACAAGAACCGCAGTAATGATGATCAGACCAAATTTAAAATGGGATTTAGTACAGAAGCATGGCTAGAGGAGCCTTGTGTTGGTCTGCAAAAAGAGGTGTCCAAGGAAATGGAAACTCGGGTTAAGTTATCATATTGTGCATCAGAGAGTGGTACCTACGTGTTATGTGAGAAAGATAGAGAGGAGATACATCTTGAAGTTATGAACATGAATTCATATACATGTTATGAGGATATTGACACAAGTGTCCTAACAGGTCACGATAATTTTTTGGATGATGCAGTGTTAAAAGAGTTTCCGGGGATTATGAGTCTTCAAACTTCGCACGTGGATATTGCTTGTAGGCATATGGGTAGGGTTATGTGTGATGAAAAAAAGCTGAAACAAATGCAAAGTGTTGATGATGTGAATGATGAGTTAGATGTGATCTTGAATGATGCTTTAATAGGTTTTGTATGTGATGATATGGATTTCAAGCAGGACCATGCTTCTGCTATATGCCAAAAAGATGCTTTGGATGATATTCATGAAGTGTTAGGTCTTGTTGAAGCACAGAAAGATATATATGTGGAATCACATGTGCAGGAAGATGAACCAAAGGTAGATGAAGAACTGATGGAGGGTGTCCGTGGATCTGAGTGATGTTGAGCAGGTTGATGCCTGTGTGGAAACTGAATTATATCTCAGTGATGATGAGCTGTTGGATGTTGATTGCAAACTATGAGATAAGGAAGTTGTGGATCCTGACCTGGAGGTGCAGCAGGTTGCTGATTTGGATTCTTTGAATGTCAGCTCAGGTTGTTCCTGAAATTTTGTTTGATGATGTAGAGAATAAAAATGTGTGTGGAAGATTGATAGAGGTACAAAGAATTGTTAAGTGTTTTGAATTATGCAAAGAGAGCAGATAAGGCAAAGATGAAGAAATTGGAAGGGGAATGGATAGGAAATGTATCTGCATGATGCAGCTTTTTGATTGGGGTGAAACCCTAATGTTGATTGAAGAGTATGTGTAGGTGTTTGATCCAGGTGGGTGGATCAGTTCTATTGATGAATGAGTTTGGAAGGTGTCTTTGTACCCCTTTGATCCAGGAGGGGAGGATTATGTGAACGAGATGTATGGCTTACATCCTCTTTTTGTCTTTTATCCTGATGGTGGGCCATATTGAGGCAACTGATAGTAGGAGCTTACGCTGAAGCTGCAATGTTTGAATGAGTGGTTTTGCCAGAACTTGTAGTTGAGCATGCCTACCCCAAACCCTTGACAATTAATAAGCTTGTTGAGTATACATTTGAAACCTTAAGAAGATGACCATTACGTTGCCAAGTGGATTAGTGTAGATGCCAAAATAGAAACAACATGGGAGAATGAAGG
This sequence comes from Cibotium barometz, assembly GCF_041138505.1. NCBI lineage: Eukaryota > Viridiplantae > Streptophyta > Polypodiopsida > Cyatheales > Cibotiaceae > Cibotium > Cibotium barometz. The sequence continues at coordinate 5,816,079 of NC_141100.1, read as the reverse complement.
AGTTGGGCAGTGATACTCTCTAGAAGAATCAAAGGCAGTGATGGTGTAGAAGAGGGAGACCTGCAGTTAATCGAGGTGTGGTTCAAAAAGTGTGGGTGGTTGATAGCAAGGGGGAGGAGAGTAGTGCAGAGAAGAGAAGAGAGTTAGGAAGAAGCCAAGAGATGCAAGGTTCTTTGTGTAGCAACTCAAGGTAGCTTGCTTATGTACGCAGTGCTTGAATTGGAGAGTCAGGAAGAAGCCAAGAGATGCTGGGTTCTTTGTGTAGCAGCTCAGGGTAGCTTGCTAATGTGATATCCCTTCAAGTTTAGAGCTACCTAATGGCTTGTGTGTTAGAGGATATTTGAGGGAAGTTTCTGTCGTCTCAGTTCAGGCTTTTAAGTCAACCGGGTTTGTGTTTGGTTGCTGAGGTAGAATTCAGTCCACTTCACTCAAAGGAGGGTCCAGAAGAGGGTCAACCAAGTGTTTAGAAAGCCTCTGGGGTTGTGACTATAAGTTTAGCTGACTTTAGAGGATTACAGAGGAGTCTAGAAGACAGGTTTTTGACTGGGGGGACTAGTGGAGGATTTCAGAGGAAGAATCAAATAGTTCTTCATCAGCGAGAAGTTATTTTGGTCAGCTGAATGTCAGGTGTGGTCAAGAGAGGCTTATAGGTGTGCTGACCTGAGGACAGCTAAAGAAGTTAGCTAGATCAGATAGGGAGGTTAGGAGGGTGTTGAGGTGTCCCATTGAGTCAGTTGAGGATCAGGGGTGATCAGTTAGGTGTACTAGTTCCGTCATTTGGTGTTTATGTTGGGTTGTGGTGCAGTAGGTGATAGTTCCTCCTCACGGTGGTGTGCTTCGGATGGGGCTATCGAGGCAAGTTCTCCGGAACACATCAAGAATAGTGATGTAAGTGGTGAAAACAATCACCCAGGCATATCATAAGTGTCAGGTTGTGTTGAGCTTGACATGAAATCCTTGGTACAAACCCGAGCTAGACTAATTGTTGGAAACAATAATACAATTGACTATAGTGCTTCAAACCACTCTTCCTTAAACCCACCAAGCCTGTATTTCCAACACTTAGCAATTTGCTCCCTTGTTAAGAAGGCTAGACTCCTTTGAATCCACCTCAAGCAAGGAATGAGCCAACGAAACACACACATGAGTGGATGAATAGCAGAACACCTGGAAACAAGAGCCAGGGCCATGGTCCTCCAAGCCCTAGATTTACTAACACATCACCATAAACTTCATAAAAAGGGCATTAAATTGCTCTATTTTTGGGTGAAGCTCTAGCAAAAGAATGGGAGCAAGACCAATAACCTGAAGATTAGTTGGTCAAACCATGTCAGATGCCACAATGCTTCAAACATTTGGTGTCGATGTTGATATGGGTTTATACTAAGCTGACCACCACAACTAACAAGCAGCCCAACAATCTCTGACAATAATATTGAGACATGTCTCCTTTGTTGTATCACATTATGGACAAGTGTTCCTCAAAACACATAGCACAGTAAGCACACATAATGCAAGTAGGATTCCCACTTTCCACAAGAGCTCATTATAGAAGTGTTTTCACCACAGAACCAAGTTCTAGATCTTCTCCATTCGCGGGAAACAGAGAACATGGAAAAGGGGAAAGAGCTTATGTCTAAGACTACCTTAAACCAAAGGGATCTATAAGGGCAATAACATAACATATCCTTAGCCAATGAGCCTACAACCTTATTAAAGCTAGGTCGGTGGAGGACAAGTGGGGGAAACCACATAGCCCAACCCCATCAAGTAAGAAATCCCAAACCCTAAAACAAAGGGTTTTGTACAACTTCTCCCTACGTTCCATCACCACATGAATATGTAGAAGATATGCTTAGAATGACATTTGAAATGGAAAGGGAGGTTGCCACAAACATAATACCTAAAGGCTCAAAGTTGGGAAAAACAAAGCCAATCCATATCTCAAGGATGATGGACGACCAAATTTGATGGAATTGGATATCCCATTCAATACCTTGAGAAGTTCAATCAAATTTGTGAGGCTATGGGAAGGATTGATGTCCCCACCAAGCTCAGTTCATTCAGACTTTACCACCCTGAAGGCAAAGCAGGCCAGTGATTTAAGTCTCTAAGCCCAAATGAAAAGGCCAACTATGAGGTCTTGAGACACACATTCATTGTGGGATTCTTGCCCAAAAGTGGAGCTATATGGAGCCCATTGCACAAATCTATAACCTCAAACAAGAGGAGGGAGAAACAATGCAAGACTGTATTTCTTGAACCAAGTATCTCCACATGAGATGTATCCCCCCTGTGAGAGATTAGATGACTTATCACTCATGAATCAATTTATGAGATCAATCTCAAGAGAAAAAGACTTCATGACCATATCTACATAGGTTTAGACACTACATCTTTGATGAGTGTTGCCACTCGCAAGGCAATAGACCTAGTAGATAATCTACAAGACAAGGATGTAGAAGGCATCTACCCGAACTAAGAGATAAGAGACCTAGTAGATAATTTGCAAGATAAGGATGTAGAAGTTATCTACCCAAACCAAGAGATAAGAGATGATAATCCAAAACCTCAATGGTGGCTAAGGGTGCCAGCACTAGCTAGAGTCCTAGTCAAGGACATGAGCTTGGACGAGTTGGCATAAAATTTGCTTAACCATTTAGGCCAAGAGTGGTAGGGCCAACCCCAAGGACAACCTCAAGGCCAATCGTAGCCAGTTTCTCAAGCACACTTATTTCCATGGAGAGATATGGCCTAATGTGCAATTTGCCACTAAAATCATACAAGTGCAGAGTGTTTGCTACTAAGGCCTTGTTAACAATAGTATTGAGCTCATTGCCTATGCCATGGGAACACCAGGGAACCTGACACCACAACCTATGCTCTTGTTGGTGCCTCAGTAAAACCACTACTCCTACCGTCGTGCATACCAAATGCAGTGCTTGTTTTTCAAAACCCTATATCGAGAGGTAAGTACATACAGCCACCAATGTCATACCCACCTCTAGTATTACCACCGCAACTGGTTTCTCCTCAAATTACACCAGTACAATAGTACACTTGGTGACATTTCCAGTAGACTTTGAGAGCCCAGAACATGAGAACTATTCTTCATATGAGCAATACAATTAAGAGCAACCACCATCCATTGACTATGCCTCCTTGTTTAAAGCTATGGTATGACAAAGAGTGAGAGGCTTCAATAATATGTGGTCCACCTCTCCAATGTTTTCATTCCAAGGGCTCGTACCATGTTGCAAAGTATCCTCATAGAGCCATCACACAAAGTGCCCCAACTCCATCTTCGAATCTAGTGCCAAACCCTAATGTCATTCCATACAAAGACACATGTTTCAAGTGTAGATCTGATCATGTGTTTAAGGATTATCCCAACAAAGTGATAATCACCCTAGTGGCAAGACCATTAGCCACTTTAGCAAGCCTTAACTTGTTAGGTATATAAGGAGGACTTATTCATACAGTCCCCCTTAATGCTTGTTTAAGGTAAATCTTAAACATGAGGATTAACTCGTAAGATTTCCATACACATGAGGACGTAAAGAAAACACCATTGCTTCTATTGCATTGTAAGAGAGACAGAGATAGTTACAAACATGTGTGGGAGATAAAGAGTTGTGCTCCCAAGAGGCACATATGAATGGGTGCCATTCCCTAAGGTTAAATGATAATGTCCATAGTTAATGTGTACGTGCATCCTCTAACACCTGGCACACTCGGTGAGTCGGATTTCGAATCTGAAGATCGAACCCACATAGATGATAGATGTATGCCAGAAATGAAATCCCACAAGGTATATGCAATACCGTGCTTTATCATATAATATGAATAAATGGAACCATGCACAATAATGAGATCCAAACTCCAAGAGCATGGAGTGGACCATGTAAAAATGCCACATAAAAATCTGCATGAAGCTTCAGCATCTACATCATAGGCCAAACAAAGTCAGGGTCAAGCAAGAGCCCTTGAACAAGCATGAGCAACATGGTGCTACACGAAAGAAAGCCACCAAGGTTAGAAAGGGAGAAAGCTGAGTGATTATCAAAAGCGGTTCAGACTCCGGCGCACAACAACTCATCTGTCAACTTCTTTCTCTGAAGAAGAAGAATCGTTTACGAGCTGCCGCCCGAGCCAAAGAACCCATGGACACCGGCGCACAACAACTCATCTGTCAACTTCTTTCTCTGAAGAATCGTTTACGAGCTGTCGCCCGAGCCAAAGAACCAATGGACACCCGCCAGCTATCGTAAAAGCTCACTAAGTACCCTTATCCTATTGAATAAAAAGAAATACTCAAGGCAGCCCAAGAGTTAGTTCGTGAGTGCTAAGCTTAGTTGGAAGCTGATCCTCCTATTGCCTACCTTGAACCATGCCCATTGGTCCCAAACCAGAGACCTGCGCATGTTGCTCAGGTATATGCTTGCGAGCTTCCAGAGACTTCCAGAGACCAACCACTCTCGCAAGTGTTAACACAAGCAGAAGCTACCCCCCACCAACAAGGAGATAGGGTCTTAGAAACTTGGGAGATGAACATCATAGGGGAACAAACATAGAAATCCCTGTTCCCATCCCATACATTTCAAAAAGCTTAAGACAAAGCAGACCCAACCTTCCTTAAAGGATAGCCTCTGTTCCAAGAGACATTGCAGGTCTCTCTTCTTTCCTCTTTATCCTCGCCACCCTAGATATCTTACCTCGATGCACTAGTACAAGGTTTGCTACAGCAGATGGGCAAGAGCTTACGTCATTATACATGCTTAGTTCAGCATATCTGCCCAATGTAGCCACCCAAGAGCTTGAACATGCTGTTAGAGCAAAGCCATCAAGGAGTACATGCTCCCATAGAACTCACAGGCCAGAGGGATTCCCTAGGCCAGAAAGGTATGTCTTCCCAGACAACTCAGAAACCCATTGGTTGAAATATGTGGGTGTTGTGGAAGCACATGAGCATTTCAATTAAATGTGGCAAGAAGAGTTTGCAAATAACTCTCTTTTAGTCCACACTATTGTCCCACAGCTAATTGAACCCATTCAACTCAAACCAGTCCTCGAAAAGCTTTGCCTCTCCGCGCGCAAGGCATGTAACAAAAAGTTAGCACTCACTGAAAAAGAAGCTAAGAAGCTAATTGATGAGAAAAGTGTTAAAGCAGAAGTGGCAACACAGGTGCCCAAGCACTTTAAGACCTTCCAAATGGCCGAACAATTTGTCCAATATGATTCGGCTTAGAGGTCTGATAGTGGCAACCTGGGACCTCATATGATGGTAGTAAACTTAGCAGCGCTTGGGTGAAGACCCAAGGTCGATATTTATTGCAGAAAACCTTTGAAAGGAAGAAGCGACTGAGCTCATCGCTCTATATTAAGTTCCAGGATTGCTTTGCTTGGAATTACACAGACATGAAAGGAGTACCCTCGAAAGTAGTCCAGCATACCATTCCCATGGTTGATGGAGCCAGGTCGGTCAAACAACGAGCTTATCCCATGAACCCTAAGTACTCCAAGATGGTCTGCGAAGAGATTGAAAGACTTATCGATGCCGGATTCATCTATGAAATCGAGCATACGGAGTGGGTCTCACCAATCATGATAGTGCCCAATGGAAAAGTCAAAGGGTGTGTTGACCTCAAAAAGGTCAATGCCGCCACCATTAGGGACCATTATCCCCTACCGTTCACCAAACACATGCTAGAAAGAGTAGCGGAAAAGGAAGCTTATAGCTTCCTCGACAGATTTTCAGGATACAACCAGTGTTGAAATTGATCCCAAGGACTAGCACAAAATGGATTTTGCCATTGAGTGGGGTACAAATGCATATTGTGTCATGCACTTTGGGTTGACCAATGCCCCTGGAACCTTCCAACTCCTCATGTGTACGGCTTACAAGGAATATCTTTGGAAGTTCCTTGAAGTCTTCATGGATGACCTTTATGTCAATTCCTTTTGGAAGGAGCACCTAGCGTGTCTGTGCGCAAAGTGCTAGAAAGATGCAAGTTATATCATATCTCGTTAAACCCTCTCAAATGTCAATTTCGACACGGTGTGATCCTGGGACACATTGTCTCCAGGCAGGGAATTTCAACTGATGATGACAACAAAGTGCAGCTCATTCTCGAGCTGCCCCCATCCACAAACTTGAAAAGCGTCTAGCGCTTCATGGGACATGTCGGCTATTATCGGGGATTCATTTTCATGTATGCTGATATTGCTTGACCCCTTTACGGAGTCCTTATTGTTTTCGAGTGGACTTAAGAATGCCAATAGGCTTACACCACACTAAAAAAAGCCTTGGCAAGTGCTCCAATCCTCAGATCCCTCAACTGGGATCTCATCTTCCATGTCCCCATTGATGCCTCATCATTTGCTATAGGATGTGTGATGGCCCAACCAGGCAAACACAATATGGACTTCCCCATTAGTTTTGCCAGCCCGCCGCCGCCAACCAGGCAAACACAATATGGACTTCCCCATTAGTTTTGCTAGCCCACCGCCAACTCAACAAAGTTGAGAGGAATTACACCACAACAACCGAGAGGGAGGGATTAGCGATGGTTTACATGTTTAAGAAGTTTCGCCATTATCTTTTGGCGACCAAGTTTGTTTTCTTCGTAGACCTTCAAGCCCTTTTGTACCTGCTCGTAACTAAGCCGTGTATGATAGGCAGAATCACCAGGTGGCTGCTTATCTTACTTAAGTTCAACTTCACTGTTACAGTAAGGAGGAAAGGCTCTTAGCATGTTCTTGTAGACCACATGTCAAGGATCCCCAACGGTGAACAGCCCATGGAAGTAGACAACGATTTACTAGATGCCGTCCTTTTCCAACTTTGCTTAATTCCTGAATGGGGTGAAGAAGTGGCTCACTTCTTAACCAATGGCTTACCAATTGATCCTCTCCACAACAAGGACCGCGCCCATCATTTAAAAAAAAAGCGGCCCCTTACCAGCTTATCGCGGGTCAACTTTACAAGCATGGTAAAGACAAAATCCTAAGACATTGTGTTCGGGAAGATGAGTATGTATTTCTCCTTGAACAGGCTCACTCTGCCTATGATGGGGGACACTTTGCACTGGATATCACTGCTTGCAAGGTTCTCACAGCTAGGTTATGGTGGCCCACTCTAATGGCTGACGCTGTTAAGTACGTCAAACGATGTGATGAATGCTAGCGTGTAGCAATTCCTCGTTTCAAGGATCACATGCCCATGAACCCCATCGTGTCTTTACAAGCATTCGAGAAATGGGGCATAGATTTCATTGGACCTATCAGTCTGGTAGCCAAATACACTCAAGCCTGATATATAATTGCTACCATAGATTATTGCACCAAGTGGGTGAAAGCTCGTGCAACCCGCAAGGCTGACGCTCGATCACGCTCGATCATCAACAGCGGCTAAATTCCTCTATGAATTAGTGATCACACGCTTTGGTTTCCCTCTCAATCTTGTTAACGTGATAACGGGACACATTTTATCAATGAGGTAATTAAATTCCTCCTACAAGAGTTCCTTGTCACCCATAGAAAGTCCTCCCCACATTACCCGCAAGAGCGAATGGCCAGGCTGAAAGCACAAATAAAATCTATGTGCCATTCTTACCAAAACCGTAGAGGCCTGCAAAGATTGGGAACAGAAGTTGCCGACTGCACTTTGGGCTTATTAAACTTCATATAAGGTAGAACCAATGCTACCCCTTTTAGTTTAACCTATGGTACTGAAGTGGTCATGCCCATGGAGTTCTTAGTCCCTAGTCTACGTGTCGCAGTGCATGAAAAACTCACTGAAAATGCCTTAAGCTGTCGCTTATTCGAGCTTGAAAAGCTTGACGAAACACGCCTCTTTGTAGTCTACAATATGATTGTAGAGAAGTTAAGGCACAAACAATGGTTTGATGACCAACTCAAGGATAAACAGATGAATGAGGGAGACATGGTTCTCTTATTCAGTACCAAAACACATAAGAAAAAGCTCAAGCTTAGAGGCTTAGGACCTTTCCTAGTCTCTGAGATAACAACACAAGGCGATGTTGTGCGCATTAAAATACTTGATGGGGTTGAGATAGTAGCAAACTTAAACGCTACTACGGACCTCTCACAGAGGCCACCTTAAAAGCCATCCATGATAAAAAAACAACAAAAGAAGGACCATAAGGATATGAATAAAATTGTGCAAGCAGAGGCCAAGGTAAGGCAAGCCAAGCTTAGGCAAAAACATATCATGGTCAACATGGCCCAAGTGGTCGACTTAGAAGAATAATATTGGGAGGTGAAGCCAACTCGGTTATGGTTAGGAATGACCACCTCGACAAGCTTTGTCCAAAAATTAGCTCTTGTTGTTATAGAGGCTAGTTACAATTTGATGTCATATGAAACTTGATGTGGGGAACCCACACTAAAAGAAACCCCTGCCATTGTCACAACAATTGCCTCACAGCATGTTCATTGCATTGGAACAGTTACACTCTTAATTCACATTGGAAATAATCCCTTGGAAGGAAAGTTTTATGTGATGCTTGCAGGAACAATGCACGAAGAGATCCTCCTAGGTAGAGGGTGGATGGGACATAACCAATGCCACATTGATTGAGAGGCATGGACGGCGACCCTACAATTGGCTTCGGGCCAAGTCGCTATTCTCATGATAGATGAGGAGCCAATCCCCGCTGCTTTCCTAGGTCAATCACTCCCCACTCCAACACCCACTATCATTTAGTCACCTCACCCCTACCAATCCATCCCCTTAAAAAAGAGGCCATTACTCATGCCAACCACATAAATGCCTCTCACTCCCACAGCACCTCCATGAATAGCACCACCTCACGCTAGATCGCCACTTCGCAAGTTGCTGCCCCATCAAGCCGCACTAACCCAACTAACAAAACTAACACCACTAACAAAAGTCCCCAACGTTCATCATCTTGCCTTTGGGTTTCTAAGAAGCTCCTCACCAGACAAGGCTACTATGAAGGTGCACACTTGTGGATCTCTAAAAGACCTCATCGTCCCGTCCCCATAGGCATTCGACACTTCTTGTTTCTCATGTCAGCACAACCAATTCGCCAACCTCAAGCCTATAGAGTATAGGACAGGTGCAGGCCCAAGCGCACTCCATAGAGTTCTACTCCTAAACCAGACCCTTAATGTCAACCTCCAAAATGAACTCTTCGGTGGATCGCGAAACCTGTTCTCCGTGCCCAACACTTCTATGAGGGCAATCTTCACATTTGGATCCCCAACACAAACCGCCACCTTGTGTCACTCAGTCGTCCCCTACCCTGAAATGGATGCCCAAGGCATCACCTGCCATAATGACTGCTCAGGATAAAGGTAAGCAGAAACTCCAAACCGAAACCCCCATGCTGCTGACAGAGTTCCTTTTATAGATATACCTTCAACGTCAGAAACCCTCCCACCACTCATTGTAAGGATGCCACCATAGGGTACAACAATGCCATCATCTGCTCCATCAGCCTCAGGTACTTTCTTGCCAACTGCTCCCGAATTCCTCAAGGAAGTAACTCCCACTACCAACACCTAACTAAAATCGACTCCTTATCTTGGCAAATTGGGCTTGCGCAATCAGCACAAAACCCACAAAAGGGGTATTGGCAGCATAGCCTTTGTGTATAAACCTCTGTGTACAAAACCTATTGCAAGGTGCAAATATTAAAAGAAGAAGAAGAAGAAGAAGAAGAAGCCACAAGCATTCCAGCTTTCCTACGCCCATTTGAAGTTTGCCATGGCCTTTCCCTCTTCAACAAGTTGCCACACCCGTTTGATTTAAGCCCGTGGCCATGCCAACCCCTTATCCAAGCCCACGGACATTCCTTCCTGATTTCATGAGTAAACACCCATTTGCTCACCCAATCCAAAGACACGCTCGTTCATTGAAATCCCGCGTCGTTCGGTCACACTGCCATGCCCATTTGCTCCACTTCCCGTGGCCATTCCTTGACAGCCGCACGTCCATTCCCTAGACTTGCCACGTCCATGTCCTTCTTCCATTACTATAAATATGCCCCCCCTCTATTTCCTCACTTTTACCTCTCCCCTTAGCCAAACTCTTGCAAATTTTTCTCCCAAGCTCTTACACTCACCTGCTAGCCTGCACATAGTCTAAAGCCTCCGACTCCTCCTAGTAAGTCCTCATTACATTACTATCCGCCGGAGGAACAGACAAGTGAGTGGCCGCTTCGAAGAATATGCAAAGCACCCGACCCAATTCTCTCACCTGGGTGAAGCCTTGATGAGGCAGATCACTAGGCACACTGTCCATTCCCTTATGAAAAATAATCGTAAGGTGGAGCATAAGCTCATGTACTTCACCAGACCCTGTTTTACAGAGCTATTGCTTTTGATCCTGTAGTGGTACAGAAGCTTAAGCAACTCAGCTTGGGGGGATGACTGCCCACTTTGGAACCATGGGGACCCGACCTTTACAATGCACTGTTTTTCACAGAGACCCATGATGCCAATCAAGACACAAGCAAGGTCTTGGACATCGAAGGGCAGAGGCATAAGGTGTAGCTAAGCGTGGAGCTGGTGCGAGATGCTTTGGCACTTCCTCATATGGACCAACCATATGTCCACCTCCTCAGAAAGATCTAGCAAGGAAGTTTCTTCAAGAAGCAGAGCTGTAGCTGGAACTCTTTATAGAAGAGGCAAGGATGACATTTTGAGATACTGCCCCACGGAGGATTAATACTTATACATCATCAAATAAGCACACCAAGGGGCATTCGCAGAGGAGATGTTACTGCAAGGAAATACTCCAATCAAGGTATTGGTGGCCCACACTCTTCAAGGATTGTGCACTATTTGTCAGAGGATGTGACAAGTGCCAAGAATGTGCTAGACCACAAAAGAAGGACATGAAGAACTTGTACCCTATTAAAGTTCTAGAACCCTTTATAAAATGGGGCATTGCTTTTGTGGGATCCATAAGTCCAGTTGCACGTAGCACCCAAGCAAGGTACATTTTAATAGCTACGGACTATGTCACTAAATGGGCTGAAGTAAGAGCTTTAAGAAAAACAAATACTATGGCAACATTTAAGTTTCTTTATAAAAATATCGTTACCCATTTTGGTTGTCCTTTTGAGATGGTGAGTGACAAAGGGAAACACTTTATAAATGATGTAATCTAACATCTCACCATAATGTTCATGATCTCACATCGTAAGTCTACTCCATACTACCCACAAGAAAATGGTCAAGCTGAGAGCACCAACAACAAAGTCCTCATTTCCATATTAATAACAACTGTTAAAGCTCAACACAATGATTGGCAATTTAAGCTCACAATAGCTCTATGGGCTTACCGAGGCTCTTATAAAGTTACAAATGGTTGCACACCATTTAAGATGGTACATGGGGTTGAGACGGTAATGCCCTAGGACTTCATGATACCCAGCTTAAGGGTAGCAGTGAGATGACTAAGAGACTTGAGGGTAACATGGCCAACTAGTTGTTCATTCTTAAATAACTGGAAGAAGAAAGATAAATTATTGTACAAAACATGTTAACAAATAAAAAAATGGTTTGATAATAATCTTAAGGATAAGGAAATCAATTAAGGAAACCTCGTCCTTATGTACGGAGTCCATAACAAAAAAAAAAGAAACTAAAGTATACCAAAAAAGAGCCATTTTGAGTTTGCAAAGTAATACCTCAAGGTACCATGCATGTTGAAACCCTTGACGGGGTCAAAACTATTGGCTTCCTTAATGGTAGTAAATTCAAAAAGCATTATGGTCCTCTTATTGAGGAAGCCTTGCGAGTTGCACATGATAAAAAGGAAACCAACAAAAAAACATAATTAAAGAAAGCTCAAGCTCAACAAGAATCTAAATGAAGGCAAATTTGACAATAGCAACGATGAGAAGCTATCCTTGGATCTACACGTCTTTGTTGAAGAAGGAGACACTCAAGAAACACAGAGGAGCACATAGCACCTCTATAAACATTCATTCAATTACCTAGACCTCATTTTAAAGTGATTAATAATGCATTGCTTGATACTGGGGCTAGTCTTCAATGCATGGAACGAGTTGTTGGGAAAACCCAACTCGTAGATACCTCTTTAAAGGTGAAAGGTATCCATGGTAGGAATACCAAGGTTCTGCTACTACAAATAGAGACATATTATGATGGCAACAAGCACCTAGTGGGAGACTTCCTGGTTATGCCTATACCAGAACATTTCTTGAATTGGTAATACTTGGTCGTGAAAAGATGCAGAGGAAAAGAGAACTTGAGCTTTTGCAAGCACACACACACTCACACAAACCCTAGAAGAGAACACACAAGGTGAGAGGTTGAAAACTCTTCTTCTTCTACATATAACAAAAAAAGAGGTATACAAAAAAGATAAAGTGACTAACACACATAATAGAGTATATACAAGCAGTCCAAAATGTGAACATGCTAAGAGGAGTGAGTAGATGTGGACTAGTCGGTGTAGTCCAGCTGGAATCTCTTCCAAAGATATGTCGGTGCCAGCTACCAAACCTGCTAGTGATATAAATGTCGAACGGTCATGCAGGTGCCTCGTGAGTGTTAGTTCATATTGAGCTTGACATCTCAACACTCCCCCTCAAGCTCAACTCCAGCTCATGAACTCTAAGCATATCTTGAAATATGTGGAGCTTCTCAGCTCCCAAGGTCTTCGTGAAGATGCCAGCAACTTGATCGTGTGTGCTGATGTAGGCTAAGTCGATGTCGCCTGCCAAGACTCTCTCCTTGATGAAGTGGTAATGTATCTCAATGTGTTTCGTCCACGCATGGAAAATTGGGTTCTTGGCCAACTGTATACTGCTAAGATTGTCACAATATATGAAAACCTTTCTCTCCACATGCAACCCCAAGTTAGCAAAGTAGCTTGTGTAACCAAGCTACCTCACATGCTACCATCGCCGCTCCTTTGTACTCGATAATGCAATTGTGGGCTGCTTCTTGCTGCTCCATGTCTCAGCAACACTTGCCAATGAAAATATAAATCCACTGGTAGATCTCCTGTCTGAGATGCTACTTACCCAATCAGCATCTGTGTACCCATATAGCTCCAATGGTATACTTCCTTTTGAGAAGACTTTTCACATGCATAATCTCATCCAAGTTGTCACCCCCAACAATAAGATCATCTACATAAATGGTGATGATCACAATACCCTTATCAGTCTTGCGCACATACAAAGACCAATAGTGACAAGATACTTAGCAATCTTGTCATGCCATCCAGTTACATCAGCCCAACATCATCTTTTTTAGCAGCATACCAGCTACTCATCTCATCAAATACAACATCCCTGCTTACCCTCAATTCACGTGTAGCAAGATTATAACATCTATATTCCCTTTTGCTCTAGGGAATACCTAAGAAACACACATTTTTCTACTTTTGGATCCAGCTTGGTATGTAACTCATCTAGCACATGCACATATGCAATGCATCCAAAAACTTTCAACAAGTGAGACAAATCAGGCTTCCTACCAGTAAACTTCTTCTCTGGCATTACATCATGTATGGCTGCAGTAGGAGTCATGTTCATGATATAAACTACTGTAGACACAGCCTCAGCCCAATAGCTATGCGGCATATTCTTCTCTACTATCAATGCTCGTGCTATCTCTGCAATGTGCCTGTTTTTTCGCTTAGCGACTCCATTTTGCCTGCAGAGTGTATCTACATGTAAATTGTCTCTAAATGCCATTCTTTTGCAAGAATTCAAAGAACTCATTGGAGAAGTATTCTCCCCCTCCATCTGACCTTAGGCACTTCACATGCTTTCCTGTCTGTTTTTTAGCCATAACTCTGAAATTTCAAAAATGAATGAACGCTTAACTCTTTTCCTTCATGAAATACACCCACACTTTCCTCGTGTGGTGTGGTCATCAATGAATGTTATGTAGTAGTACCTGCAAGCAGCCACCCATAGACATAGTCTTTGTTGCAGGACCCCATACATATGAATGCATAACATCTAGTACATTCCTGCTCACATTTCTATCATGTGGAAATACATGCTTTGTTTGCTTTCCAAATTGACATGCTTCACATACTTTCTGCATGTCTTCAACTTTAAACTTAGGCAGCCATGTACTAATTTTTTTAGTCTACATAGACTTCATTCTCTGCACATTTACATGCCTAATTCTCTTATGCTGCCAAATGTCTGTATCTGCCAACAATAACTCTTGAACCATTTACAAACATTACAGCACTCACTTCTTCAGGCATATTTACATTCAATGTAAACACTATGCCCACTCTGTTGCCTTTTGCAACCAAAAATCATCTACATAACAACCATCAGGGTTAAACTGAACCTGCAAATCCTGCTCAATCATCTGGTCAATAGAAACCAGGTTCTTTGTAATGTTCGGAACATGAAGTACATCTGCAAAGTACTTCACCTTACCATCTTGCATAGACAATGGCACATTTCCAACATGGGCAATTGGATGAGTAGTGTCATCCCTTGTTTCAACAAAACCTTTCAAGACTCTTCATTTCTTTGAACCACTCACCATGACTTGTCATGTGGTTCGAAGCACCCGAATCAACATACCATACATTATCCTTACATGCTGCTACATCATTTCCAGACACAGTATTAACTACATGTTGCATAACAAACAACCTCTCATTATCCTCATTATTTCTGCTAGAGGATGCATAATTATTTTGCTGCACTTTTTCATTTCGCATGTCACTCTGCTTCTTATAGCAATCTGCCTACACATGTCTAGGATTACCACAATAAAAACACCCTCGTGTATCATTATGCTGCCTTTGCCAATTACCACGACCTTTTTGACTTCCCCTGCCTCTAAACTGGCCTCTTCCACCTGTGTGTTGTTGTTGTGAATCTTGGGATTGTTGCTGCTGACCATAATTATGATTACCTGTTTGGCCACCACCTTGGCCACATCCACGACCTCTACCTCGTCCTCTACCTGCACTTGTGTAGAAGGCCTGTTGCTCTGAACTATTTTTGTTTTGTGAAGACTGTTGATGTTCACCCAAGTTCTTCTCTTCAATGATCAGTATTGACACCAAATTTGTGAAGTTGGGAATGTTCTCCCGATTCTGAATAGATGTCTTGAACACCTTGTATTGTGGCCCGATACCACGCAGACACACTTCCACCTTATCATCATCGTCAATGGAAACACCAATTGATGCAAGGGATTCCATAATGCGCTTGATCTTTAAAGCATAATCATTCATAGACATATTCTTCTTTTCCACAGTATGAAGCTCATTCTTCAACTAAATCTTTCATGCCTTGGTGTTCCACAAGCCGTTTTTGGAAGACAGCATGCGGGGGGATGCCCTTAAGATCAGAGTAGGACACCAGTCATGTTCTCTCCAGTCTGTAAGGCCTTGGGAGAGCTAGGGTTATCACTACGAGTCTATGTCAGTGTCATGTGACTTGTCCTTGCCCTTCTTTGAAGACTTGCCCTTGTCCTTGGCTTTGCCTTTGTCCTTTGATTGACAATCCTTTCACAAGTGGCCTTTCTTCCCACACTTGTAACACCGACTCTGAACTTTCTTCTGCACTGTCTCGCGAGTGCGTGATCTGGTCCAATAGAGGATGAAACTTTCAATTTTCCCTATGAAACTAGGATGGATTCCTCTTCCAGTAGGAGAGTACACAGATCATCAAACTTAAGGGAACGTGTTGTGATCTGAACCCGCAAAGCTCGGGAGACCATCTCATAATCTGTAGGAAGCCTAATGAGGAGGAGAGTAGCAGAGGTCAGGGCAGTACCCATTGCCGCTAATTAGTCATGAATTACCTTAACCTTCATCACAAAAACGTCTGCATGGAAGTCCCTACTGTAAACTCCAAGGAAAAGAGCTGACCCAATAGGTTGACAGACCGCATTGTATAGTCCCGTGCATATAGATCTGTCAGCCTTCTCCAAACAGAAGCAACACAATCCAATATTTGCATGGCGGGGGAGACCTCGGGTGAGATGGCTCGTATAAGTACAGAGTGAGCTTTTGAGTCTTGATTTTCCCAAGCTAAAAGTTCTACGAGAAAGGCATCCTCCTGGTCCTGAGTCCACTTCCTAGAGCCAATAGGGCGTTCGGGCTTTCGTTCGTGGCCCTGAACTATCTCCCAGAGTCCCTTGTGGTGTGTATGAACCAGACCTTCATATGTAGCTTCCACCAGTGATCATAGTTTGGACCACTAAGCTTGTCCTCCTTGTTCGTGCAGGGGGGACCCATGTCTGCCTCAAAGAAGCTATGTCTCAAACAACCTCTGTAGCTAAGCAATCCACGTGCTCTCTCAAGCACCGTTCCACAGGATCCAACTAGGGACTAGTAGCCCCCTCTAAAGATGCAGGCTGGACAATAGCAAAAGAAACCCAAAAACACACCATCGAGAACCTCCTACCGGAAGGGGGAGGGGATCTTGGAGGGAGAAGAGCTGATGTGCCACATGTACATAAAAATGAGAAGAAAAATTTAACAGAACATAACCATATATACAAACCAGTCATCATCACCACCACAAAGAAATCGAGAGTGGACTTATGTGGCCTTCTCAGCATGGACCCCCACCCTTGCTTACCATGCCCCAACTCCTCCTTACAACTTCCAACCTTAAGACATTCTTTTCAAAGAAAAAGAGCTTGTTTGGTGATGACCTGCGTTGTCCTTCCTCAATAATCTCAAACACCTTGCATCAAAACCTCAATAGATAAGGGGTCCATAGCCTCCCCTTGAATGTCAACACCATGCATACTGCAACTTAGAACCTTGAGACATTTTATTTTTTCTAGAAAAAGAGGTCTTGAAAGGGACTTTTCATATAGCAAAGTTATAAATTTCTCTCATAGTTGCTCAGCTTTTAGTCTCACTCAGTTTTGCTTGCTCAATGTTTGATTGCCTCCTTCTCCTAGTGGTTTGCTTGGTGGGAGCCATGGTCTTAAAGAAAAGAAATGAGAAATGGGAGAAATGAGAAAAAGTCTTAAAGAAAAGAAAAGAGAAATGAGGAGAAATTAGCCAAAACTCACAAAATTAATTACTTTCATATTTTTTTATTTTTACCTAATTACTAAAAAAACAGTTGCTAAATGACATGCATGGTGGAAGAGTCCAACATGTTAATTATGCATGATGGAAGTGCAAATCATTTGTTTTCTATGAAACGTTATGGGTAGCATGACTGCACATGTTATGGGTAGTAGATGAAACATGGTATATGGATTCAAGAGCATTAAACCACGACTTGCCATGAAGAATGGCTTGATAAGATGTCCCCTACACAGTCATAGGGTTATATTATTACAAGGGATGATACACAGCGTTCCTCTTACTCATGTTGGGAGTGTGCCATTTGAGGATGCATGATGTTAGAGTGAAGACCATGTCTGAAGTGTTATATGTGCCATCTCACTAAGAATTTGGCATCTACAGTTAGACAAATGGTAAAGCAAGGATAGAAATTGAGATTTAATGATCTTGATTGCTTTGTGGAAGACTTTAAGAACGGATGTAAGCTCATTGGGGAAAGGGTCAAAAGAAAGGCAGATTGTTTACTTTAGATGCGGGTATTCCAGAATTGAAGTGAGGCATGTTTTCACGTAGTCATTATATAAGACATTGATATGTGACATAAGAGGATTGGTCATGTGAACATATAAAAGTTGAAAGCTATGCAAACAAAACATTATTAGTGGTTTACCAAGGTTCAAATATGATGGGATTTCACATGTATGTGATGAATGTTAGTTTTGGAATCAAGCAAGATTTCCATTTTCTAAGGTCAAATTAGTGGACGACCTTTAGAGATTGTGCATTACGATATTTGGGCTCCTACACAAACCTATTCCATATAATAAAAGAGTAAAGCTTTGGGATAATTCAAATTAGTAGAAGATCTTTAGAGAATGTGCATAGTGGTATTTGGGGTCCTACACAAACCCAATCCATTAAGGGAAGGTGGTACTATATTAGATTCATTGATTATTTTAGCAAAATGATATAAGAAAAGAGTGATGCTTTAGGAAAGTTCAAAGAGTTCAAATCTCTTGTGGAGAAGCTAAACGGTCATTGGATTAAGTGCCTAAGGATCGATGGTAGAAATGAGTATACCTCACATGCATTTGATGAGTTCTTGAGAGAACATGAGATTAGAATGCAACTTATAGGTATACCCTCAGCAAAATGGGATTGTTGAGAGAAAGAATAGAGTAATTGGTGAAGTGGCTAGAGCTAGGGTATGCCATTGTATTATTGGTAGAAGCATATGCTACATCAATGTATATCTTGAACAAGACACCTACAACAACTGACATACATGAGAGAACTCTTGAGATGAGGATGATAGGTTTTAGGCCTGACATTAGACACTTGAAAGTGTCTAGATGTATTACTTATGTGCATATGCCAGATGAGAAGAGGACCAAGTTAGATCCAAAGGCTAAAATATGCGTGCTCATTGGGTATACACAAGATCAGAAAGGGTACAAATGTTATAATCCAGTCATAAAATAGGTTCTCATTAGTTGAGATGTCATATTTGATGAGCTAACTAGTTAAAGCAAAGAAAGTGAGAATGGAGGTTGATGGTATTTAAATGTAGATGTACATTTATGTTTGGAGGACTCTACTATATGTCTGGCCCATATAAGACACATAGTAGTGGAAATGTGAGTCCATGGTCAAGGAGATTGAGACACAATGTGACGAGTGAGAGTAGTGATTGGACAAAGACAAGAAGAAGGTTAAAGGAATTGGCATTGGGAATGCAGGCTATGACTCATCTAGTTTGAAGAGTCTTAATGATGAGTTAAGAATCCGAGTGGTGAGGACTCCAAGTGTAAATCATGACAGGCATGTATTGCCACATGCTAAAGCTCATGGAGTTCATAGTGACACAACCATTGAGGAGATCACAAAGGGCTAGTTTAGAGATTAACACACAGGGGACATGATATGCACTATGTATATATGACATCTATGGTGAAGCATGCAGAGCCTACATGTTTTGATGAGGCTATTGGCAAAGAAGCTCGGGACAAAGCTATAGATGAAGAGATGGAGGAACTGGTACGTAATGACACATGGCATTTGGTTAAGTTACAAAATGACAAAAATGTGATTGGTTGTAAATGGGTTTACAAGGTTAAATTTAAGTCGGATGGATTCCAGTAAGCACCATGTGCAAAGTGAAAAGATTAGCTGGTATCTCATTAGCATTGGTTTTCATGTTGGGAACTCAAATTCTTTGGTATATATGAAGAAGACACAGAATGGTTTAGTGTGGTGATTGTGATTTATGTGGATAACTTGATAGGTATAGGTGATTTTGGGAATGATATAGCTTGATTTATGTGGATAACTTGATAGTTACAAAAGTGATTCTAATTTATGTGGATAACTTAATTGTTACATGTTATTATGATTTATGTGGATAACTTGATAAGTTACAGGTAATTGTAGGAATGATATAGCTAATATAAAGGTATCATTAGGCATCCAGTTTGACATGAAAGAGAATCAAGGATTTTCTTGGCATTAAGGTTATTAGGACATCACGTGGTTTATGGTCGGTATAAAGGCAATATTAATTCTTATGAGATACCTACTAATCATGTCACTCTAAGGAAAATCTAGATGTAGATATCCTTGTGGCTTCTCCATAAACACATCTTCTTGTAACTCTCAATTCAAGAATGCATTCTTCGAAAATAGAATGGGTATGTATAAATAACGCTTGCATAAACCCTAATGAGATTTTAACTATATAGACAAGAATAGTAGAAGCCATTATTTTATTCCATTCTCCTTCACACACTCTCCATCTTCCAAAATCCACATACACACAATGATAAGTTCACACCATACTAATGTAATACCAAATAATATCCACGCACTTGGCCATTGGGCATGGTTAATTATTGTCCACACACTCCTATCACTAATACACACCACACATGTGTCACATCAATTGACGCTATTTGGATGAACTTGTTGCTATATCAACACCCCTCCTTAAGTTTATCATATCCATCTCTAAAGTACTCATAATTTAGAGATTGATATGATAAAGTTCTCTCCAAGCCTATCTCTAAAGTACTCATCCTTCTCTCTTTCCCAAGTGAATTTGTGAGATGTCAGCAAACCTGTTCTTCAGTCTTCACATATGCCAAATTAACTTGTCCATCTAACACCTCTCTGGAAATCATATTCTTCACTATATGTGAAGAAGACAAAGAGAATGATTTTGTGGTGATTGTGAATTATGTGGATGACTTGATAGTCACGCGGGTGATTGTGGGAATGATATTTATAAAGTGAAATCATCATTGAGATATCCAGTTTGACATGAAATACTTAGGAGAGTTTATATTATTTCTTAGCATTAAGGTGGTGAGAACACCACATCATGGGCATATGGTTGGTCTAAAGGTAATATACCTTGGATATCTTAGCAAAGTATGGCATAATTGATAGTAAGCGTATGATGACACCATTGGAGTAAAACATAAAGCGAAGGGCCAGTTTTGGTGAAAAGTTAGAAGCTATTACCATGTACATGAAGATGGTTGGCAGCTTGATTTACTTGACTATCCCTAGATTGGATTTACATTATACGATAGGACTAGTTAGCCAGTTTATGCAGAGTCCTAGAGAGCATGTTGAGGAGTGTAGAAGTATGCATAAGAGAGAAGAATATTTCTAGAAGTCCTATATGCATAACACATGCCAAGCTTGTGGAGGCATGTAGAAATCATGTCGAGAACTGTGGAAGTATGCATAAGAGAGAACAATCCTTCTAGAAGTCCTACGTGCATAATACATGCCAAGCTTGTGGAGGCATGTAGAGATCATATCAAGGAGTGTGAAAGTATGCATAAGAGAGAATAATCCTTCTAAAAGTCATATGTAGACTAAGGAAACTTTTGACATGGCATGTGTACATAAGGGGCCTTTGGGTGGGATGAAGGTTTAGGGTTTAGGATTCTATGGATTTCTGTGTAATATTATGCATTGGGTGTGAGAATGAGTGGATTATTTATTGTAAATACCATGTGTATGATTTATAAATACATTATCAGTTAAAATAAAAAAAATAAGCTAGAAATATCTCAAGTCCTTAAAAAACGATTCAAATTTACTAGTTTTTAGTGGCAAAATATACAAATTTAGCCTAGAAAACCTCTTACTTTACCCCCTCTCTCTTCTCTCTCTCTCTCTCTCTCTCTCTCTCGTGTTGCATTCTACCGACGTTAATATCCCCCTCTGTCTCTCTCTCTCACACACACTCAATGGAAATGCCGAGCGGGTCTCTCTCTCTCTCTCACACACACTCAATGGAAATGCCGAGCGGTCGGAGGTGCACCAATGGTTGTTCGCAACGCCACCATTATCTATCGGAGGAGCAACATTGGTCAGCCCATCGGCGGAGAAACGCTGCCAGAGGAGCGCTGCGCATAAACCCGCCAGTTCGTGCCTTATAAAGAGCCCGAAGATCCACCATGTTGCCGCCCCTGTGTACGTGGTGCATGAGTCTAGGGCCCCACCCGAGAGCGTCGGGGAGGAGCAACATTGGTCAGCCACCATCGGCAGAGAAATGCTACCAGAGGGGCGCTGCGCACAAACCCGCCAGTTCGTGCCTTACAAAGAGCCCAAAGATCCACCATATTGACGCCCCTCGGGTCTTCCGCCTTAAAGAAGTAGAGAAACCGTTCTCACTACAGAGACGACGAAGCTAATGACAGCCTTAAAAAAGTAGTGAAATTGTTCTCACGATCGAGACTAGGAAGCTAATGACAAAAGCATTTCTCTGCTCGAGTCTCAGAGATGAGCACGCTCGTCTATGACCCCGACTCGAAAAACAAAAACAAATCTTGGGTCTTTCCGGGTCATGTCCTAAAGAAGTAGCGAAATCATCTTTGACAATAGAGACTACGAAATTAATGTGATAAAGACTACGAAATTAATGACAAAAATGTTTCTCTGTATGAGTCTTAGAACAAACTTGCTTGTTTCTCACCCTGGCTCTAAAAACAAAAACAAAAAATCGAGGACCCCACCCTTACTCTTGTCTCTGTGTGTGGTTGGTTGCATATGGCCTACACTTGGCTGCGTGGCCCATAGGGGCTGGACCCCCATGGCCACCCCTCCCTAGGAGGACAACCATGTGTGATTTTCTAATTTATTTTTATTCAAAATTATTTTTAATTTATTTATTTTTATTCAAAATTATTTTCAATTTGTTTATTTTTTATATAAGGAAAAATTAAAGTAGGGGTCCCTTTTTTGTACTAAAAGGAAAAATTGGATTAGGGGTTTTTTTCATTTGAATATTTTTTTTGAAAAAGGGAACGGGGAATAAATTTTAAAAAGGGGGATTAAATAAAGTAAAAAAATCAAGGAAAATGAGTTTGAGCTTTTTCAAGTTTACCAAAAGCAATGAAGACCAGATGGAATCCCTAAAGTTGCTTGGCATACATGTAAGGAAGAGGGGGGGACTTAGTCACCTTTATCTTCAAAAACATTTCAACAAGTCGACAAGCAAGTGGTTGTTGGAAGCAAATTTTCACTTTGAAATATCCTAGGTACATAATGCTTACCATGTGTAGGTGTGAGCATAGTGAAATACTTCCATCGCACTTTGAGCATGCTAACAAACCATATTCAAATACTTTCATGTCAATTTCCACATGCCATAATCAAATAATTTCATGGCTCCTTGAGGTTATGGATCTACCTTGAGCCTTTTTCTTTAGATTGAAGCCACTTTTTGGTTGCAATTACAAGAGTAGTAACTTGTAGCATTGCAATTACAAGACTAGTACCTCATAGTATTACAATTTTCAAGACTAGTATTATACATGATTGGCTTGAGTAACTCATAGTAAAATTACGAGGTAT
Organism: Cibotium barometz; assembly: GCF_041138505.1. Lineage (NCBI taxonomy): Eukaryota > Viridiplantae > Streptophyta > Polypodiopsida > Cyatheales > Cibotiaceae > Cibotium > Cibotium barometz. The sequence goes on along the minus strand of NC_141100.1, from coordinate 5,793,164 downwards.
GTGCTATCTTAAGATGATCAGTATTAGGATCCAAAATTAAAACACGTAATGCATTGAACTTAATCACTCATTAGAACACTCCTACCTCAATCTACTCTTTGGAAAAAATCACGTCTCTCAATTTAGAAAGAGGAAGACAAAAATAAAACCAGATATATATTTTATTTATCATGAAAAATTCCCATGGATTCAAAATTGAGAGAAACATATTAAAAATTTCATTTATTGCACTTTTATGTGATTACAATACCAATATTCTTTTTTTTTTTTGCATAAAGGAATATATTCTAGCTTGTGGATGTTCTCCTCATAGTCACTATCATCACCTTCACTATCTATAGTAATGTTGTTCTCTTTCACTATCTCTTTACTAGGTCTATGTGTTTGCTCCTTCCCCATTATTTCAACTGTTCCATTATTTCAATTGTTTGCTTATTTGTCTTATATACATTCTCTACTATTTCATCTTTATTAAAGGCATACCTCAAATCATTAATTTTATTCTCATTACTTTTCCATCTATTCATGAACCAATCTAATCTTGGATGTGAAGCATCGAAATTTGTTTGTTAATTAAAATATTAAAGATACATTTCATTGTTCCTCTTCCTTGATATGGTGTTGAAGATGGGTAGTACTTTCATGCCTTGATCATTTTATGAATGGTTGTGCATAAATTATTGCCTAAAGGATGCTTTAAATAGCACTTCCAAAACATCAATGCTCTATCGAAAATGTTTGTTGTAGCAGTAAGATAAACTTTGTTCTTGAGATCATTTGCACCATATTGCAAGTAAATTTCTATCCCCATAGAAATATCTTATGGACTAATAATATGTGACACATTTTTATGTGATGAGGCTTGTCTGGATCTTTCATACAATAACCTATCATGCCATGAAATGTGTCCATATTTTTTTGCCTTAAAGCTCTACACATTACAATTCCATCTCAATAGGATTCTTCTTATCCCATCCAATATAATTTTATTCATTGCAATAATTGACTTTGCATGAATTCTAATTACTATTTGATAGTGTCGATGGAAAAATATACCCCCTCTTTAATGAGCAACTCCTAGCAAGGCATTCTTTAGTGATAAAATCATGAAGATTATTTAGTAGTGCTTCATTAATATCATTGCTACCTAATGATATTGTCACACTTAGCTAGCTCAAGTACTTTGAAGTTGAGATTGGGTTGATCACACAATGCACCTTTATTAGATAACTTCTTTGTTCTACCACAATTTTTCTTTGGTTCTATGCTTGAAACCTCATTACAAAATTTGGTCCCTATTTCTCTTGCTATTTTTTTCATTTTTGACATTTCACTACATCATAGATAAAAGAAAGTAAAGAATATATTAAAAATTTTTCTTTAAAAAAATAGAAATACATATTTATAAAAATACTAATAAATTCTTTTTCAAATCTAATAATGTATTAAGGTAACAATGGTAATTTACAAATGCCAACTCACAATTAAGCAAAAAACATATTATCTATCAAGCATTTGTAGCATCGCATACTCGCTTCTCAACGTATTGAGAGTGAACATGCTAATCAATTTAATTACTAGAATAAAAATTAACCTAGGATTCATATTTAAGTCACTTCCCATTTTTACTTGTAAAAATTATAGAGATATTCTAAAAAATTAACCTTTAGTGGTTTTCGCATTTTTACTTGTAAAAAATGTTTACTTAATTTCAAAAATATTTAACTTTGGTGTTGCTGCATAAGGTTCCTATCTTCCCTCTCCTTTGTTCAATTTTTTTGTTTCTTTTCGGGCAAACTCCTTTCTCTTTTTGAAGGTTGTTTCAAGTCTCTGCCATTTTGCTGCTTGGTGCTTGTGCTTTATCAAGTATTTGTTTTCTGTCAAAAAACTCTCTTGAAGAAGATAATGCACACGTCCCAAGAAGACAGGAAGGTATACGTTCTATACAAGCTGAAGCACACCTTGACTTGCCACAAGAAGGCCGTGTCTAGCATCAACTTTTCCCAAGACGAAAGGCTTCTAGGGAGCTCCTCTCTGTAGATAAGACGGTGAGAATATGGAGCGCTTCAGATGGTACCTTTCGAAAGCTTCTAGAAGGGCAACATAGATAATGATGATGATGACAATGATCATGATCAGGACGACTCTCCTCTATGAAGGCCAAGCAAATGTAGACAACATAGATGTCATTTCATTTCTCTCTTTGATTAATGTTAAAAAAACTCAATTTCAATTTTCGCTCAAAGGTTTTAAAAAAGCCATCAACTAATTAATTGATTTTCATTATTTGCTCATTGTAGTCCCCTAGTGCATTCCAATTACTTAACACATGATAAATAGTAAGACATATTTTTGTAAATATATTTTAAAACTTACAAAAATGGTAATTTATTTCACAAAAAGGAATAAGAAAGATGTTAGCTCATGAAACAAATGTACTAGAGTATGTTAGGAGATTAAAAATATTATTGTTGATTATTTTATGAGCTTCTAGGCTATAGTGTTTTTTTAACAAGTTTAACCTTTAAAGCACTGTGGAGAACACTAATGTGTTATTAAAAAACTTGTGCATGCCCCACACCTTTTGAGGTGTAAATGGAGCCTTGCTTGTTTCCACTTTAAAACTTGTGCACCCATCTCAAAAATAGTTTTGTTGACTTTTTTTGGAGCTCCTAGAGAATTGTTGAGGACACTAGCATATTATTGAAAAATGTGTGCATGCCCCACACCTTTTGAGGTGTAAAATGGAACCTTGCTTGTTGCCACTTTAAAACTTGTGCATGCCCCACACCTTTTGAGGTGTAACTGGAACCTTGATTGGCACTTCAAAATTGATATAATTAGGGGCTACTTCACAAAATAATTAAAACCCACTAATATGATTGAAAGTGTAGATTTTTTTGGTCTTTTTTTAGAAATATCATGATGAATTCTTGGGATGATAGAAAATCCATAAAAAAGACTTATGTAGTTACTTTCAAGAAGTTCTTTATGTAATCACTCATGAGTAGTGAGCTAACAAGAAATTGCACCATGAATGTGTGCTTATATATGTAGCATGAAAACTCTCCAAGGATCTTTAAACCACCTATGACCATGTGACTGGGATTGCGTGTTATATGAATAACAAGATTGGAATATTAAAGACAAGAACATGTGCATGCGCACATTAGAGAGAGAGAGAGAGAGAGAGAGAGAGAGAGAGAGAGAGAGAGATGAAATAAGTGCCCAAGGTTTTTTAAGAAGACAAAATGTAAGACTAAATAAACTTTGTTTCGACTCAAGGCTATCACACAATGGCCAACACTTTTGCGTAGATTTCATGAAAACTTTTACAAGTCTTTATATATATATATATTTTGCTATTGCAAGGGTTATTTGAGAGACGAAAATTGGCAGACGGCATGTGGGTATTGACCGTGGGGAGCGGGGAGTTGGCGTGCTCTTGCCCTACACAAGTCTTTATGTTGTGCACACTTACAAGTTACAATAACAGGGGAGGTACATTTTCAAATGCATTTTTTGGCTTGCTAGTCGGCAAAGGCCTTAGTGTTTGGTTTCATATTTTTCCCTAAAGAAAAACACGATGCCTTGTCATGGGTCAGTTATTCTCTATGGGAACACACGAGGGTATGTTATCATTGCAAGGAAGTGGGATTACTTAAGGTTATCAATTATTTATGTCCGATCTCTCTCTCTCTCTCTCTCTCTCTCTTTTCATTCAATTATTTAATTACTTTCTTTTCATTTCTCTCTAGCGTTAGTTATTTAGTTACTTTCTTTTTCTTTCTCTTAATCTTTTTTCTTCATAAACTAATATTAATACTTTCTTTCTTTGGCGTTAGAAGCGGGCTTAGTACCCATGGGACCCCTTATCCCACAAAGCAGGGCATCTCAAGTTTTTAAGTGGGTTCAATGAATCTGGACGGGAAAAAAGCTCAGAGTCGTCTTTTAGACGCCAATCACAACGATGAGGGTTGATCTAGTCTTCCTGTTGTGGGGAATGGTTGGCTATGTCTCGATTCTCTGTTCTAGCGCAGGGGCTTCTGTGCTGTGTGGGTAGATCCAGCTGTGCTTTGTGGGAATAAATAATGGCTGATGCGAGGCATGGGAATGGGGGTTTCGAGGCGTTGAAGATGAAGCTGGAGGCCATGTCGCGGGCGGCGACGGCCAAGGATGCTGAGGTGGCGGCGATGCAAGCGGAGCTCAGGGAGCGGCGGGAGAGGGAGCGGCTTCTGGAGGCTGAGCTGGCGGCGCTCAGGTCCCGCCTGGAGCTCGCGGAGATCGCAGAGGAGCGGCTGGCGGCTGACATGGCGGAGCTGGAGGCCGAGGCCTTTGAGAGAGCCTTGGCACACAAGCGCCAAGTAGACTCGCTCACCGCCGACCTCCGCGCGAAGGAGAAGCTGCTGCTCGCCGCCGCCGCCGCCGATCAGCCGGAAGGTAATGATCTTCAAGACACTAGGAGGGATTCGCTCCATGCGTCCCTCCTGGAACGCGCCTCCAAAAGCCTCCAAGAGACGCTGGCAGCCCATAATGACCTCCAGCCCACCACCACCTTCAAGCTTTCATGGTGGCCATGGTCACAGAGATCTTCCACAAGCCCTAGCCCTATGCAGCATGAACAACATAGCACCCACATCGTTACGCTAACTTCCAAGCACCTCCTCGCTCCTCCTGATGCCCGGAAGGACCTCCGCACACCCCTCACGGCTTCCACTTCACTATGGTAAGCTATACTCTTGTTTTTGCCTGTGTCATTTTGAGAAGCTTGTGGAGATGACTTCAACTTTTCCCTATAGGTTTTGTTTATTGTTACCAAATCACAATTTGGGTAACTTTATATTTGATGTACCAATGAAAAAATCTTTCAGTTCTTTAAACTTGTATAAAATTATATGATTTACAAGCTCGTTGGTTACAAAGGCTTTTCATTTGTGTACCTACACCATTTTCATTTGAACCAAAACTTCACACAAACCCACTTTTACATCGAGTGAGTGATGAAATTCTAAGATCTACTCATGCCTATATTACAACTATTTATAATACCACTATAAAGTTGGTCAATTTTCACCAATTCATAGAAGAAAGAGGTATTGCTTAGCTTTAACATTGACCAAAGCAAAGCATGTCATCCCTAATCCTAATCACATCGACACATGCTAGATAAGGAGAGCAAAGAGAACACTAAACTCTATTGCATGAATGGGGGATGTGATGAGAAGTTAGTTTTTATACTTAATAAGAAGAGGCTGTGTGGAAGTAAGTGACTAGTCCAAGATGTCCATGACTCATTAATAGGCTTTTACAAGTGTTTGGTCTTTTTTTTAGTCGGGTATCTCATACCTTAAAGTACATGACTTGGAGAAGTCTTAAGAGCACTAAAAATGTCAAATGATGGGAATTAAAATATAAGTAAATATGCTTATTACAAAGTATATGGGCATTACTGGTGAAGAATAATGTTACAATAAAAAATAATTAACATATTCTCCTTTCTAAAATTGATCATACTCAATTGAAGAAGTTTGTCTCAGGGAGTGGTGGGAAAGTTGTCGATGTTGAGATATTTAGTAATTGGTCTTGTGCAAAAAATATGGGGCAAGGTACACACTTTCGTTGAGATATCGAGCTCAAATAGTGCTGCGAACATTGATGACTTGCCTGGGTGATGGCGGCCACACTTATGCCACTGGCACGGTTGGTGAGATTATGGGATATGGCGCTAGTGGATGATAGAGCCACTTTGGAGTACTAGAGTTATGGCATAGTTATAGCGCTAGCTTATATAGTTAGGTTTATACCATGGACCGACCATTGTATGTTATAGTAGGAGAGTCCTTTCCCTCATAGTATGTACTCTTACCTCTTTATATTAATGGTTGTAGAGTACTTTTCCTTATAGTATGTACTCTTACCTCTTTATGTTAATGGTTGTAGAGAAGAGAAGAAGTTAGAAGAAAATATATCTTTTTTGTGTCTTGCTCTCTCTTGTGTGTGTGTGTTTGCTTGCAAGGAACTCAAGCTCTCCCTTCCTCCGCATTCTATTATGTTATCAGAGCTTCGGTTTGTGTGAGAGCTATGGAGGTAATCAAGAGACAAGATCAAGGCAAGCAAGGAAGCAGTACATGGGTATTTCCATCTCTTTCTCTCTTTGATTTTGGAGCAACATCTTTGGTAGCTGAGAGCTACCAAAGGTGAGAGCTGAGAGCTACAGGTAAATAGAAAAGTCATTGTCTCAGATTAAGGCATTCTCCTGGGTGAAGGAGGATATAGTTAACTGAGTTTTGCATGATTCGGGCCCTGTTTTGGCTCTACAAGTTTTTTGTAATAGGCGCTTTATGAAGTGTGGAATTTGGTTGCCCAATTTCTAGTTCAATGTAGTAGAAATTTGGTTGCAAGACAGTGTGAGCAGAGAATCTAAGTGTTTGTGGATGTATATTTATGTGATTAGCTCTTATATAGTTGATGTATAATAGGTTTATAGTATTGCAATGTTAGAGATTGCAGGTTTACTTTGTAACTGAAGAAGTTTTTGGAAAGCACCATTTAGTAAGTTACTATAGGTAATCGTGTCTGAGAGTCTATCCTAGATTTTGAGCAACAGGCTAGATAAGAATAACTTCCAAGCATGGAAGTTTAAGATGACCAATTTCCTTATGGGAAAAATGGCAAAATGAAGTACTTGGCCATGTTTGCTGAGTTGGTAGTGTGGGTGATTTCCATGATTGAAAATACTATCAAGATATGTGATAGTGGCATACCGACTAGTCCAGTGGGGTGGTGGATGTGATTTTCATGTATGGGTGGATTCCCATGTGTTTATGCTGACATCTTAGTATTTGGTGTTTCATTTTTTATATTATGGTTGTGCCTATGTCTCATGAATGCATTGGGATTTATTAATGTGATTTCAATTAATTATTTAACTAACGTGGGTAATGTTTGTGAGTTATAGGTAACCAATTGTACGATGTCTTGGACTGAGATGTTGCATTGTAATGAGTTGTGTACGGTCTTTGATTGCGATGTTGCACAGTACAAGGGTTCCGATTGAGTAGTTATATGGTGGCGATGTGCCAAATTTTGTTATTTATATTGTCCGCTTATTTATATAGCTTGAGCGTGGTTTCATACGCACACATGCTATGTACATTTATTTTTGAGTGGCAAAGGTTTGCACATGCTTTAGAGGACAATTAAATGTATTGCACAAAGGTGCAAAGATACACACATCTATTTTTATAAAAGCAAGCCCAATTTTGTAGTATGTCACATTATTGGCTCCAAGGGCTATTTTGGAATATGATTATAAATACTTTCGTGAGGAAGGATGGAGCCAAGCGGGAATTTTACACCCAATGGTTTATTTCTTGTTCTTTTACATGCTTTTATCTTATGTTTTATTTTGTAAGGTTAATAATTGAAGATGAAAGCATACTCTTGTAATTACTTGTCATAAAGATCTTAATAGTGGTATCAGAGCTTTGGCAAGTACAAAAAGAGAGCATGACTTGAAGAAATAAAATCAAAGGTTTTTGGAATTATTCGCAAAAGCAAGGTAAGCTTTTTGTCATATGTTTGGTTGGTTAAATAAATTCATAAGAGTTTTTTAAAATTTATAAAAGCTTTCAATAAGCCTACAAGTCCATTTGTAAAGAGTACAACATCTTTCTCAAGGACCGTGGACTCTTGGACAATGAAAAAGAGTAAAAGCCTTCACATAGATTTAAAAATTAAGACAAAATCAAAGGTTTGAACGGGCCTACAAAGTCCAGACCCCATTTTTGGAATGGCTCAAGTGGTAGTATCGAGATGTGAGGCATTTTGTCTGAATCTTTCGGCTACCCTACCCTTTGGAACATGTCACACATCTTTTGCAAATGTGTGGGCATCTTTCAATGCTCTTAGCCACCATAGTCCTGCTTGGAACACTTTCCTTCCCATGATTTCTCCGAAAAAGTGGCCTCCATTGATCCCTTGATGTGCCTGTGCCAGCCCAACTTGTTGTTCATGCTCAAGAACACATTTTCTCAAAATCTAGCATATGCCATTTTGTACAACTGTCCTACAGCTCCATGAATGACTTGCTCCGGAGAGTTAGCTTTTTCCTCTGATCTCTTGACATGTACTCCAAAAAAGACAAGTTGAAAAGGAATTGCAGAATTTCATCATACCAACTTGGTTTTTATCCATCTCTGATGAAGAGGTGTGCATCTCTAGGAAATCATCCTCCACTCCCTCTAGAGGAACGAAGCGGACTGCATATCAATAATCCCTAGCTTTTTAGCCAGGCTATCTGATATTATATTTACCCCCGACCCTCCATTCAGAATGACCCTTGTCATTGTTTCACCTCTGATCTTTATGGTTACTTCTGGAACATACTTATCACAGTCCTAGACTGTCTCCACATTTTTGCATTAAGCTATAGGGTGTTCCAGTTCTTATTGTGGCATCTGTACCAGATTCTCATTTGACATTATAGCTTGAAGCAGTTTTTGCTTATAATTGGGAACCAGATTCAGCATTTGATCTAACATGATGTTCAATTTCATCTTGCTGAGATCCTCCCACAAGTCATATTCCTAGCTGCTTTTCTTCTCATCAGCTGTCTACTGGCGTGCCTTGACTTCTGTACATCCTTCTTTCTTTCTCTTTTGCTTCTCTTTCTCGTTCCTATCTTCCTCTTATCAGTATTTCTTTCTTTTTTACTTCTCCGGACTTCACGAACAATTAAATTTTATTTTTTCTAGTTTCACGCTATAAATCGGACTTCACGAAAAATTAAATTTTGATTTTTTTTCCCGAAAACTCTGGTGTTTCACACCGTGAACCGGATTTCATGGAAAATTAAATTTTGATATATATATATATATATATATATATATTTTGGCCACATGAAACTAGTGTTTCACGCCATGAACTCCGCGGACTTCACGAAAAATTAAATTTCGTTTTTTTTGGCCGCGAGAAACTAGTGTTTCACGCTGCGAACCGGACTTCACGGAAAATTAAATTTTTGAAACTTTTTTTAGGAGTCTAGTGGGAAATACGAATTTTCCTTTTTGGGGGAAAATATTTTTTGAATTTAAAATGAAAGGGATATGGGCATTTTTCTAAAAAAGGTAAGTGGAATCAAAAAAGTCAACCTTTTAATGACACCCCTTACACCCTTCATAAATGATTCCCAAAATGGAAAAATTGACAACTCATGAGCATCTACTCATTGAATGCTCATTAGCCTTAATGAGTTATGTAAAAAGGTGATTAAAGGTTAATCTTTTCATAAATCTTTTCCTCTTTTACACTAATCAAGAACTCAAATTAACCACTAATCCCTAATTAATTCACACAATTGAGCACATCATTGGATAGAGCAAAGAAAAACTAATCTTTGTGTATCAACAATTGTGTAAATTAACCTAAATTAGAGAATTAATTAGACTCTTAATGCTCTCAAGACACTCAAAAACCTTAATTTCTACTACTCATATGATCAATTTAGACCCCAGTTAACACATTTTCTAATTTTTTGGTCTCTAACAAGATTAATCACCCTTAATGACAAAAACTAGTCCATTATGAGAAATCAGTCAAATTCAATGGTTTTTTGATGATTTTAAGAAAATTTTTGAAAGATTAAGCTACTCCTAATGCTTGCTAACACTCTAATCCAAACAATTTCAACAAAAAACACACAATTAAACTAGAATTAATGATCTTAGATCTATGTTTAAACTAAAGAGAGCTAACATTCACTAAGAAATGCATTCTCTTGCATTGTTTAATGCAATGGATGCAAAGTAAGCCTAATACAAACTATGTGCAAGCCCTAAGAACATGAAAAACCATAAAAATAATAAATTAATCTAAAAATTAAGCAAAAAGCGTTCTTTTCAAAAACAAAAAAGAGAGCTATTCCACACCAAATCTCACACAAATCACCATCAAATCCACATCTTTTTCATGGAAAACCACTAATCAAGATAATGGGCAATGGGTTATGAGTAGATTAGAGGCAAAACGATGGAAAAAGCGAAGGGATGGCTCCCCGGTAGTAGCGGCGCCAAAAATGTTATGGCTCACCCTAACCCTCCTTAAAACACATCCAAAAAGAGATTACCTGGTGAACCACAACTGTCATGAGGTCTCCAAGCTCCACAACTCCTTGAGAAGCAATTCCACCGCATCTCCCGTCGAGCGTTGCCACACAGTCGCGTTGTACTACGGGTCCTCGTCCCTCCTCTCACCTCACTTCAGTCACCACACACACTCACTAGCATGCATTAGGGAGAGAGATTAGCAAGAGGATTAGTAAGAGCAAGACTCAATTGCATAATGGGAGAGTATGTTGTATTATGTGAGAAATTCACTTATATACATAGCCATAAGTGTTCACACTCACTTAAACTGTGGCCGGCTGAGCACTTTAGGCTCATAAGAGGCCTAATGCTATTACAATGACTAGTCTCATAATATATCCATGAAGTACATCACTTAGGACTTCATCCTATCTTGCTACCACACGCTCTTAAAGCGTAAATCGCCATAAATACTTCGTCACACCATTACGGGCGCCCATCTAAGTTGTAGCTTTGGACACTATTGATTCATATTATGAATGTATGACCCTTTGGTGTATATGTCCTGTATATGTCCTGACTCCTTGATGGAAGATAATGGCGGTAGCTCTTGTTAATCCTAGAATCGGATTAACAACGCCCATGCTGCCTCTGACTGGAAGGTACATGCGTACCATAGCATTTGCCCATGCAGAGGTGCCATTTCTTTCCTCAAGCCCTTGCAAGCCATAGGTCGGTGTACTTTCACCGTACACCATCCTTTGCACTCACGCTTTGCTCTCCCTTTCCCTGCACCCATACCCATACCCACACTTATATAAACCCCAGCACCTCATGGTCGAGACAACCTAGCACCTTGCTTTGCCCATACCCGATACTCTGTAAGTACAACACCCGTACCCAAGTGTTTGCACCGGGCACTCTATGCGGTACTATACCCAACAACCCTCTGCACCCCTCTTCCAGCAAGCCATTTTTGCCCATCTCCAAGTAAGCCCTCTACATAATATTTCTTGCCTCCTCTCACCCTTGAGGGTAGCATGTCCTTAGCTTCTCTCCCCCTTGTGTGAATTGACTTAAGGGAGGACTCCCCCCTCCTCTCCCTCTATAGCTGCAGCCTTCTCCCTGCAAATCTGGTTTAAGGACACCTTCCCCCCCATTAGCGGTGACTTTAGGAAAGGGCTTTTAGACTCTTAGAGGCGGTTCACACCTAGGAGTTTTTTGCTCATAACTTGAGTAAACGAGCTCAAATTTGTGATTCGACTAAAGCGTTGGATTCATGGCATTGCGGGCTACAAGAAGGCAGGCATAATTGCTTCTTCTTCATGAAAGCGCCAAAATATCACCTCGAGAGACACACACAACAATGAGTCTAAAGAGGTTGCTCCAGATGCCATCCCATCTCTCCCCTTGGGAGTCCCACAAAGAATTAATGACCAGGTTAGCTTGGTCATCGTTTAAAAGAAGATTTTTTTAAAAAATCTTTAATGTTAACTTTAAAGAAATTAAGAAAGAAGATGCCACTTTTCTTTATACCAAAATTTTTATGAAATTGTTATTTTCTCAAGAAAAGTGATGAAATCTGTAATATTCTAGAGTTTATTTTGTAAATTGTTATCTTGATTGAGTTCAGAAGTATAGGTATATCTTCTCCCTGCCTCGGTGCTAACCCCATTTCTGTGCTTGTGTAGTCAATCTCGCGATGTTAGTGAGGCCTGGAGTTGACCCAAGGTATCCCTCATACCATTGGAAGAATAAGATTTCGCCAATGGAGGCGAATATTGGGATGCTGCCTAGTTCTGCGGGCCCAGGCTAGTGCGGTGAATAAGCCCTCCCTAGCATGTATACATCCCTCTGAGGGGCGGGAGGATCAAGCGATGGAGCCTAGGAGGGCGACAGGCTGGCTTGAGTCCTCGCCAACTGCTGAGATGATGAGGTGTATGGTCCCGTAGGGATTGCCCAGTCTATAGAGGCTGGAAGACTGAATTTAGATCATCGGCCAGAATAAAATAAAGAGCTTGGATTTGGCTATGAATAATTTTGAACATTGTATCTATTTTTTTAAATCCTTTGTTTGTAAACATTGTGTATCATTGATAAAGATTGTTTAAACGAGCCATGTGTAAGGCCTTTAATTAAGGAACTTGTTTATTTATGTCAAAGAGTGTGGTAACATTAATTAGAAAATAAATTGACACGTGAACTGGGTGGAAAGTGGGAGGATGGAATGCCCTGACAGCAACATCCTATGGATGGGTGGGCCCGATTAGTCGGGTAACTTTCTAATAAATTAATTAAATCTCTACATTATATAAATATATTCCTGGGCAACCCTACTCTAGAGGACTAGGTTAGTGGCTTTGCCTTGCATAGATGAGGAAAAAGCGTTATTTCTAGAAGTCAATTATAGAGGTTGCCCAAGTTTATGTCGATCACTCTATGAGTGGTTTAATTTTAGAAATCCTTTAAAAAGACCACGCTCCCCCTGAGATCGAACTAGGTCATACCTACTAATCGTATCCTTGTATCTTACATGGTCAAGGTGTCGACGACGAGTAGGAAATTATCCCAAGTTAGTAGACTATCTTAAAGGTTTCCCCTATTTAGGAAGGGGGGACCTTACATACACCCCTTGCCTCGAGTCTAACACCACCTTGTCTCCCATACCACCACCACCCCTTACCACCCTTAGTGAAGTCCTCAATGGACTAACAAAGGCCTCCCACTTTGCAAGACGACCCATTTTTCCCACAAACAACCTCATCTTTGGGAGTATTGGAAGAAGGAGAAATCCCGATACCTCCAGTAACACATGTTCCCTTGATCACCCTTTCAATTGACAGGACCCACTAGGCAGAATCAACATCATGACAAAGCCATTCATAACCTAGAAAACAGAGGCAAAATCCCACACAAGATCTTAATGAGATCACAAATCATGCTTGGACATCTACTTCATCAAGGTTTATGTGGAAGAAAAGTGTTTACGGGTGAAACTTATTAGCAACATTGTATATGACAGAACACTCAAATTACAAAAATATAGATTTACAGATATGAACATGTAGAATGGACTGTTAATAAAAGTATATCAAATACATAACATTGCTTAGATTTCTTGGAAAACAGAATTGATTCCATCTTGATAGATATAAATCATGTAAAACAGCTTCGCTTCTTAAAGCAAGTAAAACGGTTACATCTCTGTCATGCAAAAAGACATTACATAATTGCTTCTTGAATTCTCTATTGAAAATAGTTTGGGTAGTACCGGATTGTGTTTGGGTTCAAAGTAAGACCAGCAAATTTAGGTTCAGATTAAGATGATTGGTTTTGAGTTTAGAATAAGACACATAAACTTAGCCTAACACATGGCACACTCAATGGATCATATTCCCAATCCGGAGACTCGAACCCACTCTTAGACTTCATCTTCCACACTGTCTTCATCATTAGCTGTGCTGCTGCCATACCATCTTGAGCAATAGCAGTAGGAACTAGGAATACTAGGAATAATAGCATGAGCATGACCAATGAACAGGTCTTTGTTGGAGCACCAAAGGATGTTCCTTTAGTAAAGCAAGGGCATATTGATCCAAAAAAACATCAAGTCTTTGTTGGAACACCAAAGAATGTTTCCTTTGTAAAGCAAGGGCATTCTGTTCCAACCAGACTATTGTTTCCATGATCCTACACTATGGCTAACTCTAGACCGTTAGTAAAGCAAGGGCATACTGTTCCAACCAGACTATTGCTTCCATGATCCTACACTATGGCTAACTCTAGACCTTTAATCTTTGCAGGAGGTGGCCAGAAGTGTTCTTTCCCTTACTACACAGCCTAGAATTAAGCTCCTTATAAACGAGCTAACTTGGCCTCTAGACTCTCGACTTTTTAAATAAAGAATTTTCCATTTCTCTTTTTCCACATGTCCATATGTTATAAGAATAACAGATTTTACACTAGATCATGCTTCAAAAGTGGTTGCCATCAAAAAAGCTCACCATAAAAGCAAAAAAGCTCACCAAAAAATATTCCCCCTTTGAGTCCAAGGAGTGTTTGCTTTGGATGCCATGGTTGTGGTTGACTTATTTTCTTCTTTTTGTTAAGCCTTTGAGTTTCTCCATGTGAACGCTATTTGGTCTAACTAGGAGAGGGCAGTCACTTTTCCACCCACCTTTTGATGCTTTGGAAATATCTTGATGGTATTTTTGGTGTTGGGCTTTCCTTGCTGGAATTGAGATGAGTTGAATTAGCAAGGCTTTAGTCATGACTATATGAATGATCATATGATATTGAGTCAGATTTTGGATAGCTTGGTTTAGGAATTGTCTACCCTGATCATTAACTAGTTCCATTGGGCAGCCAAACCTCATCATAATCATTTCATATCTAAAAAATTTCTATAGACACAACTGTGTTATCTCTAAGAGCTTTGTCTTTCACCCATTTAGTGCAATAATCAATGGCCACCAGTATATACTTGTTATGCCAGCTCTCTGAGCTGGTAGTTGGAATGGACCTACAAAATCCAATCCCCACTTTTGAGATGGTTCTAGAGGCAACACTAGATTTTGCAACATTCTATCCCCGTTGTATTTGGTTACCCTAATCTTTGATAGAAATCACAGGCTTTGGCAAATTGCCATGCATCTTTCAGCACTATCAGGCCACCATAACCTTGCCTGGAATATTTTTCAGCTTGTGATTTCTCCAAAAAATTCCCTCCACTAATGCCTTGATGGGCTTTTGTGATTACTGTTATCTTCTTATGATCTGGAACACACTGCCTTAAGATTTGATCCAGCCCCATCTTGCACAACTGTCTTTCAACAAATGTAAATGTTTTGCTTCGAAGTGCAATTCTCTTTCGTGATCTCTGCTCATACCTTTTGGAAATGATCCATTCATCAAGAATAGAAACATCATACCATGTATTTGGTGGAATATCTAGAATAAATAATTCTATATCCAAAAACTACTCTAAAAAAACCATCCACCGGCTCTCCGGATTCTATCTGGGACTGAGTGGCGTTGTGAGGCTACCGCATGTGAGTAGTGGAGAGATGTCATCACGGGATGTGAGCGGGTGGTCTATTGTATAGAGGGGATAGGATTAGGCCATGCTATTGTAGGAGTTGAAGGATTTTGAGTAGGCAAAGTGGAAGGGAGAGGGGTAGGCAAAGTAGAAGTGAGAGAGGTAGGGAAGCTAGTGGGATACATGGAAATGGGAGAATGCAAGATAGATGAAATCTTTGGCACACATAGAAGGTGGGGGATATTCCCGAGCGGCTCAATAACTCGCCCCGTACTTAGAGTTTAGCTACCACGAAGACGATTGTCCCTCATAGACAATATGTAAATCTGGGTCATCCTCTGGTATAGGAGGTGTAATTGAGGTCCCTCCACATGTCATATCATTCTCTAGTGGTAGACACGTCTATAAAAACTAATATCGCTAGGATTAGCATAGACAATAACTTAAGATGAGGATTCTCTAGCGGTGGACACATCTATAAAAACTAATATCGCTAGGATTAGCATAGACAATAACTTAATACGAGGAGTAGGAAAAGTGGTAGGGAGAGGGGTAGACTCTATGCATGCATGTGTATGCACTATGTAGGCTCTATGCATGCATATTAAAACATGCATGCATAGACCCTTTGTATGCCTAGGTATGCTCTAATATGTGAGAGGATTATTAGAACTCATTACATTATCATGCAATGTCACCTTCCCACTGAACTCTAATATAAGGAGATTTGGCAACGAGCATTGTGATGACTGTGTCTATACACATGTAAACTCAATGAATAGAGAGTATACCTTATGCATAGAAAAAGAGAGCATGTATATATATATATGCTATATGCATAAGAGAGTATAAGAATTCAAAAAGCTTATACTCTCCATCCATGCATAGTACTCCACATCAAAAGACCTTTTGCACAAGATTACTACATAAAACCTTATGCACAAGATTTATTCATTAAACTTATGCATTAAGCTTGTGCATAAGATTTTACGTATAAGATTTTATGCATAAAGCCTTATGCATAAAGCATTATGCATAAAACCTTAGTGTATAAAGCTTTATGATGGTATAGACACGTACTATTAAAAACAAATCCCTTGCATGCAAACATGCCTTTCTTACTACTTTCTCTCACTACATCACATGGCTATACCATCATCCTCTTATAGTGTTAGGCTCAGTTTGTGGATTTGGTAACTCTGGAAATCAAGTTACGTAGGGTTGTAGAGTAGTTAGCTTCATTAATCGAGGAGTATAGTGCCTCAAGTTGGGCCTCGGGGAGCCACTTGGTAATTCTACTTGTCAGAATCAATGGTGGAGAGAAAACTATTGAATTAATATTAGAGAACTATTGAGTAGAATCCTACGATTAAAATAGACGAGACCTAGAGGAATCACTAGTATTTTTTGGCGGGTGGATTCTCTTAGTATCGATGAGGAGTGATACTAAGTTAGCTATTCATCAAGAGAGTGCGAGGTGAGCCCCCAAGTGAGATGCTTTACCCTCATAATATTGTGATTTTTGTTAGAACATAGGAAGTAGGAATCCCTCACTTGGGTTCCAATTTCATGCAAATCATCAATGAATCGGTGTTTTACCCTTCTAGTAGATGAGACTAGAATGTCGTAATGCTAATAAACTTCAAATCAAAATCAAGCTAGCCTAGGCTCCAAAACCATATGTATTTTAGAGTGTGACCTTCTAATCAGCATTGGGCAATATTGGGTCATCCGAATAGCTTATAATGGATAGAAAAATGGGGTCAAGCCCGCCCTGGGCTAGTCTCCAACAGGGGTGCCAACTATGTTCAAGGCAAGAGCTTACCTCAGTCTTGCCAAAGCACATGTCATTGGGTCTTGCATTGGAATCGTAATCTATAACTTTTCTATGTGGATGTGCTAGCTTATCCATCACATCCTCACTCTTTCTATATCACACTGGAATGCTCCTTTGCCAAAGAGATGAAGGGAGAGCTCTCTATACCTAGATGGAGGCCATAAGAGACGGTCCTTTTCACGATGGTTCTCTCTCACAATAGATGGGGGAAGAAGAAGCTATTAGAAGCAAGAAACCTACAATTAAATTTATTTAAATAAACACCCATCTAGCATGTAAGAATTCAATAGCATGCAAGCAAGCAAGTAAAGGAAAGAAGAGGAGCTCACAATTAAGGGAATGATTTTCTCTTTCTTATTGTAAAAAATTACTTAAATACAAATGATTAGTTTTCACACTAGGCCGACCAAACTTCAAAATGGTCCAACCTCTATTACTAGTCTTAAGCAAATATGTACACTAAGTTCTTAAAGTTTCCCTATTTGACATTAATCAAATGGTAAGGTTGCTTTGTATGTTCTAGGACCATCTTATAAAATATGAGTGCCCATTCAAGTGGGTAAGATGGCAAAACAGTTTACGATATGTTGGACAGGTGAAACCACGTTAACCCTCACAGTGGCTAACATGGTAGAAGAGAGAGAGAGAGAGAGAGAGAGAGAGAGAGAGAGAGAGAGAGAGAGAGATTAGGCCATTACTAAAAAGGCTATTTTAGAACTCTTCTTTTGTTCATTCATGCAATTTATAATGATGATTAAAATGAGGATTGTAACTTTGTCTATAGCCTTATGTGAGTGGGGTTGAGTTCCATGTTTTGGAGCATTCACTCTATGCAAATTTTAATGCATAATTTTTCATCATGCTTCATCACTTCAATGTAGAAAATAAAAGACTATGCTTTGTTAAGCTCCATCACTTCAATGTAGAAAATAAAAGACTATGTTTTATTAAGATCCGTCACAAAATTAATAAATTTGCATCAAATAATGTGAACTATTATATACATAAGAGTTAAAGGAACTTGTTTGTAATACCACAATGTCTGTAAGAATTAATGGAACCATATCCATAAGAGTTAATGGAACTTGTTTGTAATTCTACAAGTCCCACATGAAATTTTTAGGCTTGCAAGTAAGTCTTGCTTGGACTATCCCAAGACCACGATGCCCTAGAAATGAAGGATGTATAACTTAATGCTCTTTTAGGTATTCTCATGGAAGGTGTAGTCATAACTATTTAGATTTATGAGTTCTTCAATTTATACCCATTCAAAACAATGTAAACATTAAAATAAATTTATTGGAGAGTTGGAGGTTTCTTACATATATGTAAGAGAAACTCTTGGAGAATGTTGATTTATGCAAAACATCATTAAAAAATGCACCCAATGCTTTTGTCGAGGTGAGAGATACACAAATGGTACTCTTTCTTCTGTGAATTGGTGAAAATGGAGTGACTCTATAATAGTGTTAAAATTTTTGCTAGAGGCATGAGTTAATCTTATAATTTGATAGCCACAACAATGTTCTAGAAACCACTTTTCTCAACAGATCACAAAACTTAGACCCTTTAAATTTTGAAGATTTTTGTTGAGGATTTATATATTTCTGAGCTAAACTATAAAGAAAAATCCTTAAATATTGTAGATTTTTTAAAATTGAGAAAACAAAATTTATAGGTGAAAAAAAAATGTTATAGTTTGTAGGATTTTTGTGAACACTGAGCCAAAGGAGGCTTTTATATGTAGAATTATGTTTTCATGAGCTTTTGGCTCAAATAAGCATGCTATGAGGCTTGCAATCAATGATATAGACCTTATAAGTTACACAAGTTAAAAAATGCAAAAAAAAAAATAATCATGATATCATTACTTTGAGTCATTTTTTTTGCATATCAAAGATATAACTACTTAGAATCAAAAGAGAATAAAGCACTGAAGTTTCTAATTCGTTGACACAAAACAAAACCTTGTCAAAGCAAATAGGGAAAAGTAGAGTGGTAGATGTAAGCTTACGATACAAGAATTATTAAATTATGCATCCAATCAAATCCTAATAAGATTTATTTACATAGTAAAATGATCTTCACAAGCATAAGGGCATGAAATTCACATTTATACAATTTATACAGTGTTTCTCTTGTTGGGAAGGTGGTATATACCATCGGCTCGACAAGCGTGCCATCCCTAGTGTAGTCCCCAAGGCTGATTTATAGAGTGGAGACCAAAGCGTGAGGGGTAGTGCCCAAGGCTCTATAGAAAAGGTTGTGGGTTGGAGTTTACCTTGATGGCATGTAATTTCAGTACCCTTTCAAGATTAAAAAAATAATTAAAAAAATAAAAAATTACCCTAGTGAGGAGGATGCCGTGAGGGGTGAGGGGTGTGCGTAGGTCTTAACGATGTGGGTGCTAGATCTCTGTGGCCAAGGCCACCATGAAAGCTTGAAGGTGGCGGGCTGGGGGTTATTATCGGTTGTCGGGGTCGGCGTTTCTTGGAGGCTCTTGGAGGCGCGTTCGAGGAGGGAGGCACGGAGCTCATCTTTCCTAGTATATGCTTTTGGTTGTTGATTATCGTGAAGATCATTACCTTTCAAAATTGCGAAGAGCTTGACCTGATCGGCGGCGGCGGCGGCGGCGGCCGCCAGCAGCTTGTCCTTCTCGCGGAGGTCGGCGGTCAGCAAGTCGACTTGGCTCTTGTGAGCCAGGGCTCTCTCAAGCGCCTCGGTCTCCACCTCCGCCATGTCAATCGCCAGCCTCTCCTCTGCGATCTTCACGCGCTCGAGGCGAGACTTCACCTTAGCCAGCTCAGCCTCCAGCCGCCGCTCCCTCTCGCGCCCCTCTCTCAGCTGCGCTTGCATGGTTGCCACCTCAGCATCCTTCGCCTTGGCCGCCCATGTCATAGCCTCCATCTTCATTCTAAGCACCTCCAGAGCCCCATCCAGAGGACTCCTACAGAGCTCCGACAAAGCACGCAGATCTACCCGGCAGCACAAATGGCTCTGCGCTAGAGCAGAGGATCCAGACACAGGAAACCATTGCTCACAGCAGGTAGACTAAATCAGCCACCCACGTTATTTGTTATTGTGGTGATGGCGTTCCAAACACCAATTGCAAGCAAACGAGAGAGAGAAGAAAGAGAGATGCATCGCGGCTGCTGTTCTAGCACGACCTTGGCCTACTTTTTTTTTTTTTTTAATGCAAGAGAATTTTTATATTACAGGTATCAAAAAGATACCTCACCCAACTGTGGCATGTAATAAGAGGTGTTCTTCTGAGTGCCATTGGGAGCATTGGAATACCAGGGCACATTTTGCTCATGGCAGATTTATGTCAAGGACCTACAAGCTAGCCATGGATAATGGAGGTGAAAAAAGGTCTGGGCAGCTAAGCTTCTTTACAAGAAGCTAAAGAGGATTAAGGTGTAACCTCTGGGTGACATTGGCCTACTTCCGTCTAGGTTCATTTAACCAAAGCGAGGAATCAAGGATGCCTCTAAGGTAACGCTCAAAAATGTCAAGAGTGTGAAGCAAAATGCCCTTGGCTGATCCTCTCTTCTTTCTATCCTCTAAAAAAACACATTTTTTCAACCAATCAAAATAAAGGTAATCTTTGTTGAGGAATTGGCACGCTAGCAAGGGGATTAGGAAGATAAGGGGCTAGTCCTACGTAGGAATCTTGCATTGTGCTTATGTGCATGACATGCATGTTCTCATGTAACACTCTAGGTATAGAGGAGCTTGTTGGGGTAGATCACGAGAGGAAGTTTGCACATCATGGTGTTGGGTATATTCATGAATGAGTCATAGAGTGCAATGCACAGTGCATGGATAATGAGGGAAGTTCAAGTAGAGTCATGCGGTACTGCCACTCCAGGCAGTCGGAGGCTTCAGGAAATGAAAGGCGACTGCATCGTGCATAAAGATTCCCTGCACCAGCAAGAGCAAGAATGAAAGAGCAAGAACACCAGGAGTTCCAAAATAGGAGGCAAGGAGATAAAGAAGGAGAGGAACAACTAGCCTTGGGAAGGATGTCTCTGAAATACCCAAAGTTCAAGGGTAAAAGTGAGGAGGATCCAGATGCTCACTATCTTTGGCCATCTTAAAAGATAAAATGATATAATAGGGATGAGTGATGTTCTTTCTACCCCAATCAAACTCTCCTTGGGATAATATCTAGGAAGAGACCATGATCTTTCTACCCCAATCACACTCTCGTTTGGGATAATTTCTAGCAAGAGACCATGATCTTTGGTTGGATAATAGAGAATGGATGGATGCTAGATTTGATCAAAATCCAGACAATGAATCTAACACAAAATTTGAGGAGAGTAGTGAGGTTGAGAGTGCAAGTATGTAAAAATAGATACTAAAATTCTTTACTCTTTCAAGCACCTCTCATGGGCTCGGGAAGCAAGCTACTAGAGAGCAACCAGACATGCATAAGAAGACATACCTGGAGAACAGGGGACCTAAGGAATGTCATATTATCAAAGACAAAGCAACCTTGGATGGCATCACCTACACCTTCCACTATGGCTCCCCAGAGTGCTTCATAGTCCTTTGACAATCGTCAAATCAAGGCAAAGCTAGAAGAGCTAGGATTATGGAAGATGGCATCAAAGATGGGGGAAGACTTCAATGATGAGATCATATTCCAATACCTCCATCGTATCTCCCAATCTATTGGAGTTTCTACACTTCAATGGGGTGATAACTCCTACACTATTTGTCTCACCAAGTAGCTTATCCATTCACATTTTCTCTTCCTGGTAGATAGTGGTACCCCCTAGAGTCTTCCAACTTAAGCAACTCTCTACCTTAAAGCCCACTAGTGAGATGCAACTCCTATGGTGGTCAACAACCATGGAGTACTTTTTGATGCAATAGAGGATGAAGACTTCAGAATGTGTTGCAAAGACCTATGAGTGCTCCTCTAGCTGTGCAAGGAATGGATAGGCACAACAAGATCCCTAAGAAACTTATGTGGTTGGTACACCAAGGGCAACAAGATGACTTGAGTGGCATGATCCACAAGGACCTATAAATCTACTCCAAGAACCAATAGCACACAATCAATAACCCATACATCTTGTACACATTGACATGGCTCGACAATTAAGGGTTTATACTTCTATGGCATTGGTCTCCCCATTCTTGGTGACATCAATGCCAATGTCCTCTCCAACTACTACAATGCCCCCAACCGTGATATCAACTACTATAATGTCCCTAACCATGACATTGATAGATTTCTACTTCACCTTCTTCTACCTCACAAACCATCTCTACTACCATATCTTCCACACCACCGTCTTCATCTATCCCATCCATATGTGCTTTTGCACCCTCTCCTTCTACTACTCTTCTGATATTTACACCTCCCATATCTTCATCACCCATGTCCACTCCTATCTCATCCATCGTCATTGAAAGCTCTAATAACCCATTACTTGAGTTCATATCCAAGATGAGCTTTTCTTATAAATGCCAACTATGAAGCTCCAAAACGTGGACTCGCCTAATGGTTTGCAAAGTGTACATATCCCAATTACGAAATAACCTTGTCGAGGTATCATCTTCTTCCTAGGAACCTAAGGATACATCATAAAAAATGCACCCAATGCTTTTCTTATGAGGTGAGATACAAGAATGGTACTCTTTCTTCTGTGATTTGGTGAAAATGGAGTCACTGGTGACTCTATAATAGTTTCTTAAAATTTTTGATAGAGGCATGAGTTAATCTTATAATTTGATAGCCGCAACTGTGTTCCAAAAAACATTTTTCTCAACAAATCACAAAACTTAGACCCTTTAAATTTTGAAGATTTTTGTTGAGGATTTATATATTTCTGAGCTAAACTATAAAGAAAATTCCTTAAATATCGTAGAATTTTCACGGTTGAGAAAACAAAAATTATAGGTGAAAACAAAAACATTATATTTTGTAGGCTTTTTGTGAACATTGAGCCAAACGAGACAAATGATGCATGCTATGAGGCTTTACAACCAATGATGTAGATCTCATAAGTTACACAAGTTAAAAAATTGCAAAAAATAAATCATTTGCATATCAAAGATATCATTACTTTGAGTCATTTTTTTGCATATCAAAGATATAACTATTTAGAATCAAAAGAGAATAAAGCACTAAGTTTTTGATTGGTTGACACAAAACAAAACCTTGTCAAAGCAAATAGGGAAAAGTAGAATGGTAGATGTAAGCTTATGATACAAGAACTATTAAATTATGCATCCAATCGAATCCTAATAAGATTTATTTACATGGTAGAATTATCTTCAAAAGGGTACGAAATTTACATTTATAGAGTGTTTCTCTTATTGGGAAGGTGGTATATACCATAGGCTCAACAAGTGTGCCATCTGTCGTGTAGTCCAGGGGTAGTGCCCAAGGCTATATAGAAAAGGTTGTGGGTTGGAGTTTACCTTGATGGCATCTAATTTCAGTACCCTTTCCAGATAAAAAAAAACAAACAAACAAATTTACCATAATGAGGAGGATGCCGTGAGGGGTGTGCGGAGGTCCTTGCGGGCAGCTGTAGGAGAAATGAGGTGATTGGGAAGCTTAACGATGTGGGTGCTGTGTTGGTCATGCTCAATAGTGGTAGGGATTTTGGAAGATCTCTGTGGCCAAGGCCACCATGAAAGCTTGAAGGCGGCGGGCTGGGGGCTATTATCGGTTGTCGGGGTCGGCGTTTCTTGGAGGCTCTTGGAGGCGCGTTCGAGGAGGGAGGCACGGAGCTCATCTTTCCTAGTATATGCTTTTGGTTGTTGATTATCGTGAAGATCATTACCTTTCAAAATTGCGCAGAGCTTGACCTGATCGGCGGCGGCTGCTGCCAGCAGCTTGTCCTTCTCGCGGAGGTCGGCGGTCAGCAGGTCGACTTGGCTCTTGTGAGCCAGGGCTCTCTCAAGGGCCTCGGCCTCCACCTCCGCCATGTCAATCGCCAGCCTCTCCTCTGCGATCTTCACGCGCTCAAGGCGAGACTTCACCTGAGCCAGCTCAGCCTCCAGCCGCCGCTCCCTCTCACGCCCCTCTCTCAGCTGCGCTTGCATGGCCGCCACCTCGGCATCCTTCGCCTTGGCCGCCCATGTCATAGCCTCCATCTTCATTCTCAGCACCTCCAGACCCCCATCCAGAGGCCTCCCATCAGCCATTATTTACTCCCACAGAGCTCCGACAAAGCACGCAGATCTACCCCGGCAGCACAAATGGCTGTGCGCTAGCGCAGAGAATCGAGACACAGGCAACCATTGCTCACAGCAGGTAGACTAGATCAGCCATCCATGTTATTTGTTATTGTGGTGATGGCGTTCCAAACACCAATCGCGGCTGCTTTTCTAGCACGACCTTGGCCTAGATCCGTCTAGGTTCATTGAACCAAAGCGAGGAATCAACGATGCCTCTAAGGTACCTCCAAAGTGTACGCTCAAAAAAGTCAAGCGTGTGTAAAGTAAATCATCGCAATTTAATTTAAAAAAATTGTCCCTACCACTTTTAAAAAAAAACAAAAAATTGTCCCTACTGTGTGACGCGTCCGTCAGTTTTCGGCCGTTTTGGCTAAAAATGACCGTTTCGGCCGTTTACCGTGACGCGTCGCGGGATTTCTATTCGGAGGGACATGGTGCCCGAGGGGTATGCTAGACCGTCCCGAATATAATGCATCTATATGGGGAGGAAGTGCTTGGAGGGGCAAAGCATGGACCCATGGGTAGGCACCGAGACGCACTCATGCACCGGGTAGGCACGTTAGGCCTCCCGCGTTGCGAGCGATGTTCACGGGAACCGAGTGCCTCCGGGGGATGCCCTCCCTACCTTGACGGAGTCGGGACCGAATGCGCCGACGGGACCGAAAACAGTGGAAAAACGAGACGGCCGACCGTGGCCGGCGCGCCGGGCCGTGCCGACGGGCCGCGATGGACCCTAGGCTGGCAGGGCATGGATGGAAGGCAAGTCCCAAGTGAGGCCCATGAAGCCGAGCTGGGCAAGAAGGGCAAGTGATCGGTGAGACCCGCACGGCATACGCGCGAGACGGGTCGGTGGAGCCGTCATGAGCCATGAAGAGGCCGCGTGTGGCAAAGACGTGGTGTTTTCGTGCCGGACGTCCGCTCGTACTGGGCTCGTGTCCGTACGGCCATCACACCTACCATACTTTAAAAAAAACAAAAAATTGTCCCTACCATACTTTAAAAATAAAGAAAAAAAAATTATGAGGTGTTGGGTTCAAAACCTAAGCATACGCGTACACGAGCACAAAGATCCCAAAAAATAAATAAACAAAAGAATTATGTCCCTACGATACATTCCCTTGGCTTATCCTCTTTCCTTCCTCTCCTCTAAACAAAAAATACAAATTTTCAACCAATCAAAATAAAGGTAATCTTTGAAACTAATACTAAAAAACAACGAAAATATAAGGATTATAATGATTTTTGTTCCTTGAAAATAAAGGGAAGACCAAACTTCACCCAATAATTTTCAGTTTTAGTAGAGCAAAATGCATGCAAACAAGATTGCTCCACACTTGCTAGACTTCTCTTTGAATGCCCTTCATTTTAAGGTAATTGTAACTTTCCCTATATTGACTTGTAAACATTTTCATGATATCTATTCAAAGTGTTTACTAGCCCTACTTAAAGGCTTAAATAGTCCCTGCACATCACTAAAGGGTAAGAAAAGGTGTGTGAAGTAAATCATCGTAATAAGAAATAAACAAATAATGTCTCTACCATATATGCCCTTGCATCACCTCTCCTTCCTCTTCTCAAAAAAATAATTTTTTTAAACCAATCAAAATAAAGGTAAATTTTGAAACTAATACTAAAAACAGAGAAAATATAGGGATTATAACTAAGATGTATGATTTTTGTTCCTTGAAAATAAAGGGAAGGCCAAATTTCAACCAATGATTTTTTAATTTTAGTGGAGAAAAATGCACTCCAAACAAGGGCTTTAGAACATTGCTCCAGGCTTGCTAGCCTTCTCTTTGAACGCCTTTTATGGCAATTATAACTTTCCCTTATTTAACATAATGACTTCTTGTAAACATATTCAGGATATCTGTGCAAAGTATTTACTAACCCTACTTAGAGGAAGATTATAAAACAAATAATGTTTTATTTTAGTGGGGAAAAATTCACTGCAAAAACAAGGTCTTTAGAACATTGCTTCGGGCTTACTAGACTTCTCTTTGAACGCCTTTTATTTTATGGCAGTTGTAACTTTCCCTTGTACAACATAATGACTTGTAAACATTTTCGTGATATCTATGCAAAGTGTTTACTAGCTCTACTTAGAGAAAGATAAAAATGCAGTGCAAAAAACAAGGTCTTTAAAACATTGCTCCGGGGTTGCTAGACTTCTCTTTGAATGCATTTCATTTTATGGCAATTGTAACTTTCCCTTGTGCAACATAATGACTTGTAATGATATCTATGAAAAGTGTTTACTAGCCCTACTTAGAGGAAGAATCTAAAACAAAGTTTTTATTCTTTTACATCTTCACTTCTTAACAAACCTTAAAAATTCTTCCATTGCTCACAATAGGTAGACTAGATCATCCACCCATGTTATTTGTTATTGTGGTGATGGCATTCCAAACACAGTTACAAGCAAACGATAGAGAGAGAGAGAGAGAGAGAGAGAGAGAGAGAGAGAGAGAGAGAGATGCATCGTAGCTACTTTTCTAGCATGTCTTGTGTGTTGGCGGCCGATCAGCCCATCTAGCCACCCATGTTATTTGTTATTGTGATGATGACGTTCCAAACACCAATTACAACCAAATGATAGAGAGAGAGAGAGAGAGAGAGAGAGAGAGAGAGAGAGAGAGAGAGAGAGAGAGAGAGAGAGATGCATCGTAGCTGCTTTTCTAGCATGACCTTGTGTTGGCGGCCGATCAACCCGCCACCAAAGTTCCTCCCTTTAGTAACAAACTCATCATAAGTCAAGTCTTTTTGTTTTGTAACGGTTTCTAAGAAATGAGTAGTACCCGAATGGATATTGGAGGATGTCGGGGTAGTGTATGCTTGAGAGTCTAAGCTAATGTTGAAAGAATGTCTTCCCGGTTGGTTATCTCTCTTGTTGCTACGCTATATTGCATAATTCTATCCACTTTGTGTTACTTGCATGTTTGTCTTTGCGTTAACTACTATCAAGAAGTATGAAGGAATTGGAAACTAACCCATGTATAATCATAGTGAACTCCCCTAAGCATGGGCAGACCAATAGCTCAATGCTCGGTGTTGGCTTATTGCATTGAGCATAGTAGAGTTAGTCATCACTCTTTAGGAGCCGACTAGGTGGTCTAGAATCATTGAAGTGTTAGGTCTTGACCAGATGGTGATACTTTTGGTGATCCTATTGGGGGACTAGCACACTAGCGAGAGGAGTAGGAAGATAAGGGGTTAGTCTTACTAGGAATCTTGAATTGTGCTTGTGTGCATGACATGCATGTTCTCTTGTAACACTCATAGAATAGACTCAACTAGTTGGGGTAGATCACGAGAGGAAGTTTTTGCATGTCATGGTATTGCGTATGTTCATGAGTGAGTCATCGAGTACAATGGACGGTGCATGGAGAATGAGGAAAGTTCAATTAGAGCAATGAAGTACAACCGTGTAGGCAGTCGAAGGCTTCAAGAAATAAAGGGCGGCCAATCGTGTAGAAAGATTTCTGAAAAAGTCCCTTCACAGCAGAGCAAGAGCAAGAACAACATAATCAAGAATCTCTGAGAGATTAAGAGGGAGAGGAAGAACACCAGGAGCTCTGAAACAAGAGGCAAGGGGATCACTGATCACTCCGCCCACTTCGACCGCCGGTGTGCTCCGACCACTCCGACCCCCGGTGCCCTCCGAGATGGCTCCAACTGCTGGTGCCCCTCCAATGACTCCAATCGCATCACTGTAGCCGGTGTCCTCCGATCGCCAATGCTCTTCAACCCCTCTGACCGGTCCCCTTCGACATCTCATACGTGCATGGCCAACTCCGATGGCACTCATGGAGGCAACACCCCTCTCCCTTTCCCAAGGCAGGGAGAGATCCTGAGCACCATCTTCCTTTCCCCTCTCCCTTTCCCAAGCCTCTTCGAGATCCTCTTGAGCACTACCCGAGGAGGAGGACCCCCAAGGAGGAGTTAAGGGGAGAACTCTCTCGGCAGCATGGAGACAGTCTAGAACACACTCTCACACAGAAGAGGACACTCTCCCGTGTATCACCTAGAGTTCTAGCATAGTCCTTCTATCGGAGCATAGTCTCCCTTGTATCACTCCTTTTTGGTATTGTGATGGTAGTGTTGTGCTCTGTTTGGTGTTTTGTCTATCTCTTTGTGTGAGCGAGGTGAGTGAGGTGTGAGTGGTGTGTGGTGTGAGTGAGAGACCTATAGGGGTACTGCCATGCTAGGTGGTGGTCGGAGAGCACGGTAGACAGTGTAGAGCCTAGGTCTTACATGTCTAGCCAGTAAGGTCGACTCATCCTTGGCGGGTATACTTCCCTGAGAGGATCCACGCTCCCTTCTCCCCCCCAACCATAGTGTTTGTGGGGGTTGTCTTTCGAGTTCCCTAGCAAGGACCGGCGGAGTCATCCACAACGGCAGTAGCCTCTTATGATTTGGAAACTCTCACATTTGAACAAGTGGTAGCAGGAGCAACCAAAGCCAAAGGAATCTTGAGACAGACAAGCAAAGACCCCAAGAAGAAAAAGAAAGGAGCTGACAAAAGGAAAAAGAAGGAAGAAGAAACTTTTAAGTCGAATTTAGGTAAAGACACCTCGAAATCAAACTCCAATCAAGATTAGAATGCCTAACAAAGAAAAAGCCCTAGAAGAAGAAAAGTAGGAAGTATAGGACAGTGGATGTTCAAGAAGAACTAAAGGCTGCCCTAGCCAAGCTTGCCAAAGGACACGTAGGATCCGGACTCAGACCGGACGTCTGGTGCACCAAGTGTAATAACTAGGGAAACACAAAATAAGAATGTCAAATGAAAACAACCCAGCAACCATCATGTGCTATTTGCAATAAGAGCAACCACACCACTAATACATGCTTTTACAACACTCAAAACATGAACTTGAGAGTAGTAGAAAGACAAGAGCGTTAGCAATAAAATAGGTTCTAGCTGTCCATCAAGTCACCACCCCATTGGGCCTCAAAACAAACCTTATGGAAGAGTATTAGTGGCCATCCAGCCATTCGCTGCCGTCCAGCCTTGCCACCAATGTATCCATTGGGCAACAAATTCTCGAGCATGAATCTTCTTTCTTGTTAACAACCTTGTAACTGATCTTGCCCCAACGGGTAGTACTCGGGCAAATGAAAAAGAGAAAAGGGGAACTATCCAAGATAGAGATACATGATAGACAAGAGAGTAGCAAGTGACAACTATGAAAGCTACGACATTTATACTTTGGGCTTAGCCTTCAATCTAGTGATACACTGATTTGTCTATGCAATTATCCATTCTCTGTAGTACTATATAAGTCTATTTGATTCCTAGTCTATGTTAAGTACTTTCCTATCTGGATATGTCTTCTGATTAGAATTTGGATTTAGAGTCATTCCTATCTGGATGTGACTTAATAAGAAACAGGATCAAGAGCCACATCAAGAATCTTGTCAAATGCAAGAACTAACCTCTATGCTGGCATGGCTAACTCCCTTAGCCTAGGCAGATCGACAGCATAACGCATTAGCGTTAGCTTATCGCATTGGGCACAATTACATTAGTCGTGTCTCCTCCATAGTCGACTAGGTGGTCTAGAACCATGCAAGTGCCGGGTCTCAACTGGTGGGTCTCAACTGGACACCGATACTTTTGCTGCCGATCGTGACGGGTCTCAACTGAACATCGACACTTTTGGGGATCCTGCTGGGGAATGGTGCACCAGGTCGGGGAGTAGAAAGATAGAGGCTAGTTCTAGGCTAGTCCCACACAGTCAATCAATAGAGTAAAGCTAGAAGTCTAGAAAGAAAGCACACACTAACTAGTGTCAGGAATGCTCACTAGAGAGTCATAAGAGCATAATGGCGAAAGCATGGAGAATGAAGGTAGCTCAAATAGAGCAATGTGGTACCGCCAGAGATAGGCCGAGATTGCAGAGAAACGAAGGATAACTACACTGTCTAAGAAGATCACCATGAGCCACCAAATAGAAGGCAAGAAGCTCAGGAAGAAGAAGAACTAGTAGCTGTGGGTGGACAGGATGTCCCTCAAGTATCCTAAATTCAAGGGCAAGAGCTAAGAGGATCCAAATGCCCACATCTTCGCCTTTGAAACCACGTTCTAACCTAACAGAGCTCCGTTGCCACAAAAGATGGAGTACTTTGCGACAATGTTGGGTGGCAAAGCCACCAGCTGGTATGCCCAATATGGTATGGAGCACTTCCAAACATTTGAAGAACTCAAGAAGGCCTTCCTGAAAAGATTCAAGAAAGACAAGGCTATAAGAAAGGTGCTAGAAAAGCTACAGAGGATGATGCAGAAAAAGAGGCCAATAGAAGACTATGAAGCTGAATTCCAAGCAATGCTGATGAGCCTAGACAAGCCCAACTATCCTGCTCCAGCCATGCTTAGTGGTTTGTGAGAGAACCGAGGGAGGATATCTAGACGGCAGTGGCCTCAAACAACCTAGAAGCCCTTACATTTGAACCAGTGGTGCCAGGAGGAGCTGCCAGAGCTAAAGGAGTCGTGAAGCAAACAAACAAAGACTCCAAGAAGAAGAATAAGAGGGGGAATAAAGAAGAAACCTCATAATCGAATTCCGGAGAAGATACCTTAGAGTTAGAATCCACTCGGGAGTCCGATGCCGAAAAGTGAAAGCCCCGCAAAAAAAGAAAGGTAAGAAGCATGTAGAGAAGGTTCAAGAAGAACTAAGGACCGCCCTAGCCAAGATTGCTAGAGGACACGCAGGATCCGGACTCAGACCAGATGTCTGGTGCCAATTAAGAGACATGCAGCAAGTATCGCTATCTATGGGAGGGACAATCACTCTGCATAGATGTGTTACTATAATACTCAGAACAAGAACCCAAGGGTGGTGGAAAGGTAGCACCAACAAGCCCCGGCTGTCAACTAGGTTGCCATAGGACCTCAAATCAATAGACCTTATAGAAGAGGAGGTGGAAGATTTTGCCCAAGGAGAGCTTGCTTCTACTGCAATGGTCTGGGGTACATACAAAATGATTTCCCCATATTCCAGCACCATTAGCAAGAACTGCAAAAAGAAAGACCATAAAGGGAAGCAAACCTAGCAGCAAGAAAGGATGTAACTATCAATATGGTAAAAGTTGACCATGAGAGGTAGGGAAAGAACAAGAGGACCCATCAAAAGTTACGAATGTGACAAGATCTCAAGACTTGTCAAGATGTAGACAGGCAGGAATGCCGAGCGAGAACTAGAAAAGAAACGTGCAAAAGGTCCGAGAATAGATCACCAAGTTAGTGCAAAGTGCACAAGGAATGGTGAGAAAAGCCCGCCCCTGGGAGAGGATCTTGAGGAAAATTGGGACAAGAAAAACTTGATCAAGAAAAGAGAAGAGATTGGCACAAGAAAGAAGCCGATACTAAATCACCAACAACTGGGGCCAATTACAGCCAGAGCAGCAGAAGTAAAAAAGAGAAGAAAAGGAAGGAAATCACCAACAACTGGGGCCAATTACAGCCAATTACAGTCAGAGCAGCAGAAGTAAAAAAGAGAAGAAAAGGAAGGAAATCTGGAAAGAATCCAGATAGGAATACTGACAAGAGGAAGTTAAGGCACAAGAGCTTTATCCAACACGAGAACACAATCTCATGACCCTCGAGCTATGGGATTTGTTAGGTCAACCAACACTCATGGCACATCCTGAAAGGATTACCTTTACACAAGACTTGAACATGCCATGTCTGGGGTACTTTGAACATGCCATGTCTGGGGTACTTTGAACATGTAATGTATATTGAAACTAACCCCCTCACTTGCAAGTTTTTGGTGGTTGAGTATGTGTTGGAAGCAGATTTAATCTTGGGGCATAAATGGACTATTGCTTCCCAAGCACCACTGTGCTTTGCTAGCGATAGAGTCATCATGATGGTCAACGACAAATAGTTGACAATACCATATTGCGAGGAAGAGGATCCAACTTTAATGGATTTCTATGATGCTGAATGCAAACGGATACAAGCCTCTTCCATAGAATCCCCTCTACACAAGGACCTACCATCTACGTCAACGCGACTGACTCCGATAAAGCATCAACTCCTTCAATCCCATCCTCACCTATAAAGTTCGATGCCAAAACCTTGCAATCAATAGCTATTCCCGAAGAAGTTCCAAGAGCCCAACCATCTATCTCTAACAGGGAACTCAAAGGAAAGACCCTGGAGCCTATGCATTTTCATCAACAAACCTCAACAAAGTCACATAATTAAAATACAACAATCACTTCGAACCCACAATCCCTTGATCCGTAAACTAGATAGGTAAAAAATCTTGCAAAGATAAAACAAAATCAGCATAAACGCCATCAGAACATCCTCCTCTTTGAAATTCTGCATATCTACTGACTTTCCATTTGAAACATAATGCTCTACTGATTTCTGACTAATCTGCTGCACTACTGACTTTTTGCTGATCTGACTTTCTATCCGTTCATTGAAATATTGCTTCCTCTGCATTTTGAAAATCGGACCATACTCCCTTGTCAAGCTGAATGAAAGAAACTTGATTGGCAAATTAGACAACACTTCTGGAACACTTGAAAATCTCACCACATAATTCTGCCTTGAATCCGATCTAATCTTCCACACCTGTTGTGACATAGTCAGATTTGTAAAACTGCTTCACATCCATCAAATATATGCACTTGACATCCTCCAAGTTGAATGCTATCAAAACAACCTTTGTCAGATAAATCTGAACCCAAATCTGCCAAATAGTCAATTTGATCACCAACTTTCTTCACAATGAAAACATATTTAAGATTAGATTGAACCTTTGACAGCAAAATCAGAGATTGAGACACTTCAAAACCAAAACTGACCCTCAACAGCTTTTGCAACTTCCCATTGATGAATTTGGCATTCCGCTTGAATCCTCCAACCATCAAAATCAGCCTCAGTCAGCTCCTGTAGGTTTATTTGGCCATCTGCTCTATGAAAATGTGACACCAATATGTAAGAAACCGACTAATATTGTATACAAACCAAGTTTGCTCTGAAATCTGAAAATTCCATAAAAATCAGGAAAATAATCCGCATATAAGCCTCTAGAATCCTCTGAACCTGTTTAGATGTGATCTGATCCACAAACCATAAAAACTGATCACTATGCATCCTATAATGCATTCTTCGTTGCCCAATCAGCAACTTCAAAGTCTGCAACACATGAAAATATGAATTTTGAATCCTCCTCCCTGCACTTCTCAGTCTCTGACCTGAATCTCCTTGAAAAGAAGAAGTTTCTAAATACTTCCAAAACATGGGGTGGAATTTTCTGAACACCTGAACACCTGGCAGAATTTTTGTCGGATCATTCAGTAAAATCTTTTTCTGAAAATCCTCCGAAAATCCTCCTGAATCCGATTTAACACTTTTGCATGATCTAAGATTGGATTAGCAATCCTCAAACTATCCTCCACCTTTGAAATAGCATATTTAAGCTGTTTTGTCCTTTGCAAAACTAGGTACAAGTCTGCCTTGATAATCAAAAAATCCTCCAAGATCTGTTTTTTCTATCTGAAATGATCTGACATTAGTTCTGAACTGTACAAAGTGTCATCTACATATTTCACACCTTTGTGCAATTTTTTTGAACCTGACGGAATTTCCTCCTCAACATCCTTTGAAATTTGACTCTGAAACAGTGAAATCTCATTTGAAAACAGTGAATTCTGATCACATTGCACCTTGTAATGCATTCTTTTAAACCCAACTTGCAACCCTGAAAATTGGAAACATATGAAAATCTGAATTCTGACAACCCGTCATCCACATCTGACAACCCATTCTGTAAGAATCCACTTCTATTGGTGGCTCATCAGCTTTAAAACACACATCCTCTGACAAAAGTATGTTTAGGTTGACAACAACCTGTCCCACATCTCATTCAGAATGCACATCCATCGAGCTAAAGCTTGAAATTGCATCATCCTACATGTCAAACATCATATGCTGATCCTCCAAACTTGTCAAACCTGCTTTATACTCTTCAATGACTTGCTCTTGACAATCCCTCTGCTCAATCTGATCGATAAGACCTTTATCTGATTTAGCCCAATTCGGTCCAAAATAAAAAGCAATCCGCTTGTTCAAATTCTCTGCAATTGAAACGTCTCCTTGTTGAATATCAACTTGTGACATCAAAATATGTCCTTCAAAACATTCAAAATCAAAAGTCTGATTTTCGTGATCATCGGCAACATCAGACAAAATGGTCTGACTTTTTGCTTGAATTCACAAACCATCACAATCAACATGTGCAAACTCTTGTAAGGTTTGTTCAGCACATTGGGTTTCTAAGTTCAAAATCTGTTTATGGGATTCATGTATCGATCCCGCAACATCTTCCAACTGCAAATTCTCTTGTGTAGATATGTTTGACAGAAATTCCACAGTCACTGCATGAGCATACTCTAGTGGTAGATTAGGGGTATCTAAGGGCTCTTTGAGGCTCTCTTAGCCAAGCTCCTTTTGCACCTCCTTCTCCACCATCTTTGGTACTCCCACTTGATGACTTTCAAACTCCATGCCAATCCAAATGTCATCATCATCACTTTCAACTCCCCTTCAAACTCATCCGCATATGCATCTCTCAACTTCTCACATGCTTTTTGTAACTTCCCAATGCTTTTCCTACTGGAACAACATGACTTTCGCATGTCTCCTTTGTGATCAGCTAACCATTCATATGCACTCTCCAAGACATCCTCAAAGTCATCTAACCTTCCCAATGCATTCTTCATTTCCTCCCAAGCTGATGCTGTATGCACTTTATGGATAATTTTATGAAACTTTGTGCATAGGTCAACCATACACCATTTCCTACATGCATCTCCTTTTGAGCACTCATCAAGTGCACACGGACAATCCTCTACCTCATGCTTCCGACTCATGCAAACCTCATATTTTTCTTCTTCTTCTTACCCCCCATGATACACTCACATAATTAAAATACAACAATCATATTCAGCCCTCAAGAA
The DNA here is from genome assembly GCF_041138505.1 of Cibotium barometz. NCBI lineage: Eukaryota > Viridiplantae > Streptophyta > Polypodiopsida > Cyatheales > Cibotiaceae > Cibotium > Cibotium barometz. The sequence goes on along the minus strand of NC_141100.1, from coordinate 5,758,018 downwards.
AGATGCACCACACCAATCCGAGACCCATTAAATTTGCTAAACGGAGAGCCACGGATGCTGTACCCAGGATCCGCAAAGTTCATTTAATTGGCTGCTTAAAATTGATTGAAATATTTTAAATTGATAATATTATGATTTCTCCTTGAAAAATTTACCATAAAAAGTTACCTTCTGGCTGCAAAGCAGATTCACTCTACAAATCAAATGTCATCTGCGATTCAGATATTGTTTTTGAATTTTGAGTGCAGAACTGACTACAAATTCTGACTTCTGGCTGCTGCAAATCAGCTTGTCGACCCTCCGACTCCAATTTTGTCACCTCATTCTTGATTCCAATCATCTTTTGCTTGCTGCAAACCTTGCCGCCTCGCTGCCCACCACCTTGTGAAATATGAATGAATAGGCTGCCGTGAATTCTCCAGAACGAACAATCATTCAATATGTGACTTCCAAGAAATCGTAACTGCTAGTGTAAATGCCATCGTAACTGTTACTCGGTGTCTTCTTGGCACTCATCCCCCTTACAGAAGAAAGCAAACTCGACCTTGACATTGCATCACAACACCGTGAACGCTCACAAATTTGACTGCTGGTGGCTGAAATTTACATTGCCAAATTAGAATCCATCTTCAAATCAAAATCTGCCTTCAAATCAAAATGTTTTTAGCACTCACCATCAAAAGAAGAAAATGAATTCGACCATGACGACTTGCCACAATCACCGTGATCGCCAGTGTTTACTTTACTCACAGCCAAACAGTTTTTGCATAGGAAATTGTCACACAGGAACTGCCATTTTAGATGACTCCTACTCTTGTCAGACCAAGAAAATCCTCACACACACAGAACTTCAGTTTCAAAACACACACATTCCTCTCATATCACTACTAATTTTATCTACACTCAAGACACTGAATATACAAAGTACAGGAAAAAGAAATAAGATAGATAGACTGACAGATTGCATCTTGCATTCAGAAATCCGCCATAGCTACACAGAAAATCCGCCTAGTATCAAGAACGTCCATAACGGAAAAGCCTTCTCCCTTTTCAAGAGCCAAACGACTTTTTAACTTCTAAGATATGAAAAGTTTCCAAAATAGACTAAGGATTCATACATATGCTTAAGATAAATCCGCCCAAGGTTATTAGCCCTTATACAAAAGGAGACAACCACATGCTCAAAGGACTCGTCAATAGCCACTCCACAAAAGACTCTAACCTCATCATCATCAACAATTCCCATGAGTCTCAAACCCACAGCCTCAGCGCCAGCCAAAGTCAAGGAAGGCCCCAAACCTTCCACATCAACCCTAAAGAAAACTCCACGAAGACTCCCACAATCACGATATCTTAATAGTATCAAAATGTGGGTGTGGAGAAGCAGCTACTTGTATCTCAAGGCTACTATGAATGTGCCAATCCAATTTGGGTCCCTCAACAGTCAAAACCTCTTCCTCAATGAAGCACTCGAAAGCCAAGGAAGAAGAAGAGTACTCCACAACACCGTCCACAAAAGCCTATGTGAGTTCCTCATCAAAGAACTCCACCAATGCAAGCACATAACAAAGTCCCCTAAGCTTGCACACAAAGAAGAAAACCTCAACACCAAGCACATTGGCCACCGAATTACAGTGTTCGTCAAAGATGGGTGCCTATGCATGTATATTAACAAAAAGGATACTATGATGGTAATTCCATCATATGGTTGCCAAAATCAAACATTGTGAAGAAAACCTCACCACCGACTTCAACCCCAAAAACTTCACCTAAAGTTCGACAAGAATGGAGGCCCAAGAAACAGCAAGCAAATCACTCAACCACTCTCGTGCATTCAACACCAACACCAGAGCTTGTCTGTTCAAGCAAACAATAAGTAGTCTTCCCTACTGCCTCGACATCATTTTAACAACAAATTCAAGATCAAATACCGAGACTTAGGAGCACATCAAGAACAAAATACAATGCTCTTGTCACCCCTCTGTAAGTGAGAAATGAGTGCACAAGAAGCTGTTGCTTGCAAATCATGACATAGATGACCCATAAAAATTATTTATTTTTTTAAAAAGTTAAAATCTGCAAATTCACGGAATTCCATCTCACGGAATTACAATTCAAGGAGTTCCATCTCACGGCTTAAGAATTTCACGATTTAAGCCTCATCGGATTAAGTCATATCACGCAATAGCCACTATATATTTGTTAAGCTTTTTGCTTACTATTCTTTTGGCTAAATTAATGTAGCAGCTGCTCCATGAGTACATATCCATACTCATGCATTGGAGAACATTTTCACCAAAGCCTCACCATCGACAACTTCGAGGTATATCTCTGGATGGGGGGGCCATGGTGGGCGAAAGCCTGGTCAATGGTACAACCCATCGCCTGGAATTTTCCTTCAAATTACAAACCTCTTCAAATGACGCCACAATCTTTACAACTCAATGATTTTCAATCCCTAGTGAAGATCTCTATATTAGCCTTGCAAGTCGACATAATTCTTTCAATCCTCACCAACAACAAGTGGCTACTTCAACATAGAGCAATTCAATAAGAGTCTATATGACTCAATTCTTGTACTTCATGTAAATTTGCTTCATAAGAGCACTTAAATATACATAAAAAATAGAAAGCACATGGACAGAAGAAGACACGAGTAGGTCCTTCTCAACAACATTTGATAAGAATCCTGCCACACAAAAGGACATCATCAAAAGCTAATTACTTGAAACGATGAATGTCGCTTCAATGAATCAAATGAGTAATTGAGAAACACCATCTCGTTTTGATGATTAAGTCTACGTTCTTTTGGATCCTTCCCTCTCTTCTCTTCCATTATTAACATATCTTAGTATCCCCACTAATAAAAAATCAAATGTAATCTTGCCGATAATTACTAAAAACAAATTGAGCCTAAAAAAAGAAAAAAAAAGAGAGGCTCACACAAATATAAAAAGGCAATCATTCGCAAAAAACCCCACCTCCCACCCCGTTAGGAATTCCCAATACACCACTAATCTATTCATTCATTAACTAGTTTTTCTTATTCCTTCTGGGGAGGAACAAAGACCATTGAAGATCACTCAACATCAACGCCATCGGCAAATCTTGTTCATTCTTCTCACACAAAGGTCTTCAACGCGATCACGAGGACGCGATCACCATTAGGAAGGAGGGAATGTTAATCCAATTCTAGGATTAACAAGAGCTACCACCGTTATCTTACATTAAGGAGTCACGATAGATACACTAAAGGGTCATACATTCATGATATGAAGCAATAGTGTCCAAAGCTACAACTTGGATGCCCGTAATGGTGTGACAGAGTATTTATGGCGATTCTCGCTTCAAGAGCGTGTGGTAGCAAGTTAGGATGAAGTCCTAAGTGGTGTACTTCATGGATATATTATGAGAGTAGTCATTGTAATAGCAGTAGGCCTCTTATGAGCCTACTTTAGGCCTCTTATGAGCCTAAAGTACCCTGTCGGTCACAGTTTAAGTGAGTGTGAACACTTATGGCCATGTATATAAGTGAATTTCTCTCATAATACAACATACTCTCCCACTTCAAGAGAGTGTGGTAGCAAGTTAGGATGAAGTCCTAAGTGATGTACTTCATGGATATATTATGAGAGTAGTCATTGTAATAGTAGTAGGCCTCTTATGAGCCTAAAGTGCCCTGCTGGCCACAGTTTAAGTGAGTGTGAACACTTATGGCCATGTATATAAGTGAATTTCTCTCATAATACAACATACTCTCCCATTGTGCAATTGAGTCTTGCTCTTGCTAATCCTCTTGCTAATCTCTCTTCCTAATCCATGCTAGTAGTGAGTGAAGTGAGGTGAGAGGAGGGACAAGAACCCGTAGTGCAACATGGCAGTGTGACAACGCTCACGGGAGATGCGGTGGAATTGCTTCTCAAGGAGTTGTAGAGCTTGGAGACCTCAAGGGTTATGGGCTCAGCCATTGGAAAGATCCTCACGATAGTTGCGGTTCACCAGATAATCTCTTTTTGGATGTGTTTCAAGGAGGGTTAGGGTGAGCCATAATAGGTTTCCACGTGGCGCTTTGTGTGGACTGTACACTAGGGCGGTCAGACTTTGGTCCTTGCGCGGGCATTGTAGAGCACCCGAGTGTGTGTACGATATTTTTTTGGAGCAGGGACCCCTAATTTGGGAGAACCGACCTCTATATGCATGTTGGACCGCCTGGCGAAGTGATTTTTTTTAAAACGAAAATGTCCGGGGTGTCTCGCTAGTCATAGGAGTGCTGACCGTTTGTCAATTGGACACCCGGTCGTGCATTTATTAAGGTTTAAGTTTACTATATTTTAATTGAAAATAACTAAAAATTTACGTATAGGTTCGATCTGATGTCCATTTTGGATGCTATAAAATCCTATATTATGGTAAAATCGCTTGCAGATTTCAAATTTGGACTCAAAATTCTAAGATTTTAAGTGAATATAGTTCATTTATTAAAATTATTAATTTTTACACCACAAAAAGACCATAAATTCATGGGCATATATTATTATTGAAGATGGGCATGTTACATCCTTCCCCCCTTTAAAGAAATCGAGATGTCCTCATCTCGTCATGATCGGGGTAATCCTTTGAGAGTGTCGCTTCATCTTCCCAAGTCGCATCTTCTTCAGGGTAATCTTTCCACTGTACTAGATGTTCTACAAGAGTTATATTATGGAGTTTTCTTTCTCTAGAATACTAGACTGCAACTGAAGGACTTCCTGAGTTGGGATTACAACTTTTTCATCATCAAGAATATGATCGAGACTAGGTACATAAGGCTTTAACAAACTTACATGAAATACATTGTGGACCTTAATATGGGTTGGGAGCTAGAGCTTATCGGCACTTTTACCCAAACACTTGATAACTGTATAGGGCCCACAATATCTTGGGCTAAGTTTCTTATGTTTCCCAAGTGATAGAGAACTACGCTTGGGTCGCACTCATAGAAGAATTTTGTCTCCTTCCTTGGAGATCGTTTCAGACCTCCTTGTGTCAACATAATGCTTTTGCCGATCTTGAGCAACTTTAATATCTTTTTGGGATTGCCTTGTCTGTTCCTCCATCTTGTCCAGCATTTTTTTGGATGCCTCAAGTCTTATGGTTGGATCAGAGAAATTTAGAGGAGATAATTTTTTTTGCCCTAGAGTGTTTTGATGAATGGTGACATTCCTATGCTCTGATGATAAGATGTATTATAAGCGATTTTTACTAGAGGAAGGTATTGAATCCATCTTCTTGGTTCCCATCCACAATATGCCCTGAGAATGTCTTCAATTACTTAGTTGACTCTCTCGGTTTGGCATCGATCTCTGGATGATAAGCTGTACTAAAGCAAAGTTGAGTTCCCAAGGCTTGAAATAAGGACTGCCAGAACTTTGAAGTGAAATCAGAATCCCGATAACTGACTATCCTCTTTGTTGGGAGACCATGAAGCTTGAAGGCCTCCTTGACGAATAACTAGGCAACATCATAAGATTTGAAGGTTTTCTTTGCTGGTATAAGATGAGCTACTTTGGTAAGCAAGTCCACCACCACTAAAATGGAATCATATCCTCCTTGTATAATGGGGAGACTTGTGACCAAATCCATGCGAATGGGGAGACTTGTGACCAAATCCATGCGAATGCATTCCCACTTCATCTAGGGGATATTTGAGGGTTGAAGCTTCCTAGGCATCTTGACTCTTTCAGCTTTGCTCCTTTGACATGAGAGACAATGCTTCAAGTACTGAAGGATATCATTTTTCAAGTACTGAAGGACATCATTTTTCAAGCCTGCCCAATGATAGCTCCTCCTTACAGCATTCAATGTTTTTGCATAGCCTGGATGCAGCAAGAATTGTCACTCATTGGGTTATATTTGGGGCCTAATCTCATTCACCACATTGATCACAAGGATAATGCCAAAGATGCATGGGAAGAGTTAACCACTATGTTTGGGCTAAAGCAAAAAACATCAAGAAATTCATCTCAAAATTGAATTCTATGGGGCTATAAATGGACTTAATGGGTCACTAACATAATTTGTTAGCAAGATGACAAGCATAATGACACAACTAGATGGAATAAATGCCAAGATAGGAGATAAAGATACATTAGTTATTCTCTTAAAAAGCATGTTAAAAGAGTACAATGCATTAGTAACAACACTAAAGAATTTGCCAAAAGAGTACAACACATTGGTGACAACACCAAAGAATTTGCCAAAACCAGCCTTAGAAGGATGTTTCTCCTCTCTTCTTAAAGAAGAAGCGGAGCTAAAGCAAGGAAGCACAATTGTGGAGCCTGGTTTGTTCTTCTCTCTCTCTCTCTCTCTCTCTCTCTCTCTCTCTCTCTCTCTCTCTCTCTCTCTCTCTGCATGTTACACCTGCATGTTAAATTTCCTCTCTCTCTCTCTCTCTCTCTCTCTCTCTCTCTCTCTCTCTCTCTCTCTCTCTCACATTCGTGAACGGTGTGTATGGTCTCTGTGTGCGTGTTTTATTGAGAAAATGGTGCATTCAGAAAATGTTGTGCATGCATGTATGTTTGTGTGTGTGAATCAAAAAACTGGTGCATGTTTGTGTGTGTAGGATCAGAAAATGTCTAATTGCATGCATCATGCCAACGCAGATTCTAAATCACGCTCCTTGGCCTCTAACACCTCAACTGGTAAGTTCTCTCTCTCTCTCTCTCTCTCTCTCTCTCTCTCTCTCTCTCTCTCTCTCTCTCTCTCTCTCTCTCTCTCTCTCTCACATTCGTGAACGATGTGTATGGTCTCTGTGTGCGTGTTTTATTGAGAAAATGGTGCATTCAAAAAATGGTGTGCATGCATGTATGTTTGTGTGTGTGAATCAAAAAATGGTGCATGTTTGTGTGTGTAGGATAGAAAATGTCTAATTGCATGCATCATGCCAACGCAGATTCTAAATCACGCTCCTCGGCCTCTAACACCTCAACTAGTAAGTTCCCTCTCCCTCTCTCTCTCTCTCTCTCTCTCTCTCTCTCTCTCTCTCTCTCTCTCTCTCTCTCTCTCTCTCTCTCTCTCTCTCTCTCTCTCTCTCTCTAATTCTTTTTTTTTGTAGGATACGGTGGTTAGCCTCCTCGCACTGCTTTACTTCTTCAGGGTTTGTGTTGCAGTCTCCTCGCGCTCTTCTGGTGGTCGCATCGCCTAACGTGCTACTGTTGGGTAAGTGTCCTCTTCCTCTCTCTTAATGTTTCAATCCCTAGAGAAGCGAGAGAAGGCGGCAACGTGCATGTAGATAGAGAATATCCCTCTCTCTTAATGTTTCATTCCCGAGAGAAGGCGAGAGAAGCGACAGCGTGAATATGCTTATGACAATGTCTTTTTTATGCCATCTCTTTTATGTTTGTGTGATTAAAGAGTTAAAATACTTTTTTATCTCAACAAAGAGAGGGGGTGTGTGTGTGTGTGTGTGTGTGTGTGTGTGTGTGTGTGTCTGTAAGAGAGATATATAATATATGTGTTTGAATCAGAAAAGTGTGTGGGGGGGTGTGGGTGTATGTGAGAGAGTATTTAAAAAGTTTTATTTTTTTAAAAAATTTGACTAGCAAGTGTGTGTGTGTGTGTGAAAGAGAGAGAGGGAGAGAAATAGTTTAGTGTGTTTGTGTTTGTGCTTGGGGGTTGTCTGAGAACAAAGAGAGGGTGTGTGTGTGTGTGTGTGTGTGTGTGTGTGTGTGTGGGTGAGAGAGAGAGAGAGAGAGAGAGAGAGAGAGAGAGAGAGAGAGTATTTAAAAGTTTTTTAAAATTATTATTATTTATTTGACTAGCAAGTGTGTGTGTTTGTGTGAGAAAGAGAGAGAGAAATAGTTTAGTGTGTTTGTGTTTGTGCTTGGGGGTTGTCAGAACGAAGAGAGAGAGAGAGAGAGAGTGTGTGTGTGTGTGTGTGTGTAAGAGAGATAAATAATATGTGTTTGAATAAGAAAAGTGTGTGTGGGGGTGTGTGTGAGAGAGAAAGAGAGTATTTAAAACGTTTTTAAAATTTGTTTTTTTAAAATTTGACTAGCAAGTGTGTGTGTGTGTGTGTAAGAGAGAGAGAGAGAGAGAGAGAGAGAGAGAGAGTTTTTAAAATTTGACTAGCAAGTGTGTGTGTGTGTGTGTGTGTGTATGAGAGAGAGAGAGAGAGAGAGAGAGAGAGAGAGAGAGAGAGAGAAAGAGAAATAGTTTCGTGTGTGTGTGTGTGTGTAAGAGAGATAAATAATATATGTGTTTGAACAAGAAAAGTATGTGTGGGATTGTGTGTGTGAGAGAGTATTTAAAAAGTTTTTAAAAATTATTTTTTTAATTTGACTAGCAAGTGTGTGTGTGTGATAAATAATATATGTGTTTGAATAAGTAAAGTGTGTGTGTGAGAGAGAGAATATTGAAAAAGTTTTTTAAAAAAAAATTATTGTGTGTGTGAGAGAGAGAGAGAGAGAGAGTTTTAGAGTGAAAGAAATTTGAAATACTTTCGTTATATAACAAAGAGTGTGTGTGTGTGTGTGTGTGTGTAAGAGAGATAAATAATATAGTTGTTTCAATAAGAAAAGTGTGTGTGGGGGTGTGTATGTGAGAGAGAGAGAGAGAGAGAGAGAGAGAGAGAGTATTTAAAAACTTTTTAAATTTCACTAGCAAGTGTGTGTGTGTGTGTGTGTATGAGAGAGAGAGAGAGAGAGAGAGAGAGAGAGAGAGTTATAGCATTATATATCTATATATATGTCACGTAGGTTGTAACGCCTGTGACCGACGATGGTAGACCGGATGGCCATAGCATCAACGCCCTGGCCGGAGTGCCGAGGACTGGCCATCCGGGGTTCAGTGGGAGAGGACACCCATGCGGAGTCATGGGCGGCCAGGCTAGTGTGGACGGCAGGCCACACACTATATAGCCTGGGGGATGAGGGGCAATCCTCATTCTTCCCCTGTGGCTGGGTGGTGAGCCAGAAGCCGTCCCCTCCTGTGGTAGTACCCGTAGTGGTACTACGGTGATCTAACATTGGTATCAGAGCTTGGCATCAGGATTGCGAGTGGCGTGCGAAGTGGGCCCAGCCGTTTAATGATTGGCTCTCAATCAAATTTGGGGGGATAACCTTATCCCAAAGGTCCTACAGCAAGAAGTCGTGGAAAAGAAGAGGTTGGCCATAGCTGGAAGGAAGGTTTTCTCTATTTTCTCTCTCTCTCTCTCTCTCTCCCTTGCACACACTCAAGCTCTCCATTGCAGGTAAGCAATTTCTGTGTTTTTTTTTTTGCTTTGGAGCTTGTCAATTTGTGTTTAATTCTTTGTTAAGAGAAGAAGTCGACTGTGTAAGGGCGACTGTCTGCTGGTGCTGTCGACTGTGTGTGGGAATCTGGTCGACTGTGTAATAGCCCACTATGGGGAGGAAGACGGCCAGCCCGGAGGGATTTGGGCTGGGAATCTGGACGCTTGGCGCCGCTGTGCAAGACCGGTTGCTCGCTCACTGTGGCGCGCCCATCTCCAAGCCCGGAGTGGAGGTCACGGCACCTTATCGGAGGGGGTGAGGTGTCTACCTTGTCATCTCCAAGCCTGGAGTAAGACGACCAACGCAGCCCAGGCGGCCAGCCCACAGGTAGCCAGCCAGGCCAGCACAGCCCCGGCGGGGCCAGCCCATAGGCGGCTAGCCAGGCTAGTGCCGGCGGCCCGGCCAGAAAATACATTTTTATTTTTTTATTTTTTTATAAATCCAATGAACACCTCTCTCCCGGCAGTGGAGGGATAATCCCGACAGTGGAGGGATAATCTAGGGTGGTTCAGGCACAGGTTCTCGCGGGGAATATTTTTTTTAATGAGTTGCAGGCACCTTTCTCTCGGATCAGAGCATCCCGAAGTAGTGACGCTTGTAGAGGATCGCATCGCAACACAAATCGACAGTCGACGATAGTCGCAAGGCGACCGTAAGGGGGTGACTATTCTCTCTCCACTGCTCATTTTATTAGCGTTTTTGTAATTTTCGAGTTCTCGCATTTTTATTTGTGCAAGAATTAAAATATGTCTACTAGGCGTAGTGTGTCCCCACCGCCTTCTACTTCTCTAGGGTTTTCAAATCTCTTGTCCTTGGTCTCGCAGCAGGTTTGACCCCGACTGAATTGTCAGGCCGTATACGCCCGATCGTTGTCCGGTCCAGAGTGCGGTCGTCGATCATGCGTGATCCGCCAGCGCCCTCCTCGTCTGTTGACCCTGCCTTAGGACCCAGCGAGCCCGATCGCAGTAGTAGCAGATGACCCCTTTCTGGCTGATGAACCAGATGACATGAACACCAACGTTGCCGAGGGGACTAAGGAGGACCTCTTGGAATATGACGACGACGACGATTATGACCTATTGGACCCTACCGATGTCTTGATAGAGACGGAGCTCTCTAGTGGACTTTTTAAATATCTTAATGCAAAACTGAACAATATGGATAAAGTCCAAGCTGAATTAGTCACGATGCTACAGAGCATCTCTACACGGTTAGACGCACTGACAGCCGCCTCGGCTAGTACTCCGACTCCTCGTGATAGACGAGCTCTTGCGGCACAGTACAGGGCGACCGTACTGTCCCTGCCACACCACTTATTTCCTCCATGGAGCTATGCACAGCGGTCCGCAGAGGCCAGATAACAGGGTATATGCTTGTTACCCTCTTTTAAATTCTGTTTCCGTAGATGAAACTGTAGATGATGTTTGCGTAGACAAACAAGGAAAACAAAATAGCCTTGGACAAGACCCACTGTTTGAAAACCCTGTTTGGCATGCATGTGATTCAAACAAGAAAAAATCCAAGGTGAAAGAGACATTAAAGAAAAAGTACATAGATACTTTAATGAATTTATTAGAGGAATTTCAAGATGTTTTTCCTGATGATTTGCCAGATGGCTTACCACCATCTAGAGAAGTAGACCATGGCATCGAAGTTGTGCCAGGATCAAAACCTATAAGCAAACATGCTTATAGATTAAGCCACTCCGAGGCAGAGGAGGTGGAAAAACAATTGACGGAATATTTGAACAAAGGCTTTATTCGGCCTAGTTCAAGTCCATGGGCATCGCCTATTCTTCTGGTAAAGAAGAAAGACGAATTTATGCGGATGTGCATAGACTATAGGGCTCTTAATCAGATAACGATTAAGAACAAGTATCCGATGCCATGCATGGATGAGTTGTTTGATCAACTCTATGGATCGAGATACTTTACAAAAGTAGACTTGAGATCAGGGTATCATCAGGTTAGAATTAAAGCAAAAGATGTTGCGAAGACAGCATTTAGGACCCGTTTCGGGCATTTTGAATTTTTAGTTATGCCATTTTGGCTAACCAATGCTCCAGCGACGTTTATGACGTTGATGGATAGCATTTTACGTTCATATCTGGAAAAATTCGTAGTAGTTTTCCTAGATGATATTCTTGTGTACAGTAAGACACAGAAAGAACACATAGAGCATTTGCGTCTAGTGTTCGAGTTGTTGCGAGAGCACAAACTATTTGCAAAGAAGAGCAAATGTGAATTTTTTGAAACAGAAATTCACTACCTTGGCCATATTATATCCGCCGCCGATGGTACGTGGATGGAGCCAGAAAAAGTAGAGACTATTCTTAAATGGCCAGCACCGAAGAATCTCGAGGACCTGTAGATTTTTCTTGGCATGTCGGGGTTCTACCGACAGTATGTGAAGGACTACGCGAAGATCGCAGTCCCGTTGACTGACCAGTTACGGTCAAAAACTAAAAACATTAGTTGGGGGGAAGCCCAACAGAAGAGCTTTGATAAGCTTAAGGTGACCGTAGAGCAGCTGCACCTGTTTTGACTATTGTCGATCCAAATGAGCCGTTTGTCTTGGAAACAGACGCTAGTAATGAGGCCATTGGGGCTGTACTTATGCAAAGGGGATGCCCAATTGCATTTGAGAGTAAAAAGTTAGATCATGTGCAGCGTAACTACTTGGCTTATGAGTGAGAGTTACTAGCGATAGTTCATGCACTGAAAAAGTGGAGACACTATTTATATGGTGCTTCTTTTGAGGTCCGGACGGACCATGAAAGTCTGAAATGGCTTTCAAGTCAAAGTGAACTGAAGGGTAGAAAAGCTCGGTGGGCGGAGATTCTACAAGAGTTTGACCTTCAGATACGTTACCAGAAAGGTAAGTATAACAACGTGGTAGGGCAGATGCACTTAGTCGCATGCCATAGATTAATGAACTTAGTTTCACAGTCTTCAAGAATGATTTCTTGGAGCCACTACGTGGTTTATATGAGCACGATCCATCTTTTACAGAGGTCTGGCACGCTGTACGCGTACGCACTTCTTCATAGACGCGACCACCTCCCTCGTTGGCACGGATTGCTAGTCCGGAGAGACTAGGCAGAAGGTGTAACGGGAAGGGAAGTGAGAGTTAGTTTGGAGAGACTACCCGTGTCTTCTGGGTATAGTTTAGAGCCGGAGAGCTCTGACGTAGGCCCTTCATCCCCTTTGACTGCCCCACGGCTTCAAAGGGGGGTGATAAACTTCGTCGGGGGGAGAAATATGCTAATTACTCCATTGACGACGGCTACTTACTCTACAAGGGTAGAGTATGTGTACCAACTATTGGTGACTTTCGGGCCCAAATTCTTAAAGAAAGTCATAATAGTCCAAGTGCGGGTCATCCCGGGATTCAGAAGACCTATGCACTAGTAAAAAGACAGTTTTATTGGCCTAGTTTGTTTAAGGACATCTAGACTTATGTGCTGAAATGCAATAAGTGCCAGGTCAATAAACACGAGCGTCTTAAGGTTGGAGGATTACTCCATCCACTACTGGAGATTCCTCAGGGGAAATGGGAAAGCATTTCCATGGATTTCATTACCAGTTTACCCAAGACGAGTCGAGGAAATGACTCGGTGTGGGTGGTAGTGGACAAGTTAACTAAAATGGCAAAGTTTATCGCCACACGAAGAAAACTGTTAAGACGCCAGAGTTGGCAAAACTCTTTATTGAACATCTCTACAAGCTATATGGCCTGCCCGCAGATATAGTGTCGGATAGAGATAGAAAGTTCAACAGTCATTTTTGGAGGGAAGTCTTCAAAAAGCTGGATACTACTCTGAGTATGAGTATGGCAGATCATCTAGAGTCTGATGGTCAAACTGAAAGAGTTAACCAAATTCTAGAGGATATGTTGCGTTCTTATGTTAGTAAGAACGCAATCTAATTGGGAAGAGTACTTGCCCTTATTGGAGTTTGCCTAACAGCTCCAAACACTCAGCGACGCAACTGGATTTACACCATTCATGTTAATGTATGGATTCCAGCCGAGATCTCCGATGATTGTAGGCCTAGAAAAGGAGAAGATTCAATCTGTCAAGGATTTCCTTGAAGATATGAATGATATGCTCAAAGTCGCACGTGAGAGCATTCATAGCGCTCAGGATCGCGCTAAAACTTATGCGGATAAAGGACGTAGAAAGGTGACCTTTGCAAAATGTGACTTTGTATTCCTCAAGGTTCCTACGCAGTCAGAAACCATGAAAATGGGAAAGTGTGATAAACTTTCTCCGAGATATTGTGGTCCTTTTAAAATCCTTAAGAAGATTGGGGATGTAGCATATAAACTTGAGTTACCAGAGAGTTCTCAAGTCCATCCTGTCTTCCATGTCAGTAAACTGAAGAAATCAGTTCACGGGTTAGAGAACGCAGTTTCTCCAGAGATTTTGGTGGACTTGATAGAGCCACCAAAGATACCACATGAACCTAAAAAGATTCTAGGGTATCGTGACAGACAAACCTGACATAAAGTGTACCAGGAGGTACTTGTTAAATGGATAGACAGGGATGAGGAGGCCGCTACTGGGAATGCCGTAGTGCAATCTCTAAGAGGTTTCCCTAGTTTGTTTTCGAGAACGAAAACTCTTCTTAAGGGGGGAGTAATGTCACGTAGGCTGTAACGCCTGTGGACCGACGCGTTAGATGACTGTGGATGGCCAGACGGGGCTTTAGCGTCAACGCCTCAGCCGGAGCACTGAGGACGTTGCCATCCGGGGTTCAATGGGAGAGGACACCCATGCGGAGTCATGGGCGGTCGGGCTAGTGTGTGGACGGCAGGCCACACACTATATAGCCTGGGGGATGAGGGGCATGTTGAAAATACAAGTGAATAGAGTGTGTGCGGGAACAAGCCCTTGGTTAGAGGCTTTAAAAGAGAATGTGTAAATGTGAAAGAACCTGTGAAAAGGTGAGAAGAATCTACTGGGAGAGAATAAAGGGTAGCATGAGAAGATTTAGAAAGTGTGGAGATATTCTGGGAGATATTCTGGGAAAAGTGAAGAGGTGGAGAGAATCAAGGAAAAGAGGTGGAGTGAATCATGGAGAAATCAGTGGGATTAGATGCTTGATGTAAACTCTATAAATTGAGGCATTGCCCTAATGAGAATTTGCTGGTTTTTGAGTATCCATGCCTACATTAATCTATTCCACTAATTACGTCTTAACTATTTGCTAATCACTTTGTTAATGATGTTGATATTAGTGTTTGATCCACCATAGCTCATCACAATGCCCTAATTTTATCATGGTATCAGAGCCATGCTAATTTGTGAGCCCATTATCTTGCTAATTATTTTGCTAATTAGGATTAGTAAAAAATTAAAAATTTTCCTCTTTTTTCAACTCACCTCTGTACCCCCAGCCAGTGGAGGAGCTCCCTCTCCTTGCACATATAAAATTAGGCCAAACCCTTCTAGCACATGATAGGTATCTCATAGCTCTTCAAGCTCATCCAAACAACGTAGCAAACCGCCGCGCCGGATGAAGGAGAAATCGCTGTTTTAGCAGGCTATGTTTTTCAGCAAAAGATCTCAGATCTACACTCACTCAGGGTGAATCACTCTAATTCCTCTTAGCACAAGGTGTTTTCAAGCATGCTCTACAAGCTGGTGAAGATAGAATTCAATTTCATCAAGTCTACAGTGAGATCCAAGCTCTTCATCAAATCTACAGGTGACTTTGGTAAAACAGAGATTAAGCTTTCAATATTTGGTCAAATCTTGTGTTTCTTGGCTTAATCCTCTACTAGACTCATTGCTATTGATGCCTTTGAAAGAATTTAAGCTCATTTGAAGTCTAAGGCACCGGATCTGAACTCCCTGCATACTCTGTTTTCTACACACAAAACAGTGGATTAATTTGCTAATCAGTGATTAATCAGTGCTAATCACTATATTTTGGTACAATTGAGGGTTCAAATTAACCATTAGGTATCTGATACAGATCCCTATAACTTCATATTGCAATTCGGAGTTGGTTTGATACTCCAACCATCCCGTACAAATTGGTTACCCTTGATTTAATATAATTTTTGGTAAAATTGTGCTGATAAATTTGTGAAAATCATCATTTTACATTTAACCCTTGGTTAATGCCTGTAAATCTCACTCAAATTCAAGATTATTCACAGCCAGAGTTGCATTTGGAATGTGCATAAGAATGAATGTTGTACGCATTATGTATTGGGCACATTACATCAGTGTAAATATGGGATCAGACACTGCCCTTGTCCAGAATAAGGCAAGAGGTAAGACCTCTCGCATAAATTTGGGTTTGCATTGCATAATGACACAAGATAAACATCAAAAACCCAAAGGAACTGTCAGCAAAACATTGAAACATGTTGCTCACATGGAGCAAGAAGACCTGACGGACGAGCTCATGGCCCTAGCCATGAAAAAAGAAGAATATCTCTTTCCAAGAAGAGGATCCACACCAAGAAGATCTAAAGGAAGATATGGACACAAGAAGAGAAGCTGCCCCACAAGAAGAGAAGCTGCCCCAAGAAGACTGAAAGAAGAGACGGACGCGTGGAGAGAAGCTGCCCACACGACAAGAAGACTGAAGACAAGAGAAGATGTGAGGCTCCAAAGAGTGAGGAGCCATGTGAAAATCTCTGAGAGAGAGAGAGAGAGAGACCCCACAACCCAATGTAACCTGCCCCAACAAAGTAAAACCACCTCTGAGCCACCGATGATGTAGGCCACGTGGTAGATGTATGTGTGAGCACTTTAGTCAAGGTCCCGGGCACTTATAGTAGCCTTGGACACATAGAGAGAGAGAGTGTGTCAAGGACTATGGAGTTTAGGGACTTGAGGCACTGGTCGCGGACTATCAAGTAAGAGAGAAACTTGGTACAGGGTCCAGGTGTGCTAAGATAACTTGAGGGGAGGTGTAGACACTAGTCGCGGGCTATCAAGTAAGGGGAGGCAAACTTGGTATAGGGTCTAGGTGTACTAGGAGTATTCACTTGAGGGGAGGTGTTGAAAATACAAGTGAATAGGGTGTGTGCAGGAACAAGCCCTTGGTTAGAGGCTGTAAAAGAGAATGTGTAAATGTGAAAGAACCTGTGAAAAGGTGAGAAGAATCTACTGGGAGAGAATAAAGGGTAGCATGAGAAGATTTAGGAAGTGTGGAGATATTCTAGGAGATATTCTGGGAAAAGTGAAGAGGTGGAGAGAATCAGGGAAAAGAGGTGGAGTGAATCATGGAGAAATCAGTGGGATTAGACGCTTGATGTAAACTCTATAAATTGAGGCATTGCCCTAATGAGAATTTGCTGGTTTTTGAGTATCCATGCCTACATTAATCTATTTGTTAATTACCCACTAATTACGTCTTAACTATTTGCTAATCACTTTGTTAATGATGTTGATTCTAGTGTTTGATCCACGATAGCTCATCACAATGCCCTAATTTCATCAGGGCAATCCTCATTCTTCCTCTATGGCTGGGTGGTGAGCCAGAGGCCGTCCCCTCCTGTGGTAGCACCCGTAGTGGTGCTACGGTGATCTAACAATATATGTACATATATACATATATGTTTTTCCATATATGTATATATACAAATATATATATATATATATACATGCATACATGCATACACACACATATATTTACATACATTATTTTACACACACACACACACACACACAATGTCAATAGATACATACACACGTACAACCCTTAAACATTATAGTCCATACTCAAATCCCTAAACAATAACATTGTAAAAATATTTTAGAAATATGGAAGTTAAAATGTTTTTTAATAAAATTCCATATTATGAAAGTTTATAGAAATATGGAAGTTTTATTTTTTTTTAAAATTTGAATAGCAAGTGTGTTTGTGTGTGTGTGTGTGTGTGTGTGTGTGTGTGTGTGTGTGTGTGTGTGTTTGGGGTTTGATTGTGTGTGTGTGTGTGTGTGTGTGTCTGTGTAAGAGAGATAAATAATATAGTTGTTTGAATAAGAAAGTGTGTGTGGGGGTGTGTGTGTGTGAGAGAGAGAGAGAGAGAGAGTATTTAAATACTTTTTTAAAATTATTATTTTAAATTTAACTAGCAAGTGTGTGTGTGTGTGTGTGTGTGTGTGTGTGTGTGTGTGTGAGAGAGAGAGAGAGAGAGAGAGAGAAATAGTTTAGTGTGTTTGTGTTTATGCTTGGGGTGTGATATTGTGTGTGTGTGTGTGTGTGTGTGTGTGTGTGTGTGATCGTATATGTGTATGTATGTATGTATACAAATATATATATATATACAGACACATATATTTACATACATTATTTTACACACACACACAATGTTAATAGATACATACACACGTACAACCCTAAACATTATAGTCCATACTCAAATCCCTAAACAATAACATTATAAAATGGAAGTTTATTAAAATGTTTTTTTAATAAAATTCCATATAATGAAAGTTTATAAAAATATGGAAGTTTATATATATTTTTTAATTTGAATAGCGTGTGTGTGTGTGTGTGTGTGTGTGTGTGTGTGTGTGTGTGTGTGTGTGTGTGTGTGTGTGTGAGAGAGAGAGAGAGAGAGAGAGAGAGAGAGAGAGAGTTATTGCATTAATCAAGCCATGTGTGTGATTGTGTTTAGGGTGGGTGTGTATGTGTGTGTTGAAACTTTGTGTGTGTGTGTTTGAGAGAGTCCTTATATTGAAGTTGAAAGTGTTTTGAATGTTTTAATAATTTGAATAGCAGTAAATATTTGAGAGACGTCAATATTTTAGTTATTCAAATAGAAAAACTGTGTGTGTGTGTGTGTGTGTGTGTGTGTGTGTGTGTGTGTGTGTGTGTGTGTTTTAAAATAATTTAGTTATTTGAATATCAAAAGTGTATGGGTGGTCGTGAGTGTGCGTGTGAGAGAGAAAGAGAGAGAGTGGAAGTGTTTCAAAATATTTTAGTCATCCAAATGGGAAAAGCATGGGCGGGGTGAAAGTGTGTGTGTGTGGAATTGTGATTTGAATTGCATGTAGTTAGTATGTGCATTAACTTTGTAGTATACATTCTGCCAGCTACTTTCTTATATGTATTAGTAGTTTAACTTCTTATACACACACACTCACACACGCACCGAGGAAAGGGTTTGACTTACATGTATTAATTCAAACACACGTGTGCACACACATAGTAGTTGCAATTTGTTTATTTACACCCATGCGCATGCATAGATTAGTTACAATTAAAAATTTACACTCACGCACATAGTAGTCATGCGTCTACTTATATGTATGTATGTATGATTGACAGAGATGGAAGAGGTTATTAGTTATTGGATGGAACGATGTTTATCAAATTAAAATATGTTTAGATTTAGACAAATTAGATGAAAATATTATGCTTATGATTATTAAAGAAAGACTGGGCTTGATTGATCATTATGAAATAGACTCTATTGTCCATGTTGAAAGAGATCAAGTATGACAAGTATTTGATGAAGTTATTAAATGTATCCCAAAGCATAAGCTCCTTCGAAAATAAATTTGGTTGTGTTCTTCTTGAGTGACCATCGGTTTTAGATTGCTTTTCGTATTTGAATGGATTTTATTTTTTCATTCTTTTCTTATAATCTTCCTTTTGCTAAATATAAAAAAGATCATGATTGTTATTAATGTATAGTTTGATTATGTTTTATGCATAGACATGTCATTAAATATCTTAAAGTTGACTTTTGACAATAATAAATTGTGAGATATTGTCTTCTTTGAGGAGATGCCTTTCAATTGGGCTTTTTTGGATGCCAGGCTAGCCCAAAATGAGAAGTCCTTGGATTTGATGGGTGGGATGATATTAGTCCTCGATATATTTATATAGCCTTGGAACCTTATAGGCTAGATGACAATCTCAAGCTCCTCTTAATCAAAGAGGCATCGGGATTACTAGATGGCTTTTACATTGTGGGTAGTAGATGTAGGAGCTCTAAGGAAAAGCGTTTCATTTTTAGTGACATTCTGAAGTGCATTCCATTAAGGAAGTTGGTAAAGATAATGTAATAAGCTTTTAGATTATTTATGGATGTCTCTTTCTCTCTCTCTCTCTATCTCTCCCCCCTCTCTATTTGTTTGTCTTTCTCTCTCTCGTTCTCTCATACACACACACAATCATGTAATACACAAATAGTCATCTCTCCCCCCTCTCTATTTGTTTGTCTTTCTCTCTCTCTTTCTCTCATACACACACACATAACACACAATCATGTAATACACAAATAGTTACTCTTATGTTTTATTGTGTATTTGGATTAGAAAAATACAGAGATCGTAAGTTTATTATTTTTTTGGTTTCTTTGTGTGATTGTGTAGAAGGAAGCACAAGGACGATTGCATCAGAGTTGGTGATTTCGAATCCAATTCTCTGTTCAACTTGAGGCTGGTTTCTTTGTTGGCCTTTTTGTCTTTATCTATTTGTGTGTTTATTGTTAATATGTAATGCATAGATAAAGAAAAAAAATTTCCTCATATGTATGGTTGGCTAGATAGATAGATATATATATATATATATATATATATATATATATATATATATAGAGAGAGAGAGAGAGAGAGAGAGCACCTTAAAACATTCTCTATTTCTCTTTCAATCTCATTGAGTGTGTTATCACGTCTAAATAGTTTATAATATTGGTGTGCTTGGCTACTTAAGCTAGAAACATTCCATTTATTAGACTATTGCTTTTGAGATTACAGAGAGAGTTCTAGAGAGAGTATAATGGGTCTTAGAGAATTTACAAGCTATAGTAGCCTTAGAGAATAGTGAATTTTCTATTTTCTCAAATTCAATACTTCTCTATTTTATTTTGTTCTCTCGTACATTTTTTATTATGTCTCGACTTCTATTTCCTCTCTCTGTCTCTCTCTCTCTCACACACTATCTATCTATCTCTATGATTGCATATGTTATTACCTTTTATCTCTGTTAAGAGATGGATTGTATATGTCATTGTCA
Source organism: Cibotium barometz (assembly GCF_041138505.1). NCBI lineage: Eukaryota > Viridiplantae > Streptophyta > Polypodiopsida > Cyatheales > Cibotiaceae > Cibotium > Cibotium barometz. The sequence continues at coordinate 5,737,755 of NC_141100.1, read as the reverse complement.
AGATCTTTGCACACAAGAGAATCACAGTACCACAAGTGCTTGCATAAATCAAGAATTAGTAATCAACTCCATACAAATAAAAGATTCAAACGTAGACGACATCACCATCAACAAAGGGTTGGGTTAAATCTCCCCCTCCTGTGTGCTGGCTCCTTCAAAGACATGAGTATTTTAATCATGTATTATCAAAATAGCCCTTAAGCCAACGTGAAGATTTTGCTAAAAATAGGGCTCTTTACTTTTTACAAAAATGACCAATCCTTCTAGAGGACGTTCACACACATCTAGTGTGTACCAAAAATAATAGTGAAGCTCTAGTTCACAAGCAATACACCCGTGCACATCGGTGTACATAAATATTTGAGTACAAATAAATGGCATGCGGCCAACCAAAAATAATGAAGTATAACTCATAAATGTCAAGGTGATGTAAAACCCCATGCACATGACAAAACCCGTGTGTGCAACACCTCATTCGATGACCCTCGCACACAAGTACTCATCACCTATACTCAACAAGTCAACATGTTAGGTGAGGCAATCAAACACCAATATCAACAACACTAGCATGCGTACACATGACATCACCCATTCACAACATACATAGCATAGATCCGCAAAGCATATGCCAATCGCATCTTACAATGTAGTATTTATTATGATATCACTCACGATACTAATTGCAAGTATGGCACAATGGTCAGACGGGCATCCCCAATAGACCATAGAGGGCTAATAATGTAACATCCCTCCTGCTTGGGTTAGCAAACTGACCTCAGTTACATGTTTGATAGGTGTGGATTAAGTGAGGACATGTGTGAAAAAATTGCTCGGGCATCCAACGAGCATCTTCTCTCGGATGGTTCTTGAAGATCAAAAGATATCTATTACTAATTGCCAGTTCTTGTAGTAGTCTACTTATGGTCAATAATTGCATCAGGTACTAGTTGCTCTTCATCATCAACTAGCTCTGGAGGTTCTTCATAAACATGATGATTAGGGATTGGTCCTTTAAAGGGTCTCAATAGACTAATATGAAAGAGTTATGAATCCTCCAATGGGATGGAAGATCTAGTCTATAAGCAAGGTCATTGATTTTGTCTACTATTTTGAAAGGACCGTAAAATCTAGGTGCTAGTTTGACAACATGATTCTTTTCTACACTCATAAGCCTCCTCTTTTCTATCCTCAAAATTACATGGTATCCTTTTTCAAAAGTCATGGGTTTCCTTTTCTTATTGGCCTGTTTTACATACTTTTCTTGAGCTTTCCTAATAACCTCTTTAACTTGATCATGAATAGAGTTAAAGCCTCTGGTAAATTCATCGGCAGCTTCTATAGTGTGGGAAAGACGATTCATCGGAGTGGGAAGGGTCTTTCCATACACTATCTCAAACGGTGCCTTCTTTAGTGGCAGAGTGAGGAGTATAATTGTAGGCAAATTGGAGAATATAATTGTAGGCAAATTGGAGAATATATAAATATTTATCCCATTGCCTAGGTTGTGATGAAACATAGGTTCTAAAGAAGGTCTAGGATAGTACTATTGGTCACTTCAATTTGGCCATTGGATTCAGGATGAAAAGCAGTAGAGAAATCTAATTTTGTGCCTAAATTATCAAAAAATGTTCTCCAAAAATCGCTACAAAATTTAGAATCTCTATTTGACACAATGACTTTAGGCAAACCATGATGCACAAATATATGCTTTAAAAATAAATGAGCAGCTTGATGAGCAGTCAATTTCTTTTTACATGCAATGAAATGAGCCTGATTGCTAAATCTATCAACTACTGTCCAAATCATGTCATTTTGATTAGCAGCAGTAAGCAAAAAACCAGTGAGATAAAATCCATTGAAATCTGCTCCCATGGTTCATTGGGAATTGGGAGTGGCATAAGTAATCCCTGAGTTTTCCCCTTATAGCATTTAATCTTCTGGCAGTAAAAGTAATGCATTCGGCCAGAAACTTGGCTATATCTTTCTTCATAGATGGCCAATGAAAGTCTCTGGCAATGGTCTATAAGGTAGAGGATACTCCTCTATGCCCTGCATATGGGGGTTGGTGCAACTCCTCTCCTTAACATACTGTCTAAAAGGTCTTGTGATGCATAATCTCCTCTGAAAGAAGAGATACCCATCATGATAAGAGTAATCTGAGTGGGGAGTCCACCCATTATCTCTCATTTTGGTGTCCGTGTCTGAAAAGTATAGGTCTTGGTCATAAGAGTCTTTTCATAGCATCGAAAGTAGAGCTATCTACAGTTGTGTGTGATGAACACTAGGCCGTCGACTAAGGGCATCAGTGGTGACTACATTCTCTTTTCCAGGCTAGTAGAGAATAGTAAGCTGGAAACTTTGAATAAAAGCAGGCCATTTGATGTGTCGGTTAGATATCAAAGGCTGGGTAAGCAAGTGCCTGATACTCTACTGGTCTGTTTTAATGATGAATTCTGATCCCATCAAATAATGTTTCCAAATCTTTAGGACATGGACTACAGTAGTCAATTCTTTGTCATAAGTGTTGTAATTGCACTCGAGAGGTCTGTGTTTCCTACTCTAATGCTATGGGGTGACCATCTTGCATTAATACTGCCCTTATGCCTGTACCACTAGCATCAATTACAACAATAAAGAAAGGTCTAGCAAAGTCTGGTAATTGCAAAATTGGTGCTTTAGTGAGTGCTTCTTTTAAAGCATTAAAAGATTTTTCCTATTTATCAGTCCACACATACTTGTTTGCTTTCTTTAAAAGAAAAGTTAGATAATGAGAAATGTAAGAAAAATTCTTCACAAAACGTCTATAGTAACTGCACAGACCAAGAAATGATAAGAGTTCATGAATATCTTTGGGTCTCGGCCAAGTCACTATAGTATCTATCTTTTTAGGGTCCACATGAATACCATTAGTAAAAACAATGTGACCAAGGTATTCAATCTCATCCTAAAAGAAAGAGCTCTTCTCAGGATTGAGATACAACTCATTCTCTTTTAAGAAATTAAACACTATCTCCAGATGTTTCTCATGCTCACCAACACTATCACTGAATACAAGAATATCATTGAAGAAAACTACCACAAAGTTGAGATATTTGAGGAAGATGCAGCTCATCATGTGGCTAAAAGTAGCCGGAGCATTAATGAGTCCAAAGGGCATCACTAAGAACTCATAATGACCCGTTTATGTCCTAAAAGCAATCTTGGATATATCTTCCTCTACCATCCTCACTTGGTGGTATCCGGATTTCAAGTCTATTTTACTAAATACCTTTGCTCCTCGTAATCTATCAAGAAGATCATCCACTCGAGGAATAGGATATCTATTTTTGACTGTTATTTTATTCAAAGCTCTATAGTCAATGCATAGACGGTAGGTTTCATTCTTCTTTTTGACTAGAAGATTTGGAGCTCCGTAGGGCGAACTACTAGGCCTGATCAGTTTCCTCTCTAAAAGGTCTTCTATCTATCTCTGGATTTCTTTCTGCTCAATCTGGTTCACTCTATAAGGTGCCTTGTAGGGAGGTATAATGCCAGGGATAAGGTCAATCTTATGATCCTCAGGTCTGGAGCTAGGGGGTAGGTCATCAAGCCAGGGGGGTAGGTCATCAAGAAAACAATCGAAAAACTGAGAAAGGAAGGAATCATGCGAGGTGTCCTTGGAAGGTGGTTCATGAGCAGTAATCTCATTCACAAAGACGAGAAATGTCTTCTCCCTCTTCCTCAGTGCTCTCTTAGCCTGGGTGTAGCTAAGGAAAGGTGCAGTCCTGTTTTCCATTTTTCCCCTAAGAGACAGATGCTGATCATTGAACATGAAATACAAGGAATGTGTGTCGTAATCAATATATGGATTGTACTGGTGTCGCCCCACAGCATGCCAGGTAGTACATCTATGCCTTACAGTGGTGCAAGTTTTTATCTCTATTGGACTTGTGTACATGTAAGGGTGATCAGCTTAGAGCACTCCTCCCACTCACACAAGTCAAGTAGTGGTCTTGGATATTCTAGATTCAGCTGAATTTTTTTAAGTTTTTATCTCTATTGGACTTGTGTATGTGCGTTCACATGGTGAGAAAGTGCATTCGAAGTAGGTACGTGCATGGATAAGAGAGTTGGGAACGTGCATGGCCAAGTCCCAGTTACACTTATAAACATGCACTTATAAAGTTAGTAACATGTGTGGGGAATTGAGATCGTGCGTGGCCAGGTGAAATTAGTGGATTTGTGAACATGCATCTTAAGATAGGAACGTATGTGGCTAGGTGCATTAGGAATGTACATGGCCATGTCCTAGTTAGGAACGTGCATGGCTAGGACTTATCAACATGCGTTTCCACTTTTGCACGTGAGTACGTAATTTTGACGGGTTTGCCACTTGTAGTGGTGGTAGTCAAGGTGATGTGATGGTCAGTTTTCAACCATTTTGATCGTTTTGAGAATTTATATGAAGAATATTATATGACCCTTCCTTTTAATGAGAATATTGTATAGATCTTCCCTGTGCATTCTGACTTGAGAACATTTTTATCGTTTTTAATGCTCAACTAGGCTTACCCAAGCCTGATTGAGCACATACGCAGGTAAACTACAGAGTAGTTTTCTATGTTTTGGTCCTCTAATTTCTCTTTAATGGTGCATTTTTAGATCTTTGATTTGATAGCATGCTTTAGTTTTCCCCCTAACCTATCTAATGATGTGCACAAATGTAACCTAATGGTTTTTCTACAAAGATTAATGGTGAGATTAAGTCCTAAAATGAACAAAAACTTAGAAAATTACAAATGCAACAAGGATCTAGCCAAAATCAAAGGAATTTGAATTGTTTGCAAGCATGCAGCTCAAGCCCAAAGGATTTCTCCATGCTCCATCACATCAAGCTAAGCAAATCAAACCATAAAATAATAACAAACAAAAGTAAAACTGGTGGATTTGCACTCCAACTGGGCTTCATTGTGCAGCCATGTTAGTTGTCATTCTAGAAGGATTACTCCCTTCCCTATAGGGTTAGTGCTTCTAGTTCTCAAACCAGACTAGTGAGGGTTCATATTAGGAATGAATGTCTCCATGGTTGGTCTTTCCACCCGCAAATCTCTTACTTGTGGGCAATTTGGTGATTATCTAACTCCCACTCGTCAGACAAACCTCCCATGATAATGTCTCTAATCACATCTACTATAAAACTCCTTTGATTGGTTGTAGGGGATTCAGGTACTCCAACTTCTTGGTCCATACGAGACTCTAAAGTGATAGGCTCCCAGTAAATAGGCCTCACTCAAGCTAGCATCTTTGCTATCGTTTTGAATACTTAGTCACTAGGGTCTCTTGGCTCTTGTAAGGTCCCAAGATTGTGAAACGTGCAATGATTCCTCTTGAGATGGTGTTCTCTTCGCTTTGAATACTCAGTCACTAGGGTCTCTTGGCTCCTGTAAGGTCCCAAGATTGTGAAGGGTGTAGTGATTCCTCTTGAGATGGTGCTCTCGATTTTGCATCGTTTGAGGCACTCTCCTCTTGTGAGGGATTAAGTTTAAAAATCCTTCCTGATCTTGTGTACATGCAAGGGTGATCATCTTAGAGCACACCCTTCTCTCAGAAACAAGGCATGAGCTAGCCTTGGAAATTCTAGATTCAACTGGATGTGTATGGCTAGAGAAGATAGGAAAATGCATGGTCAGGCACACATGTATTCCCAAATGAGAGCATGTGTTCTCACTTGGGTATGTATATATGTCAATGTGACAACTTTTCCAACTACAGTGGTATAATTTTAGGCCACGTATGGTTCAGTTTTTAGTAGTTTTTATTATCATGGTTATTTATGGAGCTAACCTTTCAATACTGAGAATATTTTCTAGATTTCCCTTGTCAGACATAGTAATGTACATTCGCAGGCTCTGTCAAGCACGTGTGTCATCCCACCAAAGAGCAATTTTCATAAGTTTGGCCAAAAAATCAAGGTTTTGTCTCTCTAATTCCTACTTAATAGTGTATTTTTGGGGTTTTTAATTTGATAAGATGCTTTAATATCACATCACCATAGCCAAGGAGGGCTCCAAGCTCTGGTCCCCACCCAACCACATAGAGGAATGTCAATTAGTGTCCACATTGCTGGCTTATAATTACCTACCTGCCCACACTCGCTAGGCTGCCCACAGTTCTCTAACCCAAGCGCCTCGCCCCTCGGGCACACTCACCACATGCGCTCCGGCATGTGGACTCCATGTCCAGTCGATCTCTGCCACCTACTACTACGAGAGAGACTAATGCATGCCATTATAAGCTACGTGACATACCCCCCCACCCCTCTAAAGAGTTTTCATCTACAAAACAAACTTAGGAAAGTTGTTGGTAAGCACATATAGTTGTTCTCACTTGAGACCTTTTCTAGCCTATCCTTCCACTTAACAAATTCTCATCGGTACATAGTACACCTCGAGTTCCAGTCTTTGAACCTAAGAATTCTCCTTGGTTCATGTGGAAGTGTAGTAACTCCAAGGACTCAACTACAACTTTAAGACAAACTACATTATCTTGGTGATACATTATTTTCACATGCCATTGACATGAAAAACTAGGTGTACTCAAGAGCTCTCTAACAACTCAAGTTTGTAGACCGTTACCAACCATTTGTAGACTACGCTACTCAATATTTGTAGACTATGCTACCATGCTATGCTACCAACTTGTTGACTCTTCTCCTTGCATAGGCTACAAAATAGTTGATCGGACAACACAAAATATGCATGCAATAATTTAATTAATTTACAACTGGTAAAGAGTAATTGTAACAAAGACTTAGCTCATGATTTTTGGGAGAGCCGAGCTGGAAAAGGAAAATAATTTTTTTGGAAATAATTAATAGAATTCTCGATGGTGACAAAGCAACGTTTCCCGTCATTGCTCCAATGAACTAGCCATCTAAAAAAAAATTCTTCAAGGGGATTGTTTAAAAAAAAATATGCACTTTTAAAAGCTTTAATTATATATATTTAAAGCTTATCAAAGCTTTATTATTAAGGCTTAAAAAAGATTTTAATCAACATAGCTTTATTAGTATTTAACCATACTTTTATCAAAGGCTCCAGCCAAGCGCGCAGACGGGCCGCGCGGCGCACATGGCACGATTTTGGAGACAGAGAGAGTAAAAATAAAATTTTCAATCTGCACTGCCGGGGGGATGGAGCTATATATCTATCTATCTATCTATTAAATCTTTATAAAACTTTTAAAAAAAATGTAGCTTCACTGTTAGAACCCGCCTACAGCAATTTCGCTCTGGTAGCCGGCGTAATTTTGTTTTGGAAAGGAGATCAATTAGGCCACCATTGCCTATTTTAACATAATCAGAGCATGCTATCTGTGGGAAGTCTCGAGCACTAGGAATGCTATTGTTTTTCAGAAGGTTTCCCTTGTTGGTATTGATGTGAAAGATGTAATGCATAAATATGTTTGCATGTGCTGGTCTATATGTAAATTGAAAAAGTTAAGAGGAGATGGGTTACATCAACTCTTATTGAAAGGAGGATTACTTGATTTATGCCTTACTCTGGGTGGGACCTCAAACATACTGGGGGGTCCTAACCCTTGGCTTATATTTTGCAGGAGAGATTTTGTGAAGTCTGGAAATGCAGACTACCCATATTTGATCCTCTCTCATCATTGAAGGTCCATTACCAAGAAGCCAATCCCCCTAGTAAGCTTGAATTCCCAAACATTGCGCGAACTAGTTAGCAATCCTACCCCAGGCTCCTCTGATGGCTGGGCACTCCCAAAAAGCATGTTTGCCTTCCTCCAATGCAGACCTGCACCTGGGACAACTTCCACTAGAAATATTTTTTTGAAGCAATTTAGATCCAATAGGAAGGGTCCACATGCCAATCCTCCACAAAAAACACTTGAAATCTCCTTGGGATTTGACTCTCCCATAGTAGCTTCCACCTCTTCTTCCAAACATCAGTACTCCATCTCTCTCTCCAAATCTTGTTGCAGTATTTAACATTTCCTTCCCCTCTTCTCATTCACAGAGTACAGATCTTTGGTTTTTCCTTTTACTAGATTAACACCATTGATCCAAGTCCAATCCTTAATCCACCAGGTGCTATTTGCAGCAGTGGGAGCACCACCCACTTTGAATATGATCAAGGACCTGGATCAACAGATCTCTCTCTCTACCAGAAAGATGGAGCTCCCAAGTTAGTTGGCCCAAGTCTTTCCACCCAACCACAGTCCAGTCCCAACAATTATTCAGACACCTGAGCCCTTTATTTTTCATCTTCTTAGCAAGGGTAATGTCAAGTAAACCCAAGGGAGGGTTGAATTTATGTGTCCACCAGATCCCCAAGCTGAGCATAGAGTTTCCAATCACTCTGTATCCCCCATCCCAAGTCATCAAGCTCAGGCTATCTTTCCATCTTTTACATAGCATCTTGCAGAATGCAGAGTTTGTTAATTTAAGAGGAGCATAAGAAAACAGTTTACCTTTGCATTCCAAGTCCAACCATCTACCTTTAGCATACACCTCAGATGATTCAACTAGTTCCCTTACCATTATGGCCCATGATTTAGGTGGCATCAAGGCATATGTGAAATTCTAATGCCCCCATCCCCCTTTGGGAACTGATAGTTTGTCCCAAGCCAACCGAGATGGGACCCTTCTAGACACTTTGCCATTCCTCCATAGGAAATCTCTAATGGGACCTACTATTTTTTTTCCAATGGCACTTCCCAAAATCCATAACTGGGCATAAAAACATTATGTAAGCATTCAGCACATCATTACAAGCTAACCCATCTTGGTGTTAGAAGTCATCTCCTGTCCAGTTTTATACACTAGGGCCTTTGTTGTGGGTGTGCCCGCCCCCTTATGAGGTGTTTTATCATTTTTCCCCACTCTCCGCATTTTTTCCCATTTTTTCTGTGGTTTGGGAGGCAGCCCTGAGGCGGCTGGAGGACCAGTATAGCTGGCCGACTGCCCAGACATTAGTCGTGGACTTCTGGATGCTAGCCAACTGGATGTATGCAGTCGTGGGCCTCATTTGCTGCTGGTCGACTGTTGATACAGTCGTGGGTTGCCCTACAGCAGGCCGACCTGCTGATGTGGGGGCATATATATAGGCCCCCAGCCCCCATACCACTTCCATACCACTTGTGTGTCATACCCGGGATCTTCTTGCCATATATAGAGCAGAGTTACACGCCTATTTCTCTCTCTCTCTCTTGTGCTGTATTTTTTTGCATGCGTTTTTGCTCTTGTGTTCCCAGATCCGGTCATCATCTCCGCTGCGTATTCTGACATGGTATCAGAGCCCTAGGCTCTAGATAGTTCTTGGGATTTGTGTGAGCAAGAGGCTATGATGTCTCATAGTATTCGGGACAAAGAACCTCCAGTAGATAAGGAGGTTCTTTTCATGGGGACCTTTCAGAAAGCCAGGCAGGTGGAAGTTGATTACTTGCAGAAGGAGGTGCATACTCCAGGCTTTGTGGTTCCGGATTCAGAGGGGGTGGTTGACAGGTTTCAGAAGACCTTGCATGGTCTTCAACAAGTTTCCAGGACTTGTTTGTGCACCGTTAACAGGTGTTGATCCTTGTGAGCAGTGTGATGCCTCTTTGACTCAGAAGCAAAATGGTTCATTGATCTGGTGGTGGTTGATGGAGACACCAGATTGGACGGGAGCTTCCTGATGAGGCGGTTGAGCTCATGGTTGTAGAAGATGACTCTTTGGGAGGCAGGATTGCATTTCCTGTGGTTTCTGCGGCATGCGAAGGATCATGGACTCTTGTACACAGGAGGGGGATTGTTGGATGGAGTCCGACTCCACGGTTGGAGTGACTCAGTTTGGGGAGGAGATCCGGACATGAGGAGATCTACTTCAGGCCCAGGAGCAGTTTTATGGAGCAGTAAGAAACAGTCATCTGCTTGTGATGCTGCTTGTGAGGTGGTGAGGATGCAGAGGTTGCAATGCAGGTTTGGGCTTCCACTGGAGGAACCCATGGTCATCCAGAGGCACTTTGTTCATGAACAGATCGCTTGTTGCTGATGACATCTTGCGAGAGTTATGTTCGACGGAGGACAGTATAGTGGACCTCTTCATCACGAAGTCGCTATCTCAGGATTTGCTCAGGCGGCACCCCAGCTCCGTGTGGTTGGTTTCACAGCCGGGAGCTGAGAGGGGGTGTTAGAAGTCATCTCCTATCCAGTTTTATACACCAGGGCCTTTGTTGTGGGTGTGCCCGCCCTATTTTCCCCCTATTTTTCCCATTTTTTCTGTGGCTTGGGAGGCAGCCCTGAGGCGGCTGGAGGACCAGTAGCTGGCCGACTGCCCAGACATCAGTCAATCACGGACTTCTGGATGCTAGCCGACTGGATGTATGCAGTCATGGGCCTCATTTGCTGCTGGCCGACTATTGATACAATCGTGGGTTGCCCTCCTACAGCAGGCCGACTGCTGATGTGGGGGCATATATATAGGCCCCCAACCCCCATACCACTTGTGTATCATACCCGAGATCTTCTTGTGTATATAGAGCAGAGTTACACGCCTATTTCTCTCTCTCTTGTGTTGTATTTTTTGCATGCGTTTTTGCTCTTGTGTTCCCAGATTTGGTCATCATCTCCGCTGCGTATTCTGACACTTGGTTGGCTTGGTTGTCCGAAGCCAACCAAGATGGGACCCTTCTGGACACTCTGCCATTCCTCCATAGGAAATCTCTAATGGGACCTACTATTTTTTTTCCAATGGCACTTTCCAAAATCCATAACTGGGGATAAAAACATTATGTAAGCATTCAGCACATCATTACAAATATCAATCTTGTTATGAAATGGAACTCTAATACCCTCCCATTTCCTTAACTTCTCAAAAAACCTATTAACTGCCTAATCAGTCATCTGTTTATTGGTTACACAAACCCCAAAGGGGATTCCCAGCAATCTAACAATTTGTCCCTTATGCACCACCTCACACCCCCATCTCTGCATATCAAAATCATTGTCTTCTATCAAACTAATAATTCTGGATTTCTGGATATTACATCTGGAGCCTAAAGCAACTGCAAATTCCTGTACAATGTCTAAAGCCAGTCTAACATTGTTGTTCTCAGCTCTCAAAAACAACAAAGAGTCATCAACAAAACACTGTATAACCAATTGCTCACACTGTATCTTAACTTCAGCCCATTGATACTCCCAACTCTACAAGCATTCTCAAGTGATACCACCAAGGGATGAGAGGCAATAGCAAACAGGAGGGGAGCCAAAGGACAACCTCGCCTAATAGACCTATTAATCTCAAACCCTCCCACCACTCTCCCATTCAGTAACACATTAGAGTATCCTCCCCAAGGCAATAGCAAACAGGAGGGGAGCCAAAGGACAACCTCGCCTAATAGACCTATTAATCTCAAACCCTCCCACCACTCTCCCATTCAGTAACACATAAGAGTATCCTCCCCAAGACAGAGTGTATATACATGTTGCCATTTTAGTCCCAAATCCAAGCCTCTCCATAATTCTTGCTACAAAGGACTAATGAACCCTATCATAAGCCTTTTCTAGATCAAGTTGTAGCATAATATACATTTTTTTTAAGTTTAAGAGCCACATCTCTTCCTAGCATAGCTGCAAAGATGTTGTCATATATTGATCTACCCTTGATGAACCCATGTTGCTTCTTAGAGACAGCTTCTTGAAGGGCAATCACCTTGGCCAAAATCTTATAAATCACAATCAACATAGTAATGGGTCTCCAATGTCCAAATCTGTTACAAGCAGCTTGTTTTGGAATTAATTTCACAACACCTTCTTTAAAGTCCTTATCCATGCTGCCAATGTTGAAGGCTTTCCTACAAACTTCCCCCACAATATCCTTCAAAGAGGGCCAAAAGGCAAAGAAGAATTCTATAGAGAGACCATCCCAGCTAGGGGCTTTTTCCCTTCCCAATTTCAAAAGAGAAACCCAACATTCCTCAACATCCACATGTCTTTCTAACCATATAGCCTTGTCTGGATCCACACTTTGACTAATTAACCCCAACAATCTGTCTTTAGCTTGAAATCTTCTCAGGGAGGTAGATCCCAAAAATTCTACCCATTTCCTAGCCATTACTTTCATGTCATTCAGAGGTTGCCCATCCTCATCCAAAATATTGCCCACCACCTCTCTATTATTTCCCCCTTTAGAAAGTTTAAAAAGTTCACTTTCTAGTTTCCTTCTATTATTGAAAAATTACCATTTGGCCCACTTTTCCTCCTCTCTAACACATCTATCATCCTCACCTTTTAAGCCAAATTGACATTCAAAGTACAAGTTGGTTTCCTCAACATTAAGACCACCGGTTTGTCTTTTAATCTGTAATTTCTCCAATTGTGTTGCCCATTTTCTTCTTTCACTCCTCCTTTCCTCTGCTCTCAGTTTACCTACAAGTTTAATAATCCATTGCATTTCATTGGCAAACTGCCTCCATGCACTTTTCAGCCTTCCAATAGCTTCCTCTATATATTCCACAAATAGAGCATCCTTAAGGAGAAGATTATTGACTCTTAGCTTCCTTGTGGGGGATACTAGGAAAGATCAAGCTTATCCCCATCATTGACAGTCCAGCACCATTTCAAAGGCATATGATCAAATATAGTAGATACCCTCAGGGTGTGGGGAACCCAAGAAGCTTGTTGACTAAAAAACACCCTGTCAATTCTGGAGGGAGGAGGAAATATATTGCAAGCTAAAGTACATATGACCCGGGTTATCTCTCCAATCCCCTAGGTGCCAGCTATCTATCAATCCTAGATCCCTTCTTAACTCCACCCATTTGCATTTTTCCTTGCCTATAAGAACAGTGCTTCCACCACATCTATCCACTACCCTTTCAACCATATTGAAATCTCCCAATATAATACAAGGAACCTGAATATTTAAATTGGCAATCCAGCTCCACATCTCACTCCTGATTTTATGATTGTGAGCCCCATACACATTAATGAGCCAAATTCTTTCTCCCCTCACCAAAGCTTCTACCACAAGAATCCTACCATTAGGGTGATTAGCTATTATGCTAGGGTTGAGATCATTCCTCACCAAAGCTTCTACCACAAGAATCCTACCATTAGGGTGATTAGCTATTATGCTAGGGTTGAGATCATTCCTCACTATAGTCATCACCCCGCTATATCCCGCACACTTACACCCCCCATACATAATAATTGTCCAATCTCTGAATCTATTCTTTCTAGAGATATTGCCAAAAAGATTATGCTCATATATAGCCATAACCTCGCCCATAACCGAGTAACCCCATGGCTTAACTAACCCCCAAAAAGAAGCATTATTATTATTTATCTTATATCCCGTTTACATTCCACGTGCACCCTGAAAATTCAGTGTATTTATTCATGATAATGCAATTTTCGGGACCATATCAACCTCCTTCTCATCCCTTAGTACTAGATCCTCTTTCTGAATCCCTTTCCAAGCCTCTTCTACCTTGAAGTCAAATCTTTGTTTCGAGGAAGGGTGATTATCACTCTCCTTCAAGGGGCTATAAGGATTAGAATACCTACTAGGGCTCATACTGCCTTGACATTTGATGTTCTTACATTCTACCCCCTGATTAAGCTGGCTTTTCCTAGCTTCAATCTTGACCTATCTTACACTAGATTTCCCTTTTACCCTAGCCCATTCTCCTTCTAATACACCCTCACCAGCCTCCCTCATCGTTTCCTTTCCCTTAGACTCCATCCTCTAGCTGAATTCGTAGTTTTTTCCCCTTCATTTTTATTTCCCTCCTATTCCCTTCCCCTTTAACCACAAGCTGTTCAGGGTAATTTTTTGCTATATGACCAAACCCTCCACATTTAAAGCATACACCCGGGAAAGCTCCAAATTTTCGACCCAACTCTAGAATACCCCAATCACCCAAGTCCACATCTATCCATTTAGGCGTCTCTTTGGTAGTGTTCTAGGAGATGCAAACGTTATTGGCTTGTCTACCACCCACCTCGTCATTTGGCAAATACAACACCAGACCCAAAGAGTGAGAAATATCATGCATAGAGCCAGTCTAAGCCATGGTGGGGGGAAGCCTACAATTTTAACCCATACAAGACATGCATTTTGAATACTCTTGTTTTAACATCAAATAGAGGATCAAAGGGAAACACATGCACTAACCGTTGGCCCAAGAAGAGGGGACCTTTGGCAAATAGCTCAGTCACCAACTATCCTTTATTAACAAACAAAACATTAAAAAACCCTTTACCTAGGTAGAAGACTTTGGACACCACATTTTCACGTAAAACATTTTCTTGCAACCACCTACCTAGCTCAACCACCTTAGACGATGATCTTCCTGGATAGAAAATGATCACGCTAGGAGAAGAGCCCCACTTGCTTTTTGACTAACTTCGAGGTTATCCTCAAACATACCTTCTTATCTTTCGATTGAGCACACAGTCTCTCGTTTAACCAATCAGGCATGTTCTTCTTCCTTGCATTCTCGACCATCTCTATGCGCGATGCTTCATCTCCCCTTAGTTTTCAGTCTCCCAATCCCCCCATCCGCTTACAACCTCTTCATCGCCTTTGTGCCACCACATACTAGACATCCCAACCATGCGTCTCGTCGACGTATGGTTCCATGTAACCACTCGCGTGTGGAAAAGGACACTTACATAGATCCACAAGCCCACTCGCCTCACACGTGGCTCCACTCCTCTCCATTGCTACAACCATCATTTTCATTTATTTATGGTGATGGAAAAGATATTGAAGGTATTTTTCTCGATGTTTGCCATAATATAGTCATCATTGTTTACCATAATCTATTTAATTTTCATGGCTCAATTGTAGACCCTTATTTTGGGAAGGACAAGCAATAGCATCTCTACTGATCGAACTATTAGAGAGCACATGTGTATTGCGGTATATATAAAGAAACTTTCTTTTTATGTAGCTTTTGCATTTTATGTAAAAATATAAATTATTATTAATATATTTTTTTGTATAATAAGAAATATCTTTATTTTTTAAACCTAGATTATTGCTAGGTTTGTATGGTCGAGACACTTACAAACGAGAGCTTTGGGCTCCTTGGAATTTATAATCTAAGATTGCAAAAGATTGCGGATCAACTTCATGTACATGTAATGTTTATAAACTATAAAAAGCCTAATAAGTTAGATTCTCGGTGCATAGGCACTGGACATTACATAATTTTCCAATTTGCTATCTATAAGCTTGTTTAAACGCCATTTGTGTCAAATATTGATCCATCGAATGAGTTTTGTAGGGTTTTGTCTTTTTTCTTTTTTTTTCTTTGGAAATTATATCTTGCAATAGCTAATATTATTATCTTAAATATATTTTTTAGGCAGATGGAGACGAGGAGTATAAGCTTCTAAGGAGAGATAAACCAGTCGCCCGAAGATTGTTTTAATGCTTTGCTCTCAGGTGTGTTAAGATTGTCACCACTATATTAGGTTGGAATTCTAGATGTATATTTATACCAAGTTTGGTGCTTTATTCAAAAAAAAAGTAAGTGCTTTAGGAGCTCCTACATGGATATATATGGCAAGCATGGTGTTCTCATATATAGGTTGCCAAGTTGAGGACCATGAGGCCCAAAATGGGCTTCAAATATAAGGCTTATCTCTACTCACCCCCCAAGTTTGTGTTTTTATGCATGCAAGAATACTCTTGCTGCCTGTCAGGGACAGGTCATGCCACAAGTTAAATAAATAGAGAGAGAGAGAGAGAGAGAGAGAGAGAGAGAGAGAGAGAGAGAGAGAGAGAGAGAAAGAGAGAGAGAGAGATTGGAGAGGAGGAATGGAAAATACAAGTATTTTGATTTTAAAACATAGAAGGGAAGAGACACATACTTTGTGATGCTTGTGGAAAAGAACATTATGCTTGTGGAAGAGCAAGGAAAGAAGAAGATGAATAAGATAAACGAAGAGAAGGCATGTAGGTCATGCAACGAGGTAACTATAATGCATCATGGCCGAAGCAAGAGAGTCCATTTTTTTCAGACAATGTGGCTATCTACATAGCCAGCTATTTGTGTTGCCTATAAACATGGCTATACATGCAGCATAGCTGTGTTGGTAGCTACATGTATAGCTGCGAAATAGCCACCTCACAGTCAGTGCCATCGATATCACTACTTGTACCACTCTCTTACTACTCTCTCTCACTATTTAACAGCTATGGCTCTTACTACCTTTCACAGTTCATGGCCTTCATTCTCTTGTAGTGATGTGCATCAACCACACAAGAGAATGAATTACAACCAAGACATCAGTTACTAGATCCTTAGTTTCCTTTTTCGTGTGCTTCTCTAAGCTCAAAGATACCTTGGACACCTTAAAAATGAACAACGAGTGAAATACATCATCCTTTTCAACAAAGGTCAAGGGTAACACCTCATCATCATGTGTACACATAAATAAACCATCACGAGTTTATTACATGGAATTGTTTACCTCAAAAGTTGAAGTGCAATATTGCTCTTGGTTCTCTTGCCGATGAGTCTTCAAAGAGATCCGATACCATAGGTTTAGCGGAAATAGTGCCCGTTTTTCCACATTTTACCTTTTTTTTAAAGGAGCACGTTATTGTATTTCATGGCCTAAATGCCGAGAGAGAGAGAGAGAGAGAGAGAGAGAGAGAGAGAGAGAGAGAGAGAGAGAGAGACCATGATGCCTTCAAAAAGGGCTTAAAATATTTTTAAGTTGGATGATGTGTGCTTTCTACACATGTCTTGATCGTGGGACTGAGGTGGGACCCCAAACCACCAAAAGGGCGAGGCAGATATTTAGATACGATATTCCACGAAGAATGGCTAGCCTTTCAAGCTGCCTAAGCACAACGCCCCAACATGCTTCAACAAACATCTACAGAAAAGAAAAATCGTGCATCTGCAGGGGCTATGAAGCTCGAATCTGCTTCTTTGCTTTATGCCCCCTAAGTAGATATGTATGTGTTGGTTTGTGTGTGTGTGTGTGTGTGTGTGTGTGTGTGTGTGTGTGAGAGAGAGAGAGAGAGAGAGAGAGAGAGAGAGAGAGAGAGAGTCCTTTTTAGTTGAAAGCTAATTGAAAGAAATAAGTTTGATAAAAGGGTGTAAAGTGGAGACCAGTGGAGACTTGAGACCAATGGAGGGGAGCTTTCCTACCCCTTGACATATCTCCAATGGAATTTGGAGGGATTCATCAAAACATCAAATAGAAGGGTGTAAAGTTGCATGGATTCTAAGAACATATATGTGAGCATGTGTCTAAAAGTGTATGGGTATGTATTATGAGCGTATGTATGTGCTCTGAGTGTGTACATATTAAAAGAGATTATCTTTTGCTATATATCTGTTTGTTAGGAAAAACGTACTTCAAGACACACACACATATATATATTACTTATAAATGCATATGTAATACTTAATAATGTCATAAAGATTAAGATAGATAAGGAGGAGGAAATGAGAAGTTTTTTCTAATAAAACTTTATTTTGGGCTTCAAATTTAAGGATCTCTTTTTTTTTGTAATGCGAGATTTTTATTTTTACCAAAGCAGTGTCCTTACGGATGAGAGCTGGAAGTAAGACTTGATCACGAGACCTTACCCCAAACATACACACGCTTCACCAATTGCTCTACCGCAGTGGTGTTGAGGATCTCTTTACGAGTTCAAGAAAAGACAGCTTCCCTTTATCTTAGAGCATTCTCAATTTCTGAAAAATCAGCCTCATCTTGAGGGGAGAAGGAAAAATGTCTCTTCCAAATTGTAAAAATAATAATAATTTACTTTTTCCAATTCAACTCATGGCGAAGGATTCATGCTCGGCCACCGATCTTTTTTGAGGGGATTGGGGAAGGTCAAAGTGATCAGTGGAGGACTGTGCCAGGCCGGGGCCATGGCATGGACTATGGGGGGGGGGGGGGGGGGGGGGGCCATGGGCATTGGGCGTGGCCCGTTGTGGGGTGGGTAGGCGGTCCAACTGCAGGCACCGGCGCACCGGCGGCACCGCCACCGACCCTAGAGGAGCTAGCTGTCACACTTTACGCAGGCAAAGATGCAGGCATGGCTGGCGATTTGGCTGCCTGTGTGCGTGTCCGGTCTGTATATGTATTTAAGATTCGACTTCACCTGCAACAAGAGCCAAGGCTCGTGGTAATGTTGGGCTTGGCATGGCCAGCGGCCACCACCAAAACTTCACGGTTGGCTCCGCCGTTGTAGGCAATACAATGCTCCAATCCGGCGTTTGTGAAAGCCGAAATCAAAGGACTGTTAGGTTAATTTTTCGTGTTAAAAACCGTGATTTGCTGTAGATTTGAAGAACATTAGTGATGGCCGTCGGTGGGAACCACCGGCAATGATGTGGGCACGGCGGGTGGAGAGGGGGTGGCACTGGCAAGAAAAGAAGGAAAAGGGTGGGTGGTTTGTTGGGAAGTCTCGAATGAAACAAAGCAGGGCAATTGTATCTTAGCCTAAAGTCAAGACTAAAGTTTCGCCCGTAAAATATTCACATGAGGAAAGAGCGACAAAACCTAAAAGAAACATTAAACAAAAAATGTAGGCCCGCAGTAAATTTTTTGTGGAGGGCAGGTCGTTGCAATCAATCAATCTAGCGTCTGCTTACAGCTGTGGTTGGAGCTGCTGGGGAGTCGGCACTATCATCTACAGTTGAGCTGTGCTGCTGCCGCCAAACTCCCTCGTGCTTCTCCAGCTGGATGTTATGTAGTAATATGTACCCTCTCTCTCTAAGGTAGGTAAAAGGCTAATCAAATCTGTGGATTATATTAAATTGAGAGCCGTAAGAGTAGCTTTGCTACATTAAGGGTAGCTGGCAGCTGATTTACATCGAAATGCGGTGGCTTCTGTTTTTATTAAATTGAGAGAAATGCATCCTGTTAAAGAGGCTTTATTAGCTGTTCTAGACCTTTCTGCGGCTTAGGCGTGGCTCCCGGGCTGTAGGGTGTATACCGTGTGTCAGAAAAACTCTCAGAGACATATTATGTGAGCCTCAGCACTATTGTGAGAGAGATGTGGAAGCTATATATATATATATATATATAATTTATAATTTATAAATCATTTTGTGGGTTAGAAAAAACATTTCATGAGTCGTCATCGGCGTGAAATTTGACACAGTTGGCAACGATGGCATCTCCGAGAGGAGCTAAAAAGCACGCCCAGACGTGCATGATTGCTGTCTAGAGACGCAAGCATGTGCTGCACCAACATTCCACTAACTTCTCATCACCAAAATTCACACCACATTAATCGCCCACTATTAACACTAATTACTACAATTTATTACACTAATGCCTTTTATAGTATATATTTCATTTTTAAAAATATTTAGAATATTTTATTTTTATTTAAAAAAACGCCTTTTACATACATCCGGGATTCTGGACCAAGGAAATTCACCCCAAAATGAAGGAAAATTTTTTCTCACAGGCTAACCAGCCGGATGAAGGCTGATGAATTTGATGCAAAGGGACAAAGGTGAAAATTGCGAATGCATATATATTTTTACTTATCCAAACCCAAAACCCATAATCATGGCCTTGAAGAGGTAAAGATTGTACCTGGGTTTAACATTCTTGGCGACACATGATACCGTCTATTGGTCTTGGTCTGTGAGTGAAGGGGAGAGGGGGGCAGGACTCAGGAGTACAGGAGTACCTACCCAAAAGGATACTAGTAAGGAGCAATCAAAGGTCAGTAGCTACAGTGCTCTTGACACACACACCGTCGAAAAGCAGAAAAACAGGGGCAGCTTTTATCAGCCACCGGTTTCTTGTAGTGGCAGCTTGTCTCACACACACACACACACACCTCCCTCCTGCAAAGGGAGCTCAGATGGGAGGGGGGGCTGTAAGTGTAAGTGCAAGTTGCAACAACAGGCTATCCACATGAAAGGTCACATGGTGGTGCAATTTCCAACACCAACACAGTGTTTATTATAGCCTTTTACACCGAGCTCCTCTGAGGCTCTCTGCTCATACATACAAGAATCTGTACGTTGAGCCTCCCATTGGCCTCTCTCTCTCTCTCTCTCTCTCTCTCTCTCTCTCTCAGCATATACACACCAACATTTCCACGTCCTCACAGCACAAATCCTCGGGCTTGAAATGGGCCATCACCTCGAAAATCTCTCAAATCTCTGTTAGGGTTAGGCCATCACCTCTATAATCTCACAATGGTAGAATTTGGCCATATTGTGGAGCAAGATTTTTAGCCACCTCTCTCTCTCTCTCTCTCTCTTGGCTCTGGCTCTGGCTCTCTGTTCACTGCTCTTTCCTTCGCAGTCCCCAAGGTTGATCCCCACCATCCGTCGATGCTCCTCGCGCCCACAGCTTCATACTGCCTTGGTATAGCCGTACCCCTTTCCACTCTGAGCATTTGCCTCGATCCTTTGATCGCTCTATGCCTTGTTTTGCCATTAGAACATACCAGTGAAATTGAATCATATTTATTGGTTACTCTTCCCTAGACTGCCTGCATTTCTCCCTCCTCAAAAACCACCTCCAAGTACACAGTCTTCTCCATCGATCTGCGACCTGTTTCCATAACTTGTAGATCCCTCCGATTCAGATTGCCGTATGCATCTGGCCCATTGTGCATGCATTGCACATCAAATCGCTTGCATGTGTGTTGCCAGAGAGACTAGCCTCACGAAATCAATCGCCTCAGTACATCAATTTGGCCACTTGCTTCACCAACACTGTTGGGCTTTGTGGAAGGTACATTGCCCTGGATATCAAGTGGCCATGGCTTGACACCTATCAAAATCACCAAAGGAAAGAATTCTACAGACAAAGCTCTATTTGACATGGCAGAGGTTGTTGGTGTGGCCAGCCCAGAGAGCAAAATCACCCAAGCGATCATCCAAGAAGACCCCTGCTCGGAGCTGGACAGCAAGAGCGGGGAAATTGGGGTACCCCACAACAGCCCACGCGTTTTGTCCGTCTTGTCGTCCCTCCTGGAGAGGATGGTGGCCAAGAATGATAGGTATGTGACGCAATTGGGGCTGGATTTGAGCCCTCAGCACAGGCTCACTGTGTTTCATGGGCTGAGGGCCCCTTCTATAAGCGTGGAGAAGTATGTAGAGAGGATCTTCAAGTATGTGAACTGCAGCCCTTCTTGCTTTGTGGTGGCGTATGCATACCTGGAGAGGTTCATCCATAAGCAACCGGGGCTGCCTATCACCTCTTTAAATGTCCACCGCCTGCTAATCACCAGCGTCATGGTGGCTGCCAAGTTCTTGGACGATTCGTAAGTACTTAATTATGGCATTTATCTTGTTGTAAGCATTGATTAATCTTTGGGCAATTCTTCAGAGCCGCTATCCTTGATGTACATTTGGTAGTTTAGCAGCTGATTATGGTCTTAATTGGTGCGGTGAGTAGGTACTACAGTAATGCATTTTACGCCAAGGTGGGCGGGGTGAACACGCATGAGATGAACAGGCTGGAGTTGGAGTTCCTGTTCAGGCTGGGGTTCCGGCTGCACGTGACGGTGCAGGTGTTCGACAGCTACTGTTCGCATTTGGAGAGGGAGGTGGCGGAGTACCGGGTGGAGAGGGCGTTACAAGCCGGCCACTGCAACGGAAGCGCCGCCCAGGACGCGGCCAGTGTGGAGCAGCAGAGCAATTACGCGGCCATCAACATTCTAGAGTCCGTGTCGTTGATCCGGACATGTTCTAGAGACTGCTTCTGTGTATAGAGCGCTCTTCTAATGCGGAGTCGCTGATCCTCCGATCCATGGGCGTCTCCGCCGGCGGCCCAGAGTCCTCAAATCCTACTCCATGAAGTGAAACTGGGCTGCTTTTGTAGAGAGCAGTAGGCACTGGGCAGTGGGCGTTCTTGCCATTGCCCATGATGTTGGGAGGTCATAAGCCGCCCTAGTATGTACATTACCAACAAAGCCCGGACTTTTGTAGTACATGTTTGAAATGTGTGAGATTTTTTGAGGTGTTTAAGCTTTAAATCTCTTAGAGCTCTCTCTCTCTCTCTCTCTCTCTCTCTGTCTAGCAACACACACGGTTTCTCTCTCTAGTGTTTCTCTCTCCCTCCCCCCAAAAATTCATCGTTTCTAAAAGTAAACATCCAAGTACAGTGTGTTGCCGCCTTGGTGTCTCGAGTCTCGGGCTTGTCTCCTCAATTGCCTTTAAGATGATTAATTTACGGATACAAAGCTAGTTTAACTTGTGAACCGTTCCTAAGCCTCCTTGAAGAATGGTAGTAGTCATGAATTAAAAGCATATACCTCACATTGGGTCTAATATTTTGCATATATATGTAGCCCAAGTGTCAAAATGTTCCTATCTTGCACACAACAAATAATACTTCTTAACGATAGTTAGAGCCTCGAGGATATGCAAAATGGGGGTAGCTCTATAAAGGGATAGAAGTGTGTGATGTGAAGTCTCGTTTGCTTTGTCAAGTGATGTTATCAATATAAATATATATTCCAAAAAAAACTGTTTGGGAACAGAAGCTATTTCAACCTTCCATAGTATCATGAAAATTAGAAAAAGGAACATTGACAGAGAAGAAAAGAAGCTAATCTAAATCCGAAGGGATGTAATATGTAATGAAATTGTATATTCTTTTAAAAAATGGTTCATATTTTCAATTATTATTAAGTTAAAGAAACTTTTTTCATTTTGAATCTTATGAAGATTTGTAATTAAGTTACTTCATGAAGGTTTGTACTTATGTTTGTTTATATCATATGAAAGTATTTAATCTTGCCAAATACTTTCCTAAGCACTTTTTTTAAAAGGAGGCCACCTCTCCACACGAGTCCACAATGGTATTTGGGAAAGGTGTGCCTCAGCTTAACCTTCACAATGATTCAAAATTCATAAATGGTCGATTGAGATCTTTCAAAAAAGAAGTTGAACATGTTGTAAAAAGAAAAGGCATTAACAATGTATTTTTGAAAAAAACTAGGGCCATTTTCTTCAAATGTTTTGCTTGGGGTGAAAATGTGTGTTCCTAAAGAAGGGTTCTTGAAGGTTGGTCCACAAAACACTCCAAGGACCGAAACCACAAAATTGTATGCACACTTTCAACTCCCATGGAGTGTTAAGTCATTACCCAATTGTTCATTGAGATGTGCATATACATGTAGACTACTGGACATGTTCACCTCTAAAGAATATGATACTCGAATAGGCATGTAATATAATCGAGTTTGTTCTGAGAGTAGCATGTTTCACCCTTTTTTTAATAATAGATCAATCTATTTTAGAGCAATATATTATTGTTAAGTTTAATGACATTTGCTTGAGATTGTGTAAGACAATTATAGAAGGTGATTGCTTCTCCCTTCAATTTGTACAAGTACAAAAGTATTTTAGAATAAGTGTAACTCTTTTTCTCAACTTTAAGAAAGTAAAACCAAAGAAATTTTCACAAATTTTAAGGTTTTTCTTCTACTACCTCTTAAATTAAGACCTTTAAATAGAATGAAACTCTTGGAATTGTGCTTCAATATTTAATTATTATTAAAAGTTATAATTAACACTAGTCCTAGGTTTTTTTCTCACAAGCAGCATATCATTAAGGTTATATGTGGGTTTCGCATCGACTTGGTGTATCTATGATCTACTATAGGCAGCAGTACTCCATGGAAGAGCATTGACTTAACTACTATGGGATCTTATTCTTGGTGACATACCATGGGCCAGGCTTGCACTTGTTGCCATGGTCTACCCATCCACAGATGTACCTAGGACGATGAGGCTCAATGTAGGTTCGTGAAAAAAAAGTTTCTATGTGTCTAATATATGTAGAGTCTGTGTAGATATTGCAAGTGGTGTGCACGGGCTTTGGGTAAAAGGTGGGTCCATGTAGAAGCTTCTTCTAGTGAAAACTCAAACACTGCTTTTTTCAACACTTCTCATTTTGCTTTCTTTGAATTTCTTTTCTTTTTCTTTCTCTATCTCTCTCTCTCTCTCTCTCTCTCTCTCTCTCTCTCTCTCTCTCTCTCTCTTGTGGATGGCTTTCAAAACCCTCTATCTGGCATGTCTTTGAAGGTGGCCACTTTATAGCCATGGAAGTATTCATCCATGCCATAAAGGTTGAGTTGCTAATTAAAGTTGGGGCCTTCATTGAGATTGAAGACCAACTGCTCTTTGCTTGTCATAGACCCTCATTCTTTTGTATTCTCATCTGTGAGCTATACCATGCCAGTATTACATTGAAATAATCATATTTTCTATTATCCCTTAAAAATCCTCTACTTTTGGAGAGATTAGAGCTTCTCTCTCTCTTCAACAACTCTTGGAGCTTTCTTCTCAACTCACTAAACCAATTGATTGGTTAGGGGCTTCACTTCTAGATAAAGAAGTAAGCCAAACCTAGAGGTAAGAAGGAATTTCATGGTTTTTGTTCATATTCTCAAATGATTTCACTTCTCAACCCCTCTCAAGCTTGAGAAGTTTCTAATTAGTTATTTTTAATGCAAATCAAGATTTCTCTAAGAACTTAAATGATTAATCATAAAAAAGTTAATCTTTATGCTTATTTTGAATGTTTTTTATGTATATCTCTCTCTCCCAAAAGAATAGTCATTCCTATGGCTAATTCTTTAGAAAAAAGAATGCTTCTCATTGATAAATTCTTAATTCAAAACCAAACTCTAAGCTTGTTAAGCTAGAGGTTAAGAAAATAGTATTTTTATGCTTTTACGTTAATAAAATTATGATAAATTTATGATTTAATTCATAAATTTGGATTTAAGTTTAAGGATAGTTCTTCTATCATAATTGTATTACAAAGTCTTATTCTTTTCTAGAAAAATTAAAAATTATCTGTAATAGCAACAGCGAAGCTATGGCAAAATTTTTAGAAATTAATACATATCTTGTTTTTATGCATAATGCTAAAAGAGGACTTCCTACCATATTTTAGGATAAGACATCCTATGCTAAACGAATGATTTTCATCATCTCATGATGAGAAACTAATTTTTAATATTTATGCATAAATAATTAATTAAAGAAAAGAGAAATTTTTGGTAATTTTATTTTTATGCAAAAAGAAGAATTCCCATGATAATGGACATCCATGTAATTAAATGGAAAAAGAGAAATTTTAGTATATTAAAATAATGGATAATTTTATTTAATTTTAAGAGAAATTTTAGATAAATTTATTTTATGCATGAGAAATTTTAAATGATAAAAGAGGAATTCCCATGACATTTGGAATTCAATCATTTAAATGATAAAAGTGGAATTCTTGGTATATTTGAAAAAGAGAAATTTTAGATAAATTTATTTTATGCATGAGAAATTTTTAAATGATAAAAGAGGAATTCCCATGACATTTGAAATTCAATCATTTAAATGGTAAAAGTGGAATTCTTGGCATAATTAAAAAAATGGATATTGTTTGATTAAAAGAAGAATTTTTATGGTATTTAAGTAGAGAAAGGTTTAAATTAAATGTTGGTGACAAAAGAGGAATTTTCACCATAATTCCACCTAGAGAATTAGGGTTGATAAACCACCTAGAGAATTAGGGTTGATAAATTAAATTGGTAGAAGAATATCTTTAGATATTTTATGTGGATAAATCACCAAATTGATATTTACCCAAAATTAGATTAAATGGAAGAAGAGTATTTTCATAAAAATCCGATATTCTCATATAAAACCATTTTTTAATCTATTATGGTTAGAATGAAATTCATAAAGTTGGAATTTTCTTACAGTTAGAAGTTCAGTAGATGTTTATCTGAAGAAAATCCTTGGAATCAAAGTTAGAAATAAACCGAATGATTTTGGTTAGACCACGACTGTAGGGACGGTCAGTAAACTACTTGTCCATCTCTCGATCTGAATCAAGCAAAAACTTCGTGACCAATTCCAGTTCTTAATACAAAGAATAGACTACCATTGAATTAACCTAGTTTTTCCTTGACCGAAATCACCAAGAATCTAGTTGGACATTCAGTCAAATGATGGGTAGATTACCCTGATGAGAGATCAATGATTCTCATTAAGAAAATATGGATTAAGAAAAAATTAAGGTTTTGTGGAACCAATCTCAAACCAGGAATTTTACTTACTTAGAACCTCTGTTTTCTTTTAAAGGACTGTTTTACGCCAAAATGCTAGAGGAAGCATTTAGTATGTGTTTAACTAAGAAGAGGCTCGTTGCAACAGCTGGCAGGGAGTCGTCGAGGGACATCGCTCACGGGACAAAGCCTGTCAAGGTCTTGACCAGCCTCGGTATGGTTAAAATGGTGCGCTTCCGGTACGATGGGCGAGGACCGATGAAGCGGTCGCTGAGTGAAGTGCTAGGACACCTACGTAGGATCCTAGAGGGTTCTGACCAGGTGATGCTAGGACACCTAAGTAGGGTCCTAGAGGGTTCTGACCACGTGATGCACGGGCTCGCGGCGGTTGCTAGGACACCCATGTGTACATCGAGGAAGATTCGGATGAACTGAAAAGAATGACTTTTGTGAATCGAATTTTGATATTGGATCTCGTTGGTTGACTAACCGGTCTTCAACCGGAGAGTCCGGATGATATATTTTGTAAAACAATGGACTCAATATTTTGGAGAATTATGATCAGTAATACTATGATTTTCATTGAAAGATTGTTTTAAAGACAGCCGAATCTGTTATAATGGCAATTTCATATTAGGTGTGTACGTGGTATGCCTACCTTAAATTTTGCTTGAAACGCCGGCTAGGGGGCCTGGGAACTCTTTTCCTCGATACCCGGGCAAAACATAACCAAATTTTTATAAAGGAATCCCACCAATACAGTGGTTAGTGGGCGGTTGGCTAACCCATGGGCTGGTTGGGGTTAGGCCGGATTGGGGGATTCCTGCGATACAAATAAGTTATGATTAGTTTGTTAGTTAGATTAAGTTCTAGGAAGACCCTTGTTCCTGTGGGAGGGAATCAGCCGGCTGTGCCTCGTTTAAAGGAGGAAAAAAGCGGTGATTCTATGGACCAAGTGCAAGTCTCTTCTTTGATCTGACCATGTGACTTCGGGTTCGATCGGATCGATTTGAATAGATAAGACTTTGACTCATTAGATTAATTCTCTCGTTAAATGATTTTCCTGGTGGAATCGCCCGTGCCTTTCGGGTAAGGGAAGTTTTTTCGGGTTCGGTTTCAGAGGAACCGCCGGGCTAGTTTCTTGTCCGGATATTCGTGGTTGAGGCCCTAAGTGTAGATCCCTACCCCGCGCGAGAGGCTGACGCTGCTTCCGCCACCAGGCATCATCGCGGAGGGGGCGGGGGTCTCATAGCTGGTATCAGAGTTTTGTTGAAAGCTAATAAGGAAAAATGAATTCTTATCAGAAATTTATAATAAAAACTCAGAAAGAGCATTTACGTATTGTATTTTCATTCCTTAAGCTTCATTAATGAAGATTTTTAATCAAGAAATTTGGTTTTATAGATGGAAGTTCCACACTTATCTGGTGTTCCTGACGTCACCCAGTCTCACAAGATATGACTGCTTTCGCCTTCGAGCATCTCATCTCTTCCGCTACAACTCAAACGAGCCGAGCCTAACTCGCAGGCCATTTCAAGGATTTATATTTCCCTGACCCAGTGCAGAGACGGCAGCACAAGTGGTTTGCAGGGCAGTATTTCCATGCCTCTTGCGACCAGCATGCGATGCTGAGGAAGAATATCTCATTGGCCATGATTCTGATGAGACTAAAAGTGATACATGGTGTTATTTTATATCACCCTACGCCTCGAGATTTCAGACTTTCCTGCCATATCCTACAAACTTCTTAGTCACTTTATTCTTGAGGAGAAGATAGTAGCTCCCTTGGCAATAAGGGAACATTTGTATCAGGGCATGTCTATAGCCCAGTATCGTCGTCTTATGCGTCCCCCGAGGAGATTTTGACTTTTTGGAGCCGAGATGCTCTATGTACATATTGCAACCTTTATATAAATAAAGAAATGTTTTGTGGAAAAATTTCCTGTTATATAAGTGATTGTTTATTATATGATGAATTGATAAAGCAAAATTTGCTACTCAGAGATATGTCATAGATCTCCAATAAGATCGTTTATCTTGTTTAAGAAATTATTTTCCGAACCTCTTAAGTCTTAGGATCTCGTTGACGAAATCAAAATAAAAATTTAATAATGTATCATTTTTGGTGGCAGAATCATAAGGCGAGGGAACCGTGGCCGTCAGCCAGACCCTCTCACTAATGAAGAAGAGCTTGACCCTGACGTTCACAAGGCTCTTCACAGAACTCAGCCAGGACCCTTCAAAGGTGAAGGGGAGAACTTGGGCGAGGCTGTAGAGAAGTGGGTTGAAGCCATGGAGGAATGTTTTGATGTCACTGGATACAACGAGAGGAGCAAAATGGCTCTTGCTAGGCTGAAAATTATGGAAACAGCTAGGGTGGCATGGAGAAACCATTGCGATACCAATCATCTGGATAGGAATACCCAATCCTGGAATGATCTTAAAGCCTATCTAAGGAAGAGATTTTGTACCCCCGGATTTTTAGAAACCAAGATGAATGAATTCTTAGAGCTAAACCAGGGGAGCAAAACCATTGAAGAATATCATCAGGCATTTGCTCTTCTTCTCAAGTACTCTCACCACTGCTAGACGAAGAGCAACTTATGGCCAAGTTCATTCGGGGAATGAACAAACCTTTAGACACCCTGGTCAAGAATGCTAAGCCAGTTTTCATGGCAGAAGCTGTAAGAATGGTGAAGGACTTCGCCAAAGCCTTCATCGTTAAAGTCCCGCAGCTCCCTTATCCTTCAAGAGATTCTAGACATCGAGAAGTTCTTCCAACCTTCCGCCTCCAAAGAGACACCAAGATCCCAACCAGAATCTAGAGTCAGGAAGTTTCGGGAATGAAGGAAGACCTTTTCCTCGAAGTTCTTTCTCAGGAACCCCGGCTCTTTCAAGAATGCAAAGGGAAGAGCTTCGAAGTGAGAAGAGGTGCTTCGGGGGATGTCAAGGGTTTGGGCACCAGCTCAAGGATTGCCCATCTCCTTCAGTGGGCCAAGGAAGCCAGGGTCCCAGAGTTCAGAGACAGACTCCTTCGTATCAGTCCAATCAAGGTCCCCCATGCCAAAATAAGGGCAACCCCAAAAGAGTGCCAGCTCAGCCTGCAGCCTCCATGCATAGCAGTCTCCGAACTCCCTCCCAGAATTGGGGAAACCAAAGAGAGAGAGTTCCACCTCAGACTGCAGCAGCTAGAGCCATCACTATAGCTGAGGAAGTGGAGGAAGAAAAAGGACAGATCTATGCCGCAATAGAGCATCAAGGAAATAACCGTCAATTTTCAGTCCTCCAGACTCCAACAGAGTACCAAGGTAAGAAATTCAAGCTTTTGATTGATTCAGGCAATACTCATTCTTTTATTTCCCGAGGATGTCTACGTAAGTTAGTCCTAAATCAAAAATCAGGGAAACCTATGCAAGTGGAATTGGCTAGTGGAAAGATTCTTTTCACACACCTTGAGACAGACCTTATTTAGTTTAGTCTAGATGGGAACATAACAAAGTGCCAGTTCAGAGTCCTACCCTTGTGGAAGTCTATGATGGAATCCTTGGAATGGATTGGCTTTAGATACACATGGACATGAGCTTTTACTACAACTACTTAAAAGGCACTAAAGGGCACATCCAAGTGTAAGAATAAACAAATAGATAGTCTTTTGGACACACACTCAAAGGGTTCACTTAAAAATATGTAATTCTACTATGTGCAATCATTAGGAGGGGTTTTTTAACCAAGATTTTGAGAACATTTTACCGAAATCTACTTACATAAGGGGGTTTTAAATGGTATTTTGAAAAAAAATAACCCGTAAACTTATAAACAAAAAGGGGTCATTTCATTAAGCTAAAATTCACCAAAAAAAAGTAGTTTTCAATACCCTTTGAACACACATTCTATGTAGGTCTTCCTAAAAGTACACCACCCCCCCTCCCCAAGGACACACACAAAGAAAGTAACATTCATGAGATGCCTAGTGTCAAAGACACACACAAAGAAAGGAGCACAAGGTGCCTAGTGTGGACATCATGTGGTTCCAACCCTACAATCTACTAGCACATTAATAGCTGCCTACAAAAGGGTAGGTTAAGGGTCATATATATAGGATGCAATGACACCTAAGGATGCATGAGATACCTTGGTATGAGAAATCCAATGAAGTGATGTACTGGTTGTCTGTTAGCATGTCGAATGTTACGATAGATCATATATAGGATGCGGCAAACACGGCATGAATTCTACCTTTTTCTTCTTCCTCCTAGTTAGCTATTATAATGGCATTAGATGCTACTAACTAGGTTGAAACTTGCCTCCTCTCTAATTCCTCCAATTCTGAGGGGCTGAGGTCCCTAATTGCTCCTCTGGGATAATAGGCCTCTGGTAAACAAGATCTTGGACTAGAAGGAGTTGGAAAGGTAATAAGAACATGTGCATTTAGATAACCATTTATCAAGTGACCTAGCTGCTAGCATCTGAAACACTTACGCTCCTTCCTGAGCTGAAAATTACAATTTTGAAGGCATCCTAGGATAAGAATCTTGACTTGTGGTGGGTCCACTGGCCTCTGAGAGTTCACTCTAATCCTATCTCCAATTTCTCTTTAGCTTTCACAACAACCCAGAATTTGGTGGAGCTCTCTTTGGGGGAGGGGGAAAAAAGGGTCTTTGTTAAACTCTCCCCTTAGGAAAATTTTGTGCAAAACCCTCATCCATTCTTATTGCTTTGGCTAGGGAAGAGGGGTTTGCATTCCTTACTAGTCTATCTAGAGGAAGATCCAATCTTTTGATATATCAATGTGAACAAGGGGTATCACAAGAGCATAATGGACAAGGCTTGAATAAGACTAATAACAGGCTTCAATGGAATTGCCTTGCCTAAGATAATTCTAGAAAATTATTCATCTTCTCCTCTTGGAATCCAGGGGGGGGAACCTTTCATGGAGGTAAGCCTTCGTGTCTTTTTATCTGAGTTGATCTTGATTTAGATGGTTGGACTCAATATGGATCCTCCAATTGTTTCAAGTAACACCAATTATTATCTTCAACCAAGCAATAATCATCTTACTTCAGCTGTTGTACCCCCGTGATGTCAAAGTACTCATCCATGGAATCAAGTCTCCATTTTAGGAATGCTTCTCTAAGCCTGTTACCCTCACCTCAGAATAGTTCTCATTGAGACCTATGAAGTGCCTCTTTAACATCATTATCTAATGCATGTTCATGATTTCTTCCCTCTTCTTGAATCAAAATCTTGGCAACAATTACATAGCAAAAAATATATTTCTTTTATTTCCTCAAGATTTTTATTACATTGCCAAGGAAACATCTCAATCTTGGGATCCAAAAAGTTGAAAATAGTGATACTGGCCTATAATTACAAATTTTCTATGAGGGAGATACAACCTAGGATGATTAAGCCTGGCTAAATATTAAAGAGGCTTGTGTCACAAGTCCTATACTCTCTTACAAAATCTAATATTTTTATAATTAGTGTGGAAGATAGTCTATGTCTATCACCATAATAAACATCTCTTTATCCTTATCCCCATGCCACTTGTGATGTCACATTAATAGGGATTAATAAGGTTTCCCAAAGTAATATCTTTACAACTGAGATAGAAATTTATGGGCATTACTCTATCACTGGAAAAATGCTGAAATGCAACCTGGATTGCTTATTGTTTCCAAGGAAAATGACAAAGATAAGTTTTTTTTCATCACACATTTTTAATTTTACACAAGACAAAGTAATATATATATTATTCCAAAAGATTGATTTGATTATAACAAAAGAAGCCATCAGGCTATCAACGACCAAACCTCACCCTCATGAAGTAGAGATACACGCCAAGGGACATGCCTAATAAACTTGATCGAAGGCTCAACTAGCAATCGAGATCCTATGACGACGAATATAGTTCCTAAGATTTTGATACGTCAACCTATGAACTCTAAAGCTTTCCCTCTCATAACATCTAGTAGAATGAGAATCATTACCAACAAGGGCAATGTTCTCCACAAACGTCTTAGCCTGTTGTTGTAGGGTGCCATGATCCACTGCCCTTGAGTACCACTATCTTTAGGACATGGTCTCTCAAATTCCATAAGAAAAATTAGGACATGCTCTATGAAAAATAGGTAGCAAGCTGAAGCGCTACTATGGACCTCTTATCTAGGACATGCTCTATCAAAATCCATAAGAAAAAATAGGAGAAATGAGGAGTGAACAACAAAAACAGAGGGCACACCTCTAGGCATGCTCACAACAAAAGAAAAACTAAAGAGGCCATAGACCCCCAAGGGTACAAATCTCCGTACATGCAGTAGACCTTTACAATGTTGGAAAACCTGTTTGCCTTGAGCTAGAATTCCCCTAAAAAGACCACCTAGCTACATTACACCAACCTTGGTTGACACAAGGGCTAGCCATAATATTTTGTCTTGGGAGATGTGAACCTCATTAGGCCCTCACCCCGTCCCCTTGACCACAATCATCGTGGTAAAGAATTCCCAATCCATAGCTGTCAATTTTTTTGTAGTGGAGTTTTTCATTGATTGTGAACGTGCATCGTGCAAGTTTTATGTGAGCCTGCCAATCCCTAACTGTCAATTTTTTTGAAGTGGAGTATTTCATTGGTTGTGAACCTGCATTGTGCAAGTTTTATGTGACCCCCATAGGTACAATGAGAGAATGCACCATCCTTGTAAAGGGATAGATCACTTGATTATATAGTCATTTGGTGAAAAAGAAACGTGATGTGCTCAAGCTTCCCTATATGGTGAATGAGAATATCCCGAGGCATAAAATGGATCATATCCTTGGTGAATGAGGATATCCTGAGCCGTAACATCTAAGCCTTGTCATCCAACCACACACCATTATTTTAAGTAACCCCTAACACACAACACTCTCCTAGCTTTGACATGTTTGGCCACCCCCTCCAAACCAAGTGGGGATAAAACCTCATCATCTGCACCATGAACCCCTAAGCAAAAACAATCCAAGTGACACCTCATTATTGACGAATGCCACCCTAGTAGATGACAATTTGATGGTGGATCCTAATGAAGCCACTAGAAGCTTAATGCTTATAAGAAAACCCCTACATTTCGGTTCCAAGGTCAAAGAAAACCATATCAGTACAAACATACCTTAAAACGGTCAAATCCAAGTGGGTGTGGAGACCCAAAGCCGTGCCTCGATGCCACTCTAAAAGTTTAAGCATGAGTAGAGACAATTGGTGGTGGCGACACCACCGAATTGCATACCAAACCCACTAGGGAAGTAGTCGAAAGAAATCATGGACGTTTCACCACAAGTCCATGCATGGTGGTGGTCACACCTCCGTCAAATCAAATCTTAGAAGAGCCCCCCAAGTGCTAAGAACTCTAGAGAACTATGTACACACTCCCTTGGCACCACCAAGGATCCATGGTTGAAAGGATCACAATGGTCCCACTACACCCATGCACTATGCCATGACATCAACTCACTAGAAGCTAGAAGACCAGAGTTTAAACCAAGTTGGCATATAATCTTTTGTCGTTTAGATGGGTATGCAGTACTCTACCTTCACTCATTGAGTCCACACAGTAAGCCATACATTGTGAACCTCTGTTATACATATATATATAATACCCCACTCAAGTGTACAATCATATTTAATAAGAATGATTAAAAACCTAAAAATTCAAAATAAAACTATACATATGTAGCATAATACCTTGACTCTAAGTATATAATCATATTTCATGAGAATGATTAAAAATCTAAAAACCCAAAACAAATTTAGACACAATGAAAAACTAAAAACACGCCCACGTGCACTTGTGCACTCACACCAAACACAACCAACCACATGTGCACCCACACTTACACATACACCATGTGTACCCAGACGTGCATGCGCACATGTGCAAAAGCTGCACAAAAATACACCTACACACACATGCATAAACATGCACCCACACATGCACGTACGACTTCCCACAGTTAACCTTTTGAAAATTCCAAAAAAAAATAAAATAAAATCACGCCCAATGTGGGGCATCGTCACCGTAGCGTTACACACAATGGAGCACTAAAGAGAGTGGACACACGAGAAGCTCACGAGAGAAAGAGCAAGAGAGCCAAGAAGGCTCACGCGCAAGCGGAGCGGGAACTTGAAAAGGCTCGCTAAGACAAGAGAGCGAGAGTGTAAGGAAGCAAAAAGCTCACCACCAAAGAGAGCGAGATCCAAAGCCGAGAAACACCAAGGACCAAATTGGTTGCCGTAATTTACACAATGAAGGGTTTGCTTCCCGGATAGAAGCCCAAGAGCTTCCAATTGACAAGTCCAAAATTTGCATCCCAAACCTAACCAACCCACAAAAGCCATTTCACACTCATGACCTGGCATTTTCACACGATGACTATGCACACAATGAAACTCAAGATATAATCCCTTGCATAAGGAACATTCATGCAAACCATTCCTACGTCCACATTATCCCACTGTGCGTAGGGAACCTAGAAAGCTACATGTAGATCTTCCCCTGATCCATTCGTTGACGTGACACTCATCATTAGGGACGATAGGAACAATTGATGCTCCCTAGACCGTGCTTGACAAAGTCCAAGGAACCCTCGTTCACAATGCCCAAGTCAAAGCCCTCCTCGAAAACCACTTTAGGGTCGCCTATCTCACAAAGTGTCATGCCACATACTTGAATTGCCCCTTACCTTGACAACATCACGCTCGTGACCTTTTGAAACCAATCACCATGGGGCATGGATCTCCCTCTCACTCTCCCCCACTACATTGAGTTGTACCACAATATGGACAATTCATGTGAGGTTGAGATGCTAGATGGGTCACATCACCAGATCTCTCTTATTAAGGATCTCATCGAGATTCCATAGTGGAAAACAAAAAAGGGAGACATAGCCAAGGTACGACACCTGATAACCAACACCCGATTACCAAGACACTCTTAATTCCAATGGGGCTAGATTCAAGGACATCAAAGTCCTTGAGTGAATAGGTAGATCCCAACCCGTGTGCTCACTTTCCTCACTCATCAGAAGGGTAGGGACCGCCATAAGAGGGTGTCCCTCACCGTCCTAGCCAAGTTGCATTGCTTTCTCAAGTAATTGAAAAATTGGGCTAAAGCTTTTAGCAATGAACTCCAAAATTGTGCCGAAGACTTTACAGTGAACTCAAAAAGCGCATGCAAGAACTTGACAGGCAAGGTACATTGTGTCCACATCTTACAAAGATCCTTTGTCATGCCATTGGCAAAGATCTTTGGTGATCATGGCCTGAGGTATGGCACCTGATCACTCACCAAAGACTGTCTCAATTCCAATGGGGCTAAATTTGAGGACATCATAGTCCTCAAATAGGTGCCCATGTTTTCACTTTCCTCACTTACCAAAAGACTAGGAATCAACACAACAGGGTGTACTTCACCATCCTAGCCAAGTTTCTTTCCAAATAGCGAAAAAATTGGGCCAAATCCCTTTACAAGTGGACTCCAAAATTTGGCATCCACATGCTTACAAAGATCCTTTGTCATGTGTCCACATGCTTACAAAGATTCTTTGTCATGCCATTAATAAAGAGCTTCCTCCCTTGTACCTTGCCCATCCCTTTCCCACCTTATGATACAATATCCTCTTCGATAAATCCAAGCCCCAACCTCCCCCATAGAGGAAAAAGTAGGAGAGAGTCCGAAAAACATTAGTTTCCTCAACCAAGCTAACCAACAACTGACCTCTAGCACAAGCCCAACCACAACTGTTGTTGCCTCTAGAAGTCACAATCCCCATTGTCCAATCCACTTCGGATAAAGATCCTATTGGCTCCACAAGTGATATGTTTGAGCCACAAGACTTCTTTCATGAACCCGCATCCAAGAGAGGTGCTAACAAGCCAAAGATTCCCATCAAGAGAGTCACGAAGGGACACTTAGATGAGAAGGCTCCCCCCAACCTCCACAAATATGTCACCCACTCTTACATCATCCTAACCTCTACCACATTCAGTTTGGTTACATCCTTCCATCATTGGGACCACCATCCCATACCCACATGTCGTCCACTCCTACATCATCCTAATCTCTACCACATTGGGTTTGGTTGTGCAACCTTCCATCATTGACCATCCCATACACACCTCCGTGAAACTCTCACGAATGCCATAGATTGGTCTCTCATGGACCACCATCTTGTACCACTCTACCAAGTAGAATGCACTATGTCCCCTTTATGAGGAGTAGACATTTTGTGAGCACCCAATATCTTGGCAGTTCCCAGTTTCTCAAATGGTTAGGAGACAGCTTCTATAGACTTGGCACAACCTGCCATCCTACTAAGCACTCTACCAAGTAGGATGCATGCTTGTGCAAGCTATGTGATCGCATTAGTAAGTGTTGGATGAGGACACATTATTCTCAAGTTTTATGGGGCCCATATAAGGGTCCATATGGTCTCACATGACTATGGAAGCTGCTCAAAGTCCCTATCTACGAATGGCCCTAGTTGCATGATGTGGTCAATTGGTCATATAAACCAAGTCATGGTGGTGGGTTGGCCCGCCGATGTGGCCGACCTATGTCCATGCCAACCCTCAGAGACTAGTTTGGCAGCCTTAGTTGATTATCAAGTTCATTGTGCTCAATCACTGTTGTAAGAAACACTGTTGTAAGAAAGACATCCTCTATCCAAAGTCTATCTTAGTTGCCATTAAGGCTCCTTACCGGGTACATGGGTGGGCGAGGTTACCATCCGTTTGTAATCAAGCTTTTTATAATCAGTAATATTATTCACTATCCACTTCTTTTTGCGATTTAGTGCTTTGTACTGTGGTTATCCACCAGCTTCCGCTATTGTGTTTTTTAACATAATGCCTTGCTTGGGTGATAGCTTGGTGAGATTATAGGTAATATGCTGCCAATGGTTTACAGACTTGTGACAACCAGTACTAGAGTTATGGCATAGTTATAGCATAGCTCATGTAGTCAGATTCACACTATGGACTAACCATTTTGTATGTTATAGTAGGAGAGTACTTTCCCTTAAAGTATATACTCTTATCTCTTTAGTTCATGGTTGTAGAGAAGAGAAGAGAATAGAAGAAAATTCATCCATCCATCTCTATTGTGCTTATCTACTCTTGTGTGTGTGTGTGTGTGTGTGTGTGTGTGTGTGTGTTTACTTGCCGTGTGTTTACTTGCAAGGAGCTCAAGGTCATCCTCTCCCTCTCATTCTTCTTATGGTATTAGAGTGTCATCTTGTGTAAAGAGCTCAAGAGGCAAGAAAAGGAAGTAGTACATGGGTAAGGGTAATTTGATCTCTTTTCCTCTTTGATTTTGGAGCAACACCTTGGGGTAGTTGTGAGAGCTACATGCAGACAGGAAAGTCACTATCTTAAATTGAGGCATCGTCCTAGGTAAATAAAGAAGACCCTATTATGTGTAGTTAACTAAAAAGTTCAATTTATTAACTAAAAAATGTAACATGTTTTGGGCCCCGTTTTGACTCTGCAAGTTTTTTTGCAAGAACCCTACAAAAGTGTTGATTTTGATCGTGTATGCTTAATTTTTGGTCAGAGAAAAGTTACAGTACAAATTTGGTTGCAAAACAATTTGTGCTAAGATTCTGAGATTTTCAAGTCGGTGGTGGATAAATGTTTACATGACAGTTCCATATACAATTGCAATATAACAAGGGTATAATACGGATGTGTTTAAGATAATAAAGTTTGTTGTGAGTACAAAAGTATTTGCAAGTACTATTTGGTAAG
Organism: Cibotium barometz; assembly: GCF_041138505.1. Lineage (NCBI taxonomy): Eukaryota > Viridiplantae > Streptophyta > Polypodiopsida > Cyatheales > Cibotiaceae > Cibotium > Cibotium barometz. Next base: position 5,699,955 of record NC_141100.1, on the reverse strand, counting down.
TTACGGCTCTACAGGGAATCATGTCTAACACCCTATCATCCTGGATTCTAAGCGAGAAGTTGGAAAAGAATAACTTCCAATCATGGAAGTTTAGGATGACTAATTTCCTTATGGGAAAAGAATATTGGGAGTTCATCACACAAAAGGAGTTAGATATTGTTAAAGAAAATCCCACCCCACAGTAGGTGCAACCATATAAAGCATGGCATAAAAGAGCCAAAAAGGTGATATATTGGTTGTCTATAAGTGTGATAGACTCTATGATTATGTATATATACAGGATGCACAAATGCCTATGGAGGCTTGGAACACCTTGTTGAAGATGTACAGTACAAACACTTAAGCTCAAAAGATGTAGCTAAAGCAGAGCAGTTGCAGAAAGTAACTAAAGGAAAGTAGAGTATAAATGATTACCTAGTGAAGGTTAAAGGGCTTACAAATACCCTTGAGTCTATTAGATCAATAGTAGATAATAATGATATGGTATCGGGTGACTCGAATGGTCTTGAAAAGGAATACAAAAAGTCTTAGACCTCCATTCGAGTTTGAGAGAACTTTCTTGATTTTCAAAAACTAGTTACTCTCCTCGTCTATGAGAGAAGATAAATATTGGGAGAGGTTCATCCTCTAGAAATTCACATAAGTAGGCCTTTTACTCAAATACGGATAGAGGTAAAGATAGATCATTATCTAAAGGCTAAGATACATGTTGTATTGGAAACAAAAACCATGGGAAGCAATAACATGAATCTAATGTACAAATAGGTGAAAGAGGCCAATCTAACAGAAGGGGGGAGCCAAAGGGGGTGAGGTCGTTTGGAAAAGAAATAAAAATACAAATATCGTGGATTACTATTACTGTGGTAAACTAGGGCACATTGTAAAGGACTGCTATAAAAAGCTAAATGATATCAAAAGTGGAAAGTTGTAGTAACACATGCATCAAGTAAACATGGTGATGATAGAAAGTGAACAATTGGTTTATGATGAAGCACATGCTTAGTTCCACGAAAGGAGTTGTGTCAAGATCGAGAGATATTTGGCATGTGGATTTTGGCACCTCTAACCATATGAACAATCATTAATGACTAGTTTAGTAATATGCAAAAAAATGAAAAAACTAGCGTATGTGGAAATAGGTGATGATACTATGCAATCCATTGTGCATGTTGGTAAGGTACCATTATCTATGCAAGATGGTAAAATGAAGTACCTGGTAGATGTACTTCATGTTCCTAATATTATTAAAAACCTAGTTTCTATAGGATAAATGGTTGAGCAGGGTCTACAAGTTAGGTTCAATTCTCAAGGGTGTTTTAAGGAAGACTTCAAAAACTAGTGTCGCTTGGTTGCAAAATGGTAGGATGCTTACTTTGCAGATGTTAACATGTCTGAGGAGAAGGTATCTATGTTTACACATGGGGTAGTCATGTTTGCACATGGGATAGGTGTTATTGTAGATATTGACATATGGGCACAAGCACATTAGTCATGTGAATATACAATGCGGATGAAGTCTATGCAGGCCTAAAATATTGTTACAAGTTTGCCAAAGTTTAAGATTGATGGTCTGCATAAAGCCAAACATGCTTTCCTGCATGAAAAGCACATCAGTGTGTAAGGCCATTGGATATTATACATTCTAATATATGGGGAACGACCAAGACTACAACAATTGCAAGTTATAGGTACTATGTTACATTCATTAATGACTAGGAAAGTGTGGGTTTACTTCATGAAGGAGAAAAGTGAGGTGTTTGCTCACTTTTAGAAGAGATTAAAAAGCCTTGGTCTTGAAGAAAAAATGTATATAGATCAAATGCAGGCTAAGATCACATGGTGGGGAAGAATATTTCTCCAAGTTCAGTGATTTCTTAAGAAAGTAAGGAATCACAAGAGACAATTCACATGCAAGTGCACTCTGCAACAACAAAATGGTGTTGTAGAAAGGAAAAATAAACACATTGCAGAAGTTTCTTGTGCCTTGATGTTTGAAAACAATATGTTGGATTAATTTTGGACTGAAAAATAGCAATTGTTGTTTACAATATGAACGAGACCCGTTGCATCTATTCATGGCATAATGCCTCAATAGAAGTTTACAAGCATAAAACCAAATATGCCTCACTTGAAAGTGTTTTAATTTATTACATATTTGCATATTCTTGATAAAGTGAGAACCAAGTTAGGTATAGAAATGAATCTTCATTAGTTATGCCTTGGAGCAGAAAGGTTATATATACTATAACCTTGCAAAGATGTTATCTTTAATGAGATGAGTAGCTGGTATGCACCAATGGAGGCAACTAAAGATGCAAATGTAAGAAGTAATGATGTTGTCCCACATGCAGAGAGCAATCACTCATAGGTGCTTAATTAGTGGACCTTGAGAGTCCTCAAGTAATGGATCCAATGTTAATCCATGGTCAGACAAGTCGATAATAGATGCAAGGAATGTAGATGCATCATATCATGGTACTACATGTGTTGGTACACATGTATCACACAAAGGAAAGAAAAAGGTAGATCAACCTTTTGTGCATGATTTGTTTGTAGGTCACACTTATTTGGATGGTGACTTTAGTGGCTCTGAACAAAGCCTTGATAAGGAGCTTGGCATTCCGTCAGTTGTTAATCTTGGTGCATGGAGAATCAAGACTGCTTTTTAAGGCCACCTAGCAATGACCCAAGTGTATGCATGTGTACTCAAGCTAGATAGCCTATTGAAACAGGTTGAGATATGTACATCCCATCACTATGCTTATATGATGGTTAAAGCAATATAGGAGATAGAGCCCCCTTGTTTTGAGTAGGCTTTTGAAAATTAGAAATAGGAAGATACTAGAGATGGCAGAATTAGATACAAATGCAACATGGGAATTAGTGCATTTGCCTAAGAATAAGAAGGAAATTGGATATAAGTGGTCGTACAACATTAAGAATAACTTATATGGATCTATGAATAGACATAAGACAAGATTGTTGCCATGGTCTATAGTGGGAACCCGACTACATAAACTAGTGTTATGACTATGCCATAACTCTAGTACACCAAAGTGGCTACCTATAAATCTATGGTGGTATACTACCTATAATCTCACCAACCATGCTAGTGGCATAAGTGTGGAAGTTATCACCCAGGCAGATCATCAATGTCCATAGAACTAGTTGATTTGGATATCTCAACACTCCCCTTTGGAGGTGAACTCCACACACTGCACTCTAAGTAAGCTCTTAAACTTTCATCGTCACTGGCTAAAACCTTATCCCTCACAAAGTGATGGTGCACCTCAATGTGCTTTGTCCTAGCATGATAGACTAGGTTACTCGTCGCCTCTCATGTTGACAATAAATGACAATGGCCTTATCCGTAAGCTTACTTATATCACCAAATAGCTTTTGAAACCAAGATACCCACAAGATGCTATAGCAGTTGTACTCGACAAGGCAACTGTCAATTATTCTTGCTGCTTCAACTCATAGTAGTACTCTTAAAGAGAACATAAAGCTACTGGTAAATCTCCTGTGTGAGACACTACTAGCCCAATCAACAACTGTATACCCATGTAGATCTACCATCCTTATAGAAAAGTCCAAAATTAATACTAGAATTTATATATCTAAGAATTCGTCTAACCACATCCAAGTGTGGCTTCCTAGGGGCTTGTATAAACTTGCTCACAAGTCCAACAACATAGCTCAAATCTGGCATAGTGATGGTCATGTAGAGATCAAGCTACCCATATGCGCTTGTACATAGTGGGGTCCTCCAGAAGCTCACATATATCTGCAAAAAGCTTAGTCTTTAACTCCAATGGCACTAAAATAGGCTTACATCCTATCATACCACCATACTTGGATAACTTGCTCAAGCCACCATTTTCTATACTATAGTAGGAGAGTACTTTTCTTTATAGTATGTACTCTTATCTCTTTAGTTCATGGTTGTAGAGAAGAGAAGAAAATTCATCCATCCATCTATATTGTGTGCTTGTTTACTTTTGTGTGTGTGTGTGTGTGTGTGCGTGTGTGCGTGTGTGTGCGTGCGTGCATGCTTGCAAGGAGCTTAAGGTCATCCTCTCCCCTGCATTCTTCTTACTATAGTGTGTTGTTAACAACATTTTTACACATTTTAGAGAGTTCCATACGTGTTTCAGGGCTCATTCACATGATATAAGGTTTTGACAGGCATCCCAAAAGGGAGTGTCAATTTGAAATGCTTTTGTTCGATTTTGGGTTTTTTGCACTGCAAGCAGCATTGTGTAAATAGGGTTGTCATCATCATCAACTTTCCATCTTCGATCTCATCATCAACAGCTTCAATAACATTGTTAACATTATCATTGGATTTTTGCATTCCTACTAGTAACTGTCATTTTTCACACATTATTGTCGATTTTTGCATTCCTACTAGTAACATTTCTACACTCTATGCTTTGCCATTTTTCATATACTCTGTAGGTTTTCATCGTCATCATAGTAATCTATTAGTATCCATCTTGGTTGCGTTCAGCACGATTATTAAGAGTATCTACACAGGTAGTTGGGATATTTGCATTTTGTGTTAGAGAATAGTTGTTTGCAGGCTGAAATGGCAGTCAACACTGATGTATTTGGGATGCTTTCCCCCACTAAGTATAAGCTTGATAGGACTAACCACCCATTTTGGTCATATATGATGTATCATGTATTGGTTGCCAAAGGGCTTTGGAATGCCATCATTGACATTGAGGCACACCCTATCTTGCAAGCACAAGATAGTTCAAGTACTTTGGATGGTGACACTAGTTCAGAGATGATTGTGGCATCTACCTCTGCACCTTCCACATTAGTGGAACAAGCAAGGAGGGATGGTACGGATGCATAGGCACATGCATTGGAGGCACTTTCTATGAAAAGGAGCATTATTTCTCATATTCTCTCATGTAAAACTACCAAGCACGCTTGGGATACACTTGTTGTGCTTTACCAGGTGTGTAACAAGGCATGAGTGGCCTACTTGCGTAAGAAGTCCGAGCATATGAATGAGGGAGATTTAATGGATGAGTTCCTCACAAGGATTTAAGATTTCAAGGAGGAGCTTGCATGTATTGATGAGGCATATCTACATAATAGTTCATTGGTGTCTACTGTTCTCATAGCTTCACCAAATTCATAATACGAAGGTTTTGTATCCACCCTTAGTGAAGGGTAAATCCAATGCCCTTATATTTGCTAAGTTGGTTGCCATGCTCTTGCAAGAAGAACAACCTCAGCAGAATCAAACTAGTATGCATGTAGGAGATTAGGCATGTGCTACTAGCCAGAACTATAAGCCAAAGGTAGAATCAATCAAGTCTTCTAAAGAAGGGGGATGATAGGCCTAAGAAGAACGGTGAATGGAACTACTATTGAAGCCATGCCATTATATGTAGAAAAAGACTAGAGAAGGAGAAGAAGAAAGAGTCAAGCATAGTTGTGGGAACTGATGTATCAGCACACCAAGTGCTAAAAATAAGGAGTCAATGGACTATGCATAAAAAGATTGGTCATTTATTGTGCACAATTGATATGATCGTTCTTTCCATGATGTATGCATATCAGTTGTTGATAGATCAACATGTCTAGTATTTAGTTAGTAGTGCTAGCAAACACGTTACAGCGTGATTTGTTTTCTTCCGTTGAGTTTTCTCACATGAAGGAGGTACAATTTAAGCTCTTGTGCTTAAGCAACAATGTAATAAGTTAGATGATAAGGTAGTCAAATGCATTTTTGTGGGATAAATCAAAAAGCAAAGAGTATAGACTCTACCATCTGGCTACAAAGCAGATTTTGGTGAGTAGAGATGTTGTCTTTGCTACGAACTCAGTTTGGCACATGCTTTTATACAAAAAATAAAATAAAAATATATATATGTGCTCACATGACATCTTTGATACACTCATATCTTTGTACAATGTTGGGCAAATGAATGCTCAACAAGGTGCTACAAGTGAATGCTCAACAAGGTGCTACAAGTGAATGCTCAACAAGTTGTTGCAACAAATCAGCCCACATAGGTCGAATTTCAACCCACATAGGTCGAATTTCAGCCCATAAATCAATCTATTGATGAGGCAATTATGGATGATGTAATGGATGAGAAAAGGGTAGCCATACAGGCGTCCAAGAGTATGCCAAAATGGCTAGTGCGGACATTCTGGGACACCAAATTAGCTACTTCTTTACATAGCAGGACATGTGTAGGTTCTCATCATGCATCTTATTCTTTTGTTGTGAATCATGCTTTCATTTTCAGTATATGCAATGAAGAGGAGTTTGTTTCCTTTGAGGAAGCATAGGAAAATGATCATTGGATGTACGCCATGCAAGAGCATGACTCAATCCTTAAAAATGACACTTAGTATTTAGCAAATGTTTCTTATGGTAAAAAGGCCATTGGTACGAAGTAGGTTTATAAGGTTAAGCGTAAAGTTGATGGTAGTGTTAAAACCGCTAAAGGCAAGGCTTGTCAAAGAGTTATGCTCAGGACAAAAGACCATATTAGAGAGTTTGGGAAAATCCCATTACTTTGGGAATTTACTTTTCAATATACTTTTTTGTGTATCTTTAGCATACAAAATCTAAAGTTATTGGAGAATGTGGATTTAGATCTTATTCTTCAAGAGCTTTCCAAAGATATGTCAGATGAGGTCGTTTTGACGACAAAAGCGTTAAAGGGTTCATTGTGCCCCTATTTTTTTTATCTTGCAAAATGGGAATTGAGGTTTTTCCAAACTCCCTAATATGGTCTTAGAAGGGCATAATGGATTATGATGAGACCTTTGCACCCATGTCTTACACGACTACGATCGCATGTATTATTACATTGGCAGCGGCACATCATGATTGGAATATATATTAGTTGGATATCACGAGACTGCCTTCTTGATTGATGATTTTCATAAGGAGGTTTATGTATCTCAACCTTGTGGTTTTGTTAAGAATGTATAGAAGTCTAAATTATACAAGTTAAGAAAAGCTTTATATGGCCTTCAGTAAGCTTCAAGAGCATGAGATGGTATGAGAAGATAAACGCATGGTTTATGTAATAGTCCAACTAAGAGTACTCTCTATGTAAAGAGGAATAAAGATTGTTTTTTGATCATTTGAGTTATATACGTGGATAACATGTTGCTCACATGCCCTAATGAGGAGAATATTTTACCCTTTAAGACAGAATTACATGTGTCATTTAAGATAACAAATTTGGACTTGTTACATTATTATTTAGACATACAGTTTATGCAACATGATGATAGTATTGTGATGTTACAGTTATAGAAAAAAATAAGGTTGCATGTGTGCCACATGGTAATACAAGGTCAAGTGCCACGTAATCACCTACAACAATCTTGAAAAAAAGGTAAAAAAATCTTTAAGGTTACATGTGACATAGGCCCACATTACCACAAGGCATTGGATGCCACATCATCACCCCCCAAAAAAATAGGATTACGTGCCACATGGCAACATAGGTCTATGTTGCCACGTGGCATTAGGTACTACGTCATCCCAAAAAAAAACTTTTTTTAAAAATGAAAACTTTTTTTATTACTTTATTTCATGAGAGAAGGAGAGAGAGAGAGAGAGAGAGAGAGAGAGAGAGAGAGAGAGAGAGAGAGGGAGAGGGCGAGAGAGAGAGAAAGCATGAAAACCTCCCCCTAGAAGAGAACCAGGAAGAGAACCTAATTGGGGAGAAGAGCTAAAAATGCAACCGAAGCCGACAAAAGCCCAAGAATCAACTAGGCTGCACATTTCTCCCCACCAAGGCAGTGCGAAAAATTCCTCCAACCATGTTAAAATCAAGCAAGAAAGATATGCCCCAAAGGTTAATGCAAAGCCTTATGCCACACTTGTTGGCATTGTCGCACAACTTAGAATTTTATCTCGAAACCGCGTAAGCTCTGTAATGCTTCACTTCTTTTCATCGTCATTGCCATGCTTCAAGCAAGCAGGTCGAGTAGCCACCACCAACTATTCAAAGAGGCTCAAGCAGCACACGAATCCATTCGGCCATGTCCGACAAGCCACCCATAGCTCGCAGTTTACCAACGTACATGTCATTCTAGGTGTCCTAAATTCTTCCATTCTCATGACAACCCAATGTATTCACACACATCTTATCGACCATCCTCGTTATAGATTAATACTCAATTCCCTACCTCAAACTAGGTATAAGAGTTGAAGAAAGCAGACAAATAAGAGTCGAAGAAAGCAGACAAATAAGTGTTGTCGGCTCTCCTCCCCCTAGAAGAGAACCAGGAAGACAACCTAATTGGAGAGAAGATCCGACAACGCAACCGAAGTCGACAAAAGCCCAAGAATCAACTAGGCTACACATCTCTCTCCACCAAGGCGACGCAAAACATTCCTCCAACCATGTTAAAATCAAGCAAGAAAGATATGCCCCAAAGGTTAATGCAAAGCCTTATGCCACGGTTGTTGGCATTGTCCCACAACCTAGAATTTTACCTCGAAACTGTGTAAGCTCTGTAATGCTTCACTTCTTTTCGTCGTCATCGCCATGCTTCAAGCAAGCGGGTCGAGTAGCCACCACCAACTATTCAAAGAGGCTCAAGGAGCACACAAATCCATTCGGCCATGTCCGACAAGCCACCCATAGCTTGCAGTTTACCAATGTCTACATGCCATTTTGGGTGTCCTAAATTCTTCCATTCTCATGGACAACCCAATGTATTCACACCCATCTTATCGACCAACCTCGTTACAGATTAGTACTCAATTCCCTACCTCAAACTAGGTATAAGAGTTGAAGAAAGCAGACAAATAAGTGTTGAAGAAAGTGATGTATTGGAGTTTGTACCAGAAGGAGCTTCTACACGGGCACACCATTTATCACATGTCCATGTACGACACCTGCAATATACACACCAACTCTGCATTTAGTAGTATCATCAATAGGCATATATGTCTCAAGTACATGCACTTAGCCTCATCATCAAGAGTCGTTCTAGATACATTTCTAGATAGGGGAACCATGGCGAGGTGTAAGCCTGTTGGCCCATGGTACAACCCATCGCTTGGACTTTCCTCAAATTAACAGGAATGGTGAGGTGTAAGCCTGGCCCATGGCGAGGCAAAGTCTGTCCCATGGTATGACAAGCGCCTGGACTTTCATCAAATCAATAGGAATCTTCCATAACTTCAATTCTTCAACCCCATCACCCATTGCTCCACATATTGCCTTTATCATCAATGCTCACTAACGCCAAATCCCTCAAACCATAGAGGCCTCGCTTGAAGAATTTCTACATCACCTACATCTTCCATGCCGCTTCGACAAGCTGCCTACCACTAGGACTATCCAAAGCTTATCACCAATGCGTCCTACATCCAATCATGAACCATATCACTTAACCTCACACGCCAACTTCATAATGACATATCCTGGACCATCCTCATTTCTACCCACCCAAAAAGTAGCTTCACCACCGACTTACTTCAGTGACATGAGAACGCAATCTTACCATTAAGAACAGGTTTTACCATAAAAACGCTCTACAATCTTACTTGCTCGAACGGACACTTATCCTTTATAAGACAGCACTAGAACATATAAGGCGGCCTTACCTTGTATGCAACGTCAAATACAAAAAGTCTAAAGACTCTGTGTACATACTTGCTTAAGACTAGTAATAATGACGGACCATTTTTAAGTTTGACCAAACTAGTCACTTGTATATAAGTCTTTTTTTACAATAAGCAATACACAATCATTCCCTTATAATAAAATACGTGTGAGCTTCCCTTCTTCTCTACTCTTACTTGCTTGTGCTCTGTTGAATCTTCCATGCTTAATGGATGCTTGTTAGAAAGGAAGGATTGTGAGTTTTTCTGTTTGCATCAGCTTCCTCTTCGTCCCTCGCCTTTTGTGAAAGAAAACTATCGTGAAAGACCATCTCTATTTGCCTCCGTCTAGGCAAAGAGAGCTCTCCCTTCACCCCATCAGCAAGGATCATTTTGGTGTGACCACATAGGAAACTTGCAACTGCAGCAAGACCCAACAACACATGCTTAGCAAGGCTAAGATACGCTCGACTTTAACACTTTTTTATTGTTTTCATGTTATATGCCACTGTATGATAGTTATATCTAGAAGATGCATTGCAGCCCATCATAAGACACATGAAAGTACCCCATACTCATGCACTTTGAGTTTTACATTCTTATCATGACTACTATGTTGAATGTAGTTGCCCACTTCTAGATTTATTGCTTTTATATTGTATGCCACCATGCATATTGAATGTATCTAAAAAACTATCAATGTTGTTGAGACTTTGATAAAAATCTAATTCTCTTTGTGAAAGCGATGGCACCTAGTGTGTGTGAGTAGTGCACTTCCAAATTTCCAGCCAAGCCCAATTTCCATAAAAAAATAAAAAATAAAAAAGCCCCTCACACACACACACACGCACACGTTTTTGAGACGGTAGTTGTCATTAACAGACTTAAATGCTTCATCTATTTCTATACATGCACCACGCTTGCCAAACATTGAAAAAACAGCAATCATCTTCAAAATAAAATGTATCAAGCTGTAAATAATATTTCTTAAAGAATGAAAGATGTGTGTGATTTCTACGAAAAAGACTGGGATTCCCAAGTGTTACATAGCAGTGAGAACCTCTCCCAACTGCTTATAACCGTACACACGTGCTTTTATTCTTTTTCAGCCACACATGCTTTTTAAAAAAGAAATTTACTTTCAGCCATGTGTGATAGCTCGAACATTTGCAGAAGCTCTCTTCATTATGAAATCTTTAGGTTCTCTGCTTTCAATGCTTGTTGTTAGGTGTTATGATACTGCAGAAGATCCTCATCAAGTAGCATCTATAAAAGTGACACCATTACATATTAAGGAAAGGGCATGCCAGCTGGTTGTTCAAGAGCACACACATCAGTCTTCAAGAGCTATTTTCTCTTCATCAACCTCAAAAGCCTTCCGTGCCCGCTTGAGCTCTTCATTCATAGCAAGAAGTTCTTTGACCCGGGCAAATTTGCGTGCATCCTGCATAACATTATCTCTTGAATACAAATCTCTCTCTCTCTCTCTCTCTCTCTCTCTCTCTCTCTCTCTCTCAGATTTGACATTTCCAGCTCGTAGCTCTAGTCTTCTTTTGTACCATGATGAGATTACATGGACACTATTGTATCACTTTCGGTCTCATATAGACCCACTGGGTCTTTTGAAGACCTTCAATATACCTTTCTTTCTTTCTCTCTCTCTCTCTCAAGCAGGGACACTTCGTGGCATTGATTCCCATGTGACTTTACCAGTAGAAGACAATCTGGTGATGAATATGTGATATGGCGAGTTCAGATTGGATTTAATGTCTTTGAAGACGTTTAATATAACTTTCTTTCTTTCTCTCTCTCTCTCAAGCAGGGACACTTCGTGGCATTGATTCCCATGTGACTTTACTCATAGAAGACAATCTGGTGATGAATATGTGATATGGCGAGTTCAGATTGGATTTAATGTCTTTAATTTGGCTAGGCACAATAGACATACTTGGAATGGGCACATTGCTTTGTAAGATGGGGGATCCGTGTTTGTGCACATACGAAAAATCTTTTCATCATGGTCAAGTCGTGCATCTTGGGTCAGTAGAAGACGATATGGAGATGGATATCTAATATGGAGTGTTAAGATTGCATTTGATGTCTCGAATTTGGCAAGGCAGGATGGAGATCCTTGGAATGGGCACATGGCTTTGTAAGATGGGGGATCTCTATTTGTGCATGTGCAAAGAACTCTTCACCCTGGTCAACTCATGCATGATAATGGGTCAGGTTTGAACAAGTGAATTGATTTCCGTGCATATGAAATTATTTACAAGCCCGAACATATCAGCTGGCCATCTTGAGCAGCGGTGCTCGTAAATAGTATAATGTGTTTGAAAAGCTGAAAAGTTCTCAATATTTTCTAGGCTAAGTGAGATTTGCTGGTTTGTTACGTTGGTCTTAAAGATGCTTGTAAGTTCCACTACTACTCTCACAGGAGGCAACCCACCACAAAGCTTGCCAAACCAAATAAGGATCAAGCATGTCCCATGGACACAGCTTATCTCACCCCAAACAAAAAAAGAATGCAGAGTATTTGTCTGGACGCTTCATGTGGTCTTGATGCTTCGTGTGGAGTGCTTGTCTTGACAAAAGGAAACACTATATGCTTAAGCCATTAACTTATGCTAGAACATACTTATTTCAACTCAACAGGGCTGCAGTCAATCAAAATACCTTACGCACAAGGAACATGAGGTCCTCTGTTGTAAGCTTGCCCCTTCTAGAGGCAATGTCTTGGGCCTTGTGCACCTGAAATGAACAAACTCTTGAGATAATTGTCCAGAAATGTCACTAAGAGAGTGAGTTTATTCAGCTAGACAAAAGTTTTTCAAAAAACAGTCACTTGAAGTGGTTCAAGGGATTGTATTTTTTTGAGTAAATGAAGCGTGGATACCAACACAGCTATCCCACCTACAAGTAGCCAACCTTAACACAGAATTTTATTTGATCCCTGTAAGCAATCAATGCATGATTTTGCTGACATATTAATGTGGGATTCGGGAAGGCAATCATGACTACAAAAGTGAGGTGTAAAGGCATAAACTCACCATTTCCGTCACATAATCAATCAGTATATCTTCAACCAAGGACACAGTTTCAGGTATCGGCTGCCCAAGAAAAAAAGAGAGAGATAAGCAAAGGAGTACCTTTCTAGTCTAGTATTTGTTGGATTTAGAATTTCCATTCAACAAGCTCATCCTTCTATATCCATCTAAAGCAGTAAAACCTTTCAAAAACAGGCCATCTTGAGCATCCAGCATTCATAAATAATAAGGTGTGAAAAGCTAACAAGTTCTTAATAGTTTACACAATAATGCAACTGAAATTTGTAATTACAAGCTCTCTGCTTTTCACATTTCTTGTCCATTCTTGCATACATAAAAGAGAGACAAAACCCCCACATGATTCCAGCTTCCCTTGAAGGGAAAAGGGCATCAGACAGCTATAGGGACTGTATGGCTATCTAACAGGTGGCATCAACACTGCACAGACCTTTGATGATGGTATCATTGTACGGACACACTGCTGTGACAAAAGTCTAATGCACATAACCCCTACCTGTGCATGGAGGCTCTACAGCAGATACAAGGGCTAGTATAGCCGGTACGGTGGCTGGTACAGTAGGTACAGCAAGTACAGAAGCTGGTACAGCCTGTACAATGGGTGGTACAGTAAGTACAGAAGCTGGTACAGCCAGTACAAGGGCTGGTACAACAAGTACAAATGCTGGTACAACAAGTACAATGGCTAGAAATCATAATAAATGATTAAATACCCTTGCCTTCAGTATTTCTTCGCGATGGAAGCCTCCAAAACAGTCCCCAACAGCCGGTATTCTTCATGGGCAGCCTTCAAGAGAGAGAGAAAGAGAGTAGCCATCATTAGGGCAGACTGTAACGGTGGTAGAGGCTAGTGTGCAGCAAGAGAGCCTCCATTAATGAAGAGAGGGCTCCAATTTATAGATTTGGGCCTCCCATGAGCTAAAATGGCAAGAGAAGGCTACAATGACAAGTGGAGAGCCACACAATAGCTGAAGTGACAAGTGTGAGGCCACTTGTCTCACTTTGGTCCACTTTCTTGCCACATGTCCCAATCTAAGAGATGGGTCCTTCCATAAACTTTATCTCTAAAAATATCCCAACTGGTAGACATTCTGTCATAGGCACTTTGACAACTCTTGGTATCTCCTCAATTCCAGATGTAATGACGTGAACAGAATTTCCATCGGAGTCGCGCCAAAAATAGCAACTCTCCTAAATTTTAGGAGTGTGGTCCTTTGTATTCTAGGATAATCCCCCATTCCCAAAGCTTGTACTTTCCAAATATTTAAACATCCTGGAGTCCACCAGACCCCTTTCAGACTCGGAAATGTCCAGGCTAGTGACATCCTCCCCAACTTCTTAAAAGTTGTCCGCAACTTTAAGCTTCAAGCCATATATTCAAGATATAATCATGTCCCATCGATTGGGCGAGACGAGACAGTCTCAAAAATCCAATATAACTGAAGAATCCATGTCCCAAAGAAATGGGCGAGACTAAATAAGTCTCCATAATACCAATATCAAAATCATGTCCCAAGATAAATGGGCGAGACAAAAACAGTCCCATAAGTCCAGATATCATAATCATGTCCCAAGATAAATGGGCGAGACAAATCAGTCCCATAAGTCCAGATATCATAATCCATGTCCCAAGTAAATGGGATGGGAGAGACAAAACACTCCCATAAGTCCAGATATCATAATCCATGTCCCAAGATAAATGGGCGAGACAAAATAAGTCTCCTGCCAACAAGACATCGGTCCACATGACCCTTGGCATAGACATAAGTCCCGTCATGTCCACTTTACCACTTGCACTCCGTGTTGGTACTCTGTCCACACACCTTGGATGAGAGGTGGGCTCAAGTAACAAGATAAAACAATCACTCACAGGCATAGATAACCTGGTGTTCCATAAGCATTTCTGCTACACATAGTTTATAGGCATTTCGGCCACCAATAGTTTGTAGGCATTTCGGCCACCAACTCACACTACCCTCTCAAGTGCCCATGTTCCCTTCCATCTGCTCTCTATTGTTCCACCCACATGGTAGAAACAATCTTCAAGAGAGCACGTAGGACAAGAGAACACTACACAGGGTATGTTGTGCTTGTCACTACCCTTTGAAGTGCCCATGTTCCCTTCCATCTACTCTCTATTGTTCCACCCTCACATGGTAGAAACAATCTTCAAGAGAACACTACACAAGGTATGTGAATCATGAGTTTCATAAGTCCAATGCATCCCAAATAAAGGGAGCCAAAAAGAATAATCCATCCCAGTAAAAGGGAGCCATAAACATAATCCATAAACCTGAGGATGGATCCAAATCCCTAGAAAAGAAGTCCAGGAATCCATAGACTTGTATACCATAATCCTTGTATACCATAACTCTTACCACATACTCTGTGCTAACCACACACCTTGGAGTAGAGGTGGACTTTATCCATAAAAGCATCATATCCATGAGATATCCAAAGATTTCTTCTCTATAAACTCGGACAGATTCGTCCATAGAAATTGCTTGTGAAGCCCAATATCTATATAAATCTCGTCCAAGAAAGAAATCTCCATAGAAAGGGAGCCATAAACAATGTTTCCCTGAAACCATCTCAAGGCAAACAACAACACCTTTCTCCTTGCATAGCTATACAAGGGTTAGTGAACATCAAGAACGCTTCATAGTAAATAGCAAAAGCACCAACTTTGCAAACTCAAAGTATACTTAGCTTTTCTTTGCCAGGTTGGTCATGAAGCCAAAAGAAATATCTCGTCACCATATCCTTAAGATATCCTGAGATATATCTCCATATAGCTTGCCTGTAAGCTTGATAATATAATCCACAATATCCATATGGAAAGAGTGCTAAACGTGTGCACATAAAGCCAACTTCACACTTCCACGATAAAATTCTGTGAAATCATAAATCCTTAGATCAACAAGCTGTCTACTGTTCATGCTCTTGCTTCATAAGCTATGAAGCAGCTGGTGTAACCGGCCTTGACGGACGGTGAAAATGCAAACAGTACACGGACACCGATTGGCCCCAAATCGCAGTGGCGTCCCTTGCAGTATTTCTTTAATTGATTAAAAGAGCTTTGATTACAATAAGGCTGGAAACTCAGCCGTCACAGTAGAACTCCTGAAGCCTGCAAAGAACCTGCATGATGGCTTCTTGTCCACTTGGCATCCACAAACAAGTTCAACCATTATTCACATCGAAAGACTCTCTCACATTGAGTCTGCATACAGAAGCTTTCTCCCATGATCAAGGCTGCCACAACCATCCATAGCCTCTCACACTATGAACAGCATCACACCCTGACACATCCAGTGCTTCTACATCACAACACAAGACTCCCAAACTGTCTCTCAAAAGAGAACTCATATCACAGCACAGCATACCATGCAGTCGACACACCTGTACCAACCCTCTCTACCTTCCAAGGGTATTATCCATCTCTGTCATGGATTCCCTGTCCCCTGCCCAATCAGTAGCAAGGCTGTACCAAACATGTGTCCATTCTTGTACCTTCTGCTTGCATGTGACCTATCTCCTGGAGAAACCCAAATACAGGTTTCCTCGAGAAACCTACGACCTGTTTCCACATGAAACCCTTAGGCCTGTTTCCCTTTGAAACTACTGTCCTGTTTCCATACATCTAGTTACCTGTTCCCTCATGAAACATCTGGCAACATAAAGATGCCCATAACTGGAGGTCCCACTGTTCCTTTCTAGCAGGAAGAAAACAATCTGCTCCATGAGCACGCAGCCATGCGAGCTTGCATCTCTCCCATGCCAAGAAACATAACCAAAAGACCTGTACTTGCAGCCAAAAACCCAAGCACATAGCTGAATTTGCAGCCAAACAAAAACAGCCCATAAACTGCCCTCAAAACAGTCCAAAACCTTGCCTTGTTTCCACCCTCCACCCTCCAAACTGCCAAACCCTTCCTCTCACAAAGGGCCAGAGAAACAACTCCGAGACGGTCACAAGCCAGTGAAAAGAGAGACAAAGAGAAGAGAAAATAAACAGTAGCCGGCTGTCTCTACACAATAACAGTCCACCGCCTTCCACTTGCTCCTCCTACTGTCCACTGTCTTCCACGAGAAAGAGAAAAACAGAGAGAGAAGCATGGGAAAAGCCTGCAGTCCAGCCCACCTGTTGGCAAGGGAAAGAGAGAGAGCACGCCCAGCTCTGTGCGCCTGCTGTCCTGCAGTTGCCTGCAAGGGAAAGTCCCTGCTGACCAGTCCGCCTCCTCCTCCTGCAGCTGTACCTGCTCACAGATGCTGCAGCCTAACTGTGTATCCAAGAAGAGAACCAGCCAGTCACCTGTAGCCTCTGTATCTCCTGCCCCGCCCTTCACACGAGCATGAGAGAGAGTTCAGCGTGCAGTTCTGTGCGCCCAGCCAAGCAGCCTGCTTTCCAACGAAAAAGCCAGCCCATGTATCTTCAGGCGACCAGCCCTCCTCAGCGAAAAGCACACACTCAACAAGAGATAGGCGCCCCTTTTCTGCCCGCCAGCCCCTCTTCTTCAGAAAAGCACACACGTGGCCCCAAAATAGCATAAGGGCCACGTTTTTCTTTAATGAAGGGCTTTATAATGATTTTTTAAAGGTTTTTGAAACCTTTTAAGTTAAAAACTTTTTGCCCCCTTCACACTTGGGGTTGTCCACACATGGGCTTCCTTTTTCACTCCAACCTGATGCCATTCACACTGTCCACCATGTCCCCGTGCACACCTGCATATTGTCCAGAGAAAAACACAGGGTCGTGACAGCTGGCCATGCTTAACAGCAATGATGGTAAGTGTGGTCCCCACTTGAGATCTTTTCTCTTCCTTATTGATAGAAGGAAGCCTCCGCTTCCAAGAAAGCCTATGCTCTGATACCAATGAAACTCGCGGCGGGTGCCCAGGGGACTAAGGCCTTTGACACACTTGTTGATACCATCAATGCATATTAAAACACTTAAACATGGCCACAGCCTTAACACATATCCATCATCACTTTGCATAAAACATAAAAGCTGGACAAAACATCCACAAATGCTGAAAATGGAGCTTGCACACGTGACACCGCATAGAGGCCGGAATGGGCCGACCCCCCCCCTTGGAGTATTTTATTACCCAAGGAGAATAATATCATGTACAAGCTTTGAGGGCCTTACTCTCCCCACGGGAGATGCCGGATTATCCATATACAAATGCCTGCAACTACCTGCAAACCCAGGCGCCTCCTGTACCTCCTGCACCTTACTGTTTGCAGCTGCACAGCCTGCAATAGTCCTCCAGCCGTCTGCAGTTCTACCCAACAGTATGCAGAAGAGAGAGAAAGGGAAGTACAATCCCTTCTGCGCTTTCTGCAACTACCTGCAAACCCAGGCGCCTCCTGCTAACAGGCTAGAAGCACCTCAAGTTCCACACTTGATGCTTGTTGGTTTCTCCGACTCTGTAACCTTGTTCAAATCAGGACCATTCAACTCATATACCTGTTGTTCTAGAAGTTGATCCAACAAGCACAAACCTTGCACTGCTGGGGACCCATAGGTGGTCGTAGATGGTAGTGGTGAGAGACTTGCTGATGTGCGCTAGGATCTGCGGCCTCTCCCTTGCGTCCACACGCCAGGGCCTCCTGGGCTGTGCGCCGCCTTTGAAGTGGAAGAGGCAGCAAACTGCAGCTAGTGGCTACGTCTCGTGGCAACAACCACGATTGGTGCAAGCTAACCCGCCTGAAGGCAACGCTCTCGTCAGCCAACAAGCCAGTGTCTAAAGTAAGTGCGCTCAGTAGCGGCCAGCAAACTCAGCGCTCATCGAAGACTGTAGAATTATTAGCGCTCGGCGGCCAGGATGCATAGGATCCCTACTCTCAAGCCTCATTGGGAGAGCTATGATATTTCTCCAGTGATACAACGCAGATATTGGCATAGACTTTAGCACTCATACAGAAGGAGCCAGATCTCTAATTTCTTTTGGTTATTCTTACATGGTGGTCTCCCCACCAATCAGTGGAGATCAGTTTTCGGTGTAGCACCTTCCTGTCCTAGATGTGCGGCACATTTTGAGTCCGTACAACATTGTCTATGGGGGTGCAGCATTGCACGGCAGATTTGGGGTCCTGTAGCCCAACTTATGGGCAAATTGAGTGGCCGAGCCATGCATGTGACTTGGGGGACAGTTGCTTGGCTCTCCCAGTCCGGTCCGCAACTTTTTTATGAGGGCTGTGGTACAGATTCTGTTTTTTTCATTCGTAGAGGTATTGCCCAGCATGGTCTATTGCAGGATGTTCCTCACTCTGATTATACACCCCCTAGACAGAGGATTGACACCAGTTGGGAGATTATTGCCAGTATTACAGCATGGCAGATCTGGAGAGCTAGATGCACGGAGGCTATTGAGGGTGTCCAGATTTTTGGGTCTCAGTGCATTAGTACTATATGGGGTGATATCATCCACACTCTTATGGCTACTTGGACTCGCATTCAAGAGCCCTCTCGTTCTGCGCACGTAAAGCGTGTGATATTTATGCGGGAATGGGACCACGGCATCTTCTTCTCCTCTAGTACCACGGGTCTTACATGGCATCATGATGCTCCTCCGCGGTTGAAATCACCTTACATATTGGGGTGATTCTATTCTCTTCCGGCTTATAGCTGTGATTGTTGTATATTTTTCTCATACTTAATAGAAGTCTCTTTCTAGAAGGGAAAAAAAAAAAGAGCACTTCACTATGGTCGAGTCATGCATGAAAAGGGATCATGTATGGACACTGCTTGAATTTAATAGCACGTGAAATTATTTACAAGACGGACTGCCTAAATAATGAGGCATGTGAAACTTATAAGTCATTAATATATTACAAGATAAGGTAAGGGAGGGGAGATATATAATCATAAGCTTTCCCCTTTTCACACTATTTGTCCCTCCTTGCATGTATAAAAGGGAGACAAAACCCCTATGATACACACACACAACTCCAACGTTCTTTGCAGGAAAGGCAAAGACATCAGTGTTGCGTGGACAAGCTGTTGTGATGTCAGTACTCTGGCAAGCCCCTGTGTGCATGTAGGAACTCTAGTATGGGCTAAAAACAAGATGAGGGTGGTGGACTAGTGTATTGAAGACATCAAAGACCTGTTACTTTTCTCAAAGCAAGGTTCCAGGACTGCGAGTAAGTCCCAACTTCATGCAAAAAGGATGGGGGTATGAAAATCCTCGACATTGAAAGCCAAACTCCGGTAATTTGTATTGATTTATAGTGTGCACACTAGATCTAAGAACAATGCATTTGTGCCTCTGCAAAGCGTTGTGTCCACATTTCTGGATATAAAGAATACTTGAAAGGGGGGGAACCACCCACACAAAGAATATACATAAGTATGTGCCGATTCTCTATTGCATATCGTTCTTGAATTTTCTTCTTGTTGATTAAGTAGATTATTAAGATCTTCCAGGCAAACCCTGTTCCAGGACCCAGCAATTCCTTATCAGTACTAGTATTGAGCTATCAACACTATATCAGATGGGCTCAATCACATGAATGGTAGAAACAAGACCACGTACTTGAGAGCTTGCTAATCTAGGTCAAATGCCTCACTCTCCTGCTACTTCACTCAACTCACATTCCACACCATTCATATAATGGCTCAATATGGGAGACCACTGCTAGCATCACAGCATGGGAAACATGAAGTGTCATATTCACTTCAGCTATCAAAGGTATACAAAGCTTTCATTTGCAGTTATTTTCTACTAATTAAATTGATACTACCCACACCTTGTCTGCTAATTGGATCACGACGCAAGGAAGTTTCAAAATGGCAGAGCCAAGGAGGAAGCCTCTCCTTGAAACTCAAGGCTTCCATTCCTCTTGGACTCTAACCGCTTCCTTATATGCAAGCCCACATTAAAAGGACAAAAAGGGGGGGGGGGGGAGGGGGAGAAAGAAAGAAAGAAAGAAAGCCCACATTAAAAGGACAAAAGGGGGGGGGGGGGGGGGGGGGGGGGAGAAAGAAAGAAAGAAAGAAAGATTTTATTAACGTCTTCCAAAAGACCGAACTCGGCCTATGAGACAAATCGGAGTACCTGTATGGGGTATCCTCTGTCATCCCAACAAAATGAAAAAGTACTGAATAAAAAAAGCTGAATCTGGGTGTGCAGGGGATGGAGAGAGAGAGAGAGCTTACGTCCGGGTCATCACCAAATCCATACATCATAAGCCTCACTGTTACAAGGAAAAAGTTTATTAAGTACTCAATATATATTTGCACTGCATGTCCACTTATACAAGTAAGTAGCTAACCTAATCCACATTCAAATCCATTCTAGCTAATAGCTACACACAAATGCTTCTTGCTTACTAATGTGCCTGCTGGACACTTAGTTTATCACCCAAGTTTAAAGGGCTCGTGACACTTGGTCCATCACCCAAGTTTAAAGGGCTTGTGACACTACTTGCACCTCGAAAGTTCCATGACCACCATCATGGTCTTGATGCATCAAGGCCATCGATCTAGAATGGGAATGACTTCATTATTCTGACACCCCAGCCCTGCTTGGAATGATTCTGACAATTTCATCTTCAAGCATGCCTCAATGTGGTTCATACCACAACTCTTGCATGGATACTGCACTCAAATCTCACCATCTAGTAGTGGAGTGATCCTAGGAATACACTGCGATCTGGATTGCATGGCATGTATGGAATATCTATATGCAGAGAGGTCAATAAGGGTACTCAATTACTTCCCCACAAGGCTAGGTCAATGAAAGCTAGACAGACTGCATTTATAAAAGTCTAGCAACTAAACGTCTAAACGCACCACCAGGCTATGCAGCTTAGCCAGATGCACATCTTATGGAAAAAGAATGCCACACACCTCCAAAAGGAGTGGTAGGAGTTTCGATTAGATCAGTTTGGCACCATCTGGTTAAAATAGGCAGCACAGAAACAGGCAATCGATCCCCTATCAATTGAGTGGAGGGAGTTGTATGCCCTTTACATTGGTGCGTGTGTGTGAATGTTTGGGCCACTGCCGCCTGCCACGAGAGGGGAGGGGGGGGGGTCCTGTAGGACTCCATTTCAGCCCCTTGATTGCAATCATTGAGCATCTCCAGATAATGTTGAAACATATTGACGCTTGAAAGAGAATACTCACAATCCTTAGTAAACATGCCACGCTTTCGCTTTAGAGAGGCCTCAGATGGCTGGTGAGAACCTGAACCAGACTTTCCTTTTGCAGCATTTGCTCCAGAGCCTCCAACATTCGAAGTCGGAGCCGTAGGAGCTGCCATAGAAACTGCAAATACAAGTGTGTATCTGAGCAGTACAAATTCAAGCAGTGTATGGTATAGTTCTCTGAAACAGAAAAAGGAGGGACCCATGTGCTTATGTTCAATCATGTGGAAGTCTCAAAGAGTACATGTGTTGCTGTATAGAACATTCAAGAGAACTAAACGGGGGTACAGGGCATGCTCCACAAAAGCATACAAGATACAACAAAGAACAGCACTACGGATGCGCCCCCTTGTTGAGGTATATCTGCTTTACTAACATGAAAACTGACTACAATGCTAAAGGCACTCAGCAGCAACAGCTGCTATCTTTTCTACTTTGCAAGTACCTTTGCTCAAGATGGACGCCCTCGAGTTCCTCCTGTTTTCCAACGTACGCCCTCCAAAATTTATGTTGCTCAAGATGGAGGCCCCCGAGTTCCTCCTGTTTTCCGACTTACGCCCTCCAAAATTTATGTTGCATATTCTCCACATGTATATATGTGTATATATATATATATCCACACACACAAATATACATATAAACATAATTATTTATTTCTTATAGTAGATTTATAATAAGTATATATATTAAATAATTATAAACTTATATATACTTATTATAAATCTACTATAAGAAATAAATAATTATAAACTTATATATATATATATAAGTTTATATATGGGAGTATGAGTATATATCCACACACACAAATATACATATAAACATAAGAAATAATTATGTTTATATGTATATTTGTGTGTGTGGATATATACTCATACTCCCATATATAAACTTATATATATATATATAAGTTTATAATTATTTATTTCTTATAGTAGATTTATAATAAGTATATATATATATATAAGTTTATAATTATTTATTTCTTATAGTAGATTTATAATAAGTATATATATATATATATAAGTTTATACTTTTATTATTTCTTTATATATATATAAGTTTATAATTATTTATTTCTTATAGTAGATTTATAATAAGTATATATATATATATATAAGTTTATACTTTTATTATTTCTTTATATATATATAAGTTTATAATTATTTATTTCTTATAGTAGATTTATAATAAGTATATAAGTTTATACTTTTATTATTTCTTTATATATATATAAGTTTATAATTATTTATTTCTTATAGTAGATTTATAATAAGTATATATATATATATACTTATTATAAATCTACTATAAGAAATAAATAATTATAAACTTATATATATATATATAAGTTTATATATATAAGTTTATATATGGGAGTATGAGTATATATCCACACACACAAATATACATATATATATATCTACTATATATATATATACTTATTATAAATCTACTATAAGAAATAAATAATTATAAACTTATATAAATCTATATACTTATTATATATCTACTATATTTATAATAAGTATATATATATATATATATATACTTATTATAAATCTACTATATATATGGGAGATTTATTTCTTATAGTAGATTTATAATAAGTATATATATATATATATAAGTTTATAATTATTTATTTCTTATAGTAGATTTATAATAAGAAATAAATAATTATAAACTTATATATATATATATATACTTATTATAAATCTACTATAAGAAATAAATAATTATAAACTTATATATATATATATAAGTTTATATATGGGAGTATGAGTGAATCTACTATAAGAAATAAATAATTATGTTTATATGTATATTTGTGTGTGTGGATATATATATATATATATTCACTCATACTCCCATATATAAACTTATATATATATATATACTTATTATAAATCTACTATAAGAAATAAATAATTATGTTTATATGTATATTTGTGTGTGTGGATATATATATATATACACACATAAATATAAACTTGTAAGTTTATATTTATTTATTTTATAATTAAATATTTATATTTATTATATATTTATGAAAATATGTATATATATTTGATATATAACAAATGTATATATTCTCTCTCTCTCTCAAGCTAGTATGGTGAAGGTTATTAGGGAATCCACAAAGTGGTTGTCTATAGGGATGATAGAAGAGTCATCATCATGGAGTCATCACCATGGAGCACAATCCCGAATAGAGATGCGAGACCACAAAACCACTGAGATGGCAATATGGAATTGTAATAGCACGCTGTGGTGGTTAATCCAGGATGACTAATAGAGAGACATACATAGGTTGGGATGTTGTCTTTTACAAAGAGACATGCCAAAGCTATGAGAGATGGCTACCCAAGACCACTAGATATGCATGGGAGATAAGCTCATACACAGGGGTATGAGGATTAGGGGGTGTGGTGATGTTATTTAGATCTCCAAGCTATGGAATCACCCAATAATTCTCGGTGTTGATTAGGAGGTCACACTCCAAAAAACATACAATTTTGAAAGTCATTGGTTATGTTTAGTTTATGTGTTTAATTTTGATGTAAAGTTTATTTGCATTAGGGCATTCTATTTTCATACCTTGGAAAGGCAAAACCCTAGTTTCTTGGTGATTTGCATGATTTGGGAGCCCATAAGGCTTAGATTCACTTAAGAAATAGCTTAACAATTATAATTAGGAGTGCAATCCACTATGAAAACATAACCATTAAGCTCCATTAGGTAGTATTAGAGTGAGAGAGTTAATTTTTATTCATCATACTAATTCATGTTTTTCCATGCATTGTTTATATTGGTAGCTTAGAAGCATGTAAACCAAAAATAATAATATAAAAATGCTTAATTACTTACATAATAACCATTAACTAGGATAAGTATCCTTAATCGCCCCACATCAAGTTCAAAAAACTTCAAAAACTAGGCTAAACAAGCTCTCGAGTCCACAATCCCATTAAAAAAGGCACGAGTCAAACAGGCACGTTAACACTTATGTTGACTTACAAGAGTCAAACACGTTGCTAGTGGATTATGCATTTATATGGTCATTTAACCTTAGATGAGGTGGCACCCATTCATATGTGCCTCTTGGGAGCACAATCGTTTATCTCTCCCTTGCACATTTGTAATTCAATCATTATACAATGCAATACAACAGGATGATTCTCACCTTACCTTTGGCCATTTCCAGCCTGATCCGCCGCCTAACTTTCGCTCAACCTTCAACCCTGAATATGGCTTCTATGGTGATCACTCCCAACAAGGAAGTGGAGTTGGAAACAGAGGCGCCGTAGGGGTTGTCCATGAGGAGCGAAGAAACTTCATTGACGCTGGATGTGGACGAGATTTGTCAAATCAACAAAGCCCTCTCTAGGGTGACCAAAGGCAAAGTCCCAAGGTTGCAGCCAAGAACAACGAAGCAGGAGAGGCGACCAGCATGATCGAGTTCAAGATAAGCAACCTAGAGCTGGTAAGACTATCCCCGTTTCATTACCTGAAAATCTGGTTAATGAATGGAAATCTTCTTACCAGGCACGGGTTGCTGTAGGTCTGTGCTTTGGCCCCCGTCCACCAGTAGAATTTCTTCGTACCTGGATTAGGAATAACTGGTCAATAAGGGGGTGGGAAGCAGAGAGAACTCAATTTCTTCCCAATAATTACTATTGTTTTCTCTTTAAAAATGAACAAATGGCTCTCAACGTAATAGGTGCAGGACAGTGGATGATCATAAATTCTCCATTGTCTGTCTTTAAATGGTCACCGGATTTCTCTCCCTTGGGACCCAAACCCTCGATAGTTCCTATCTGGGTAGAGCTCCCGAATCTGCCGCCGCTGCATCTTTATCCATTGTTGAAGCTTATTGTTAACTCATTGGGAAGGCTGCTAGGGATAAGACCTACTGATGACCTCAACCCGAGATGGCATCCCCAGGCTCTGATTGAGATAGATATTACTCAAGAACTACCAGTCAATTTATCCATTTATGCGGGTAGTGGGTACTCTATAGACCAGCCGCTAATATATAAGAATATACCTGCTTCCATTGTGGAGCCAAGGATCATTATATTAGGAACTGTCCTATTAAATTCCCCCCTCTCCTCCTAAGCCATAAGAGCAGAAGACCCCAAAGCTAGACAATCAAAGCTTTCAGAACATAGGAAGGAGGAACAAACACTTCAATAGGAGTTGGCAACCAAAGGGTAATTCCAAAGTTAAACATAATAATAGATTTGCCCCCCTTCTCATGGACCTAGCTGATCCTTCCCAACCTGAGGAGGAGTCATTGAGTGATGTGGAGGAATATGTCTTGAGCTCTCAGGTACATTTGCTAAGGAAGTGGATGATATGGACTTCCAGGAAGAGTTACATGCAGAGCAACTCCTCCCCTCGCAAGTAGATGAAGAGTCTCTACATTTGCTAAGGAAGTGGATGATATGGACTTCCAGGAAGAGTTACATGCAGAGCAACTCCTCCCCTCGCAAGTAGATGAAGAGTCTCTTCCTGTGGCGAAAGAATAAAAAATCCCTCTCTAGCTGCTATTAAACAAGGGATAAGGAATGGTAACCTCAGTGAAATAACCTCAGTGAAATGGGAACCTCCAAAAGGAGGCAATCTCAAGTGGGAGGGATGCACTCCCTAGCTCCCAACAATGAGGAGACTCCCAAGCAGTTTGGGAAACCTCCTTCCAAAACCCCCAGAACATGATGCTAGACAACATTACAGCATTGTCCTTTAATACTAAAGGACTCAGTGATGAAGTTAGACCCAGAGGAATAAAAGACTAGACGTGGCAGTCAAGCTTAAAGCCTTCCATTATATGTCTTCAAGAAATCAAGGTTGTTGGTGACACATTGCAGAGGAATCTCTTGACAGTGTCCAAGAATCATCGTTGGTTGGTTTATATGACAGACCATCAACAGGGCAGTGGGGGGACATCCATGGGCAGAGCTGAATCTTTAGCTGCATGCATAAAAGAGGTTAACATTGACCCCAATCATAATTGGATAGCTGTACGGATTGATACAGGGGAAGACATGTTTACTGTTATGTCAGTTTATGCCTCGGGCCCTGCAGGGTCTAGACCGGAGCTGTGGACATCCTTGTTGAAAATATAGCACCGATTCTCCTGCTTGGGGACTTTAACATGGTGGAAGCTCAGACAAATAGGTACAAGAAAATGGGGCATACTATCAGAGGTCAAGAAAAGAAAAGATGGGAAGAATGCAAACTGTTTCATTCCCTACATGACCTGGCATCCTCAAATGACTTCACTTGGAGCAATGGTAGGTTAGAATTGCTAACAAGGAAGACTCGGTTGGATAGATGCTATTTGTGAGATGCTCTCAGTCAGAAATATCTGAGCTCAACGGTAAAAGTCATGAAGAACATTGTTCTTTCAGACCATTACCCCATTGTTACAACTCTCAAATCATCGTGTGTGAGTATAAAATCTGGGTGGTTCCATATAGACCCAAAACTGTTCCAAATGCCTTCAGTTCAGGAAGGAATTAAACAAATTTGGGAGGACTCCTTTTCCTCCATTCGTGCTCCGGCTAGAGCATGGTCACACGTGGTGAGGGAATCTCAAAACTTCCTAGTATTTGTTAAAAAAGAGGTGACCAAAGCCCGAGCTCACAGAAGGAACAACAAATACTCCCATCTTAAGGAGCTTGAGAACAGAATGTCAACAACTCAGGATGACTTGAGTAATGAAATTAATACTCTCAGAAGACCCAAGGAAGGAGGAAATAATTCAAATCCAATATCTGAAACTCTTCATTAGGGAGTGGTGGGCTGGCAAAATAGACAGACCTTCCAAAGAGATGTTCAAAATTCTTAAGAAGAAAGCTAATAAGGACTTTTTCTCTTTCATCAAAATCCCGAATGGGCATCTGGCATAATCTATTGAAGAAAAGATGAACACAGCAAAAGAGCATTTCTCAAATATATTCAGCAAGCCTATAGTTAAAAATGAAGAGAAAGACAGGGCAGAAAACTAATTCACAAAAGAGGAGCAAAAGATGACCTTTCCAACTAGAGACCAATTTCCATGCTGCCTACAGCATACAAGACCTTTGCTAAAGTGATGGCAAGAAGGCTTAGTGATAAGCTAAAAATGTGGGTCAGGGAGGAACAGAAAGGGTCGATTTATTTTAGATGTCATTATTGCTCTATGGGAAGGTGTGGAACATGCCCAGGAGATGGACCAGGACTTCATCTTCTTCAAAATTGATTTTGATAAAGCCTATGATAGGCTAGAATGGGACTTCATCCTTCAATCCTTAAAGGATATGGGGCTAGGTCCTCGAGTCATCAAAAAGGTTGAAATGCTAGAGCAAGGGTAGTGATTAATGGCAAATTATCAGCACCTTTGAGATCTATAAGATAGGGGTGCCCTCTAGCCCCTCTCCTTTTTACAATAGTTGTAGATGCACTAGGGTGGCTTGTTCAAGATGCAATGCAGAAAGGGGCTATGAAATGCATTGAACTGCCTCACAACAAGTGTCAAATGTGCCTTTAGCTTTTTGCAGATGACACCAATGGATTGGTTCATAATGATGAAAAATCTATTAGAACTTTCTGGGATTGTCTTCAGATCTTTTGCAAGGCCTCTGGTTCTCACGTATTAATCACCAGAAAACAGGCATCAAAACTATAATCAACGCCCCTCCATATTGGATTGTTCAACAGGGATGTCAAATCTTAAAGAGGGACAAATGTTCCGGCGGCGGCTGTTGGGCATTCCCATGGGATTCGGGGTCTCATTGAAACAGAGATGGCAGTGGGTAATGGAAAAAGTTAAAGAAAAGTTTGATAGATGGAAGGGATACCAACATAACCTAGCAGGAAGATGCTTGGTACTTAAACACCTTCTTACACCTATGACCATCTACTTCCTATCATGTTGGACGCCATCATCCAAGAGTAATATCAAACAGCTATAGTCAATATGCAGGAACTTCCTTTGGTCAAGAGATGCGGATATGTATAAAATCCCTAAGGTGGCTTGGAATTGTTGTATTCAACCTAAACAAAAAGGAGGACTTGGGCTCCCAAATATTAAAGACCTAGCCACTCGATTGGCTGCTAAATGGATTATCAAAAGCTTGTTCCAACCAAATTCAGACTGGTCAATCCTCATTCACAGGAAATTGAGTGCTCACAGGATGTTGGAAAGACCGTAATGGAGAAACATTTCATTTATGCCTCTATTCTTCAGCATCATCATGATCAAACCCTTTGGATCGGAGCTAGCAAGGAGCTTTTGGTCCTCATGGATGGAACAGAGTAAAATGACTCCTTCGCTTGTCGAAGATCACTAGGAAAGTTGCTGGCTTCTTTTCTAAAGGCTCTATATGGTTCTCCATCTGCCTACATAATAGTGTGGATAATACTGACAGCTTGAAGAGAGCTCAGAAACTATAAAAAAGGGAATTCAATACTGGGAAGATATATGGGATTTCACAACTCAAATGTGGTATGAAGCAAACAAGCTAAAGCTGCTACTATATAGAATCAACAGAGAGGATCTCCTTTTCATTCAATCCAGGATAACCCAATGGGATCTTGACAAGGCAATGCTCATATAGTGTAGAATCCCCCTCACCCTAGATGCATTTAATTGGGGACATTCCAACTCGATCCTCCAAAAAAATCAATCTTACTTTGGCTCATTATGCATAAAGGAATCTGGACAGCCAAAAAAAACTGGGAATTGGTGACGGATTATGCCTCCGTTTGCAGACAGGGAGAAGAGAGCATCCCTTATTTGTTTATTTCTTGCAAATTTAATAAAAGTTTTTTGGATCTAATTCACCAATGCCTTACCCCGGTCAATGTCACTCAGCTAACATGGAAACAAATTCTTCTCGGTGATTTTACTGGATGCTCATCAAGGATCTAGAATGTAATAAGAGTTGAATATCTTTGGTGTGTTTGGAATATGAGAAATTATGTAGTGTTTCAAAATGCAGTCTCACTCAAATGCCCTAGCCTGAAGAGTGCTCTGTATGTGCAGATGAAGATGATTCTCAAAGGCGGATAAGACTGTTTGCCAAGCTCAGAATCACGGATTGAAGTCGAAGAGATTCTTGCTGTAAATGAAGCTCGGGAAGAATATGAAGAGAAAGTCAATAGCATCAAAGCAAACCGAGTTAGTCAGGAACAATAATGGAAGAAGGTAGGAAACCAATTGTCAGTGGAAGAAGAAGAGCTTGCACAAGCTATATTGGAGTTAACAAATCTGAAGAACACTATCCAGGAGTTGAGTTAAGCTTTTCTAAAAAGCCTAATGTATCTTTTGAATAGTACAATATATCTCTCGTTCCGATTAAAAAATAAATTAAAAAAAACAAATTGTGAAAAGCAAAGCCGTCACATGGTTCAAAACATACTTTAATGTGATTATAACATAGAGTACCCTTAAATGTATAAAAGAGGTGGAATATGTAGAGGAACTATACATAGCAACAAGAGGCTTTATTAAACATAAGAAAAAAACTCTGCCATCCTCATTAGTGTGAAGCCATTTTTAAACTTTGATAGGATGAGTGGGACATCAAAAAAATACTTATCAAATGGCATTATGCAATTTAGATACACACTTTGGTACAATGTTGATTTAAAGAGAATGGGAGTACTAAAAGAAGTTTTGGCATCGAGAGTTGCAACATCTAATGGAACCCTAGGGAGACACTAAGCATGTTCAATGATCCTTATTAAGTGGATGAGCAAGCAAAGCATGACAATTTATAGCCAAATATAAAGGGGCGATAATTTCTCTAAGTATAGACAGACAAGTTGGTGAATATATATATTTTTAAGTATATATTGGAAGTGTAGAAACCTTGAGAAAATCTTTCAAAACTTCTATCTTGCCATATACACAATATGCTAGCATATTGCTTATTTTTAGCGATTTTGTCTTCATAATCCACCTAAAATTAGTGATTTTGGGCACTTTAAAGTTTTTTGTTTTGGAACAAATTTTCCTTGTAAACAATCCATAATTTTTTAGAGAACCTTATAGAAGATTTTTCTTTTTATTTAAATGGAGTATTTAAGTAGCGATGTGCGAACCCTCTAAGCGTAGACATAGTTAATGTGTGATGTGTGACCCCTCTAAGTGATATGTGAACCCTCTAAGCATAGACGTAGTCAATGGCCATATGTGGGCATAGACATTAGGAACTCAATGGAGTCTTCTTGGGCCCTTTAATTTGGACGTTTAGTGAAATGCTTAAAATGCTAATCCATCTTTGACCAAGCCTAGAGGCCTAGTCCTAAAAGCATATATTTGATTTTTCACAAAAAAAAAGGAGATATTCTTAGATCTGGCCACCTAGGTGACTTTAAAGCTTTGTAATGGGCTGTCAGTCAGTTATCATAGCCTTCTCTACCTTTCGAACTCCAAACATTCCAAAAATTCATCACTTTCTTTCCCCCCTTTTTTGTGTGTGCACCAGATTTTTCTCTCTCTAAATCCTCTCTCTAAAATACCCTGCACTCCTTTTCCATGGAAAAAAGCGTTTTTCTCTACTCCAAAAGCCATAGCTAGCAGATCTGTACTTCTAAATGAGCCTTCTCTCTCCAAACCCACAGTAGTAGCCATGGCTTGCAAGGAAGAAGCTTACCATGAGCATTCTCTCTACAATACTTGGTCCTCTCTCCATAGCTAGCAGGTCTGTACTCCTAAATGAGCCTTCTCTCTCCAAACCCACAGTAGTAGCCATGGCTTGCAAGGAAGAAGCTTACCAGGAGCATTCTCTCTACAATACTTGGTTCTCTCTCCAAACCCACAGTAGTAGCCATGACTTGCACAGAAGAACCTTTTCATGATGTATTCTCTCTCTATATTGCTTAGCAGCCATAGCTTGCACTAAAGAAGCTTCCCATGATGCATTGTCTCCTTTGCATTTTCGTCTCACCATTGCCAACCCTCTCTATGTTTCTTTGGCTCCCTTTCTGGCTTCTTTCTCTATCCACAATGCAGCTCTAGAGAAGCAACCCTCATCTCCATTCTTCCCATTATTTTTGGATACCATATCCTGCTCCTTCCACTCCTATTCAACCCAAGCTTACAAGCCTACTTTCTTGTAGATGGCACTACAAGACATCACCAATAAGCCTTCTAAGATCCGCCTTCAGGTTGATTTGGAGACAGAATACGCAACCCTACGCAGTAGGCATGTTGCACCCAATATTTCATACGATCAGCTTCGAATGCAAGGAGCAAAGGCCATTGATCTTTGGATTGATGGAAATCTTTATCCACCAGATCCAATATTTGGTGCCCCTCCACCATTCAAAAGCATTACAAGTTTTTTTAAGTTTGTTGGTGATGGTTTCAATGGGCTTCTTGGCTATTGTAGGAGATTACACATGTTGTGGCTAGATGAGGCAGCTGAAAAGAGGCAAACACAATTTGCCTTCGACCAACTTCAAGCGGCATCGACTAAGCAGATCAATAGTTTGATGCAGAGGATTAAAGAGCTCTCAGAGGAGCTTGAGGTGCAGAAGAATAATTTAGCGGATCGTGTGCGCACAATAAATCAATTTACCGATAATTATGTTCGTCTTCAACACTCCACTCGTAATCTTCGGCGTCGTGTTCACCATTTCACTCACCTTCCCATTGGATATCACGCAAGGCAAAGAAAACGTAAAGCTGTTGGGTTACTTTCTAAGACAGCATGCGCATGCAAGAGGTGTAAACAAACAACCAGGTAAATTTTTTTGTAGGAATTATAGTAACTTTGAGAAGCAATTAATGAATAAAGCATCTCTCATGGGTGACTCTTACGATTGTAGGGCATGTGCAACAGCTATACTAGGATGTAACAACGTTGAGGACAATGTTAATGTCTCCCTTCTTCAGCATGTCCTTCAGGAGAAGGATATCATGGAAATGATAACAGGTTCTGGTAATGATAAGCTGCGGGAGACCCTTCGTCAACATTTCTTGAAGGAAATCAAAGAAATTATCACACCCAAAGAGATGCTTGATATATGTGACTCAGCAGGTATTAGCCAGAAAGGTTACAGAGCAATGTACAGGTCAATCACTTTAGGGTTGCGAGCAAAGGGAGTTACGCAATCCTTGCTTCCAACACTTTATAGCTTACAGATGGCAAAGAAGTGTGCTAATGGTGATATTGCATCCATGTTTAATGGTGGGTACAAGTGGGTGGAGGATATTATGCCAATGCCAACAATCAAACCCTTTGAATACAATGCATATAACAATGTCTACATTGACATGGAAGTGCTACAAAAAGCAATGATTCAGTACTATGGCCTCACACTTGAAGAGACAGGTGGAAATGCCGTGTTTGTCTTGAAGCTAGATGAATGTCAAGTGGTTAAAGGTCAAAGACTGGAGCGTGTTAGTTTAACCTTGATGAGCCGAGCACTTAGAGGAAAGCCTTTAGAGACCCAAGAGTTGGATGCAACTGAAGACAACAACAATAGGGGTCAAGGGCATAAGCAAGACTACTACGGCATTCAATCAGAGAAGAACATCTGGTGGCAAGCAGCATGGGTCCTCCCAAAAGAGAACCATGATACCTTGAGGTGGTATTTTGAACGGTCTGGCATTCAACATGTCGTCTCTTGTCAGGTCAATGGTCAAAAGCTTGATGTTCCCGGAATAGGCTGCTTTAACGTTGAATGGCACTTGGGTGGCGATCTAAAAACCTTAAAGTGTATGTTGGGTTGTAAAACAGGTGCGAATACTATATTCTCATGTGTTTACTGTTGTCATTCCAAGACAGCAGTAGACTCAAGAGTAAAAGGGAAACAACCTAGCAAAGGCAAAAGTCAAAAACAGGTGGGTGCAAAAAAAGCAATCGTTTTTTATGCTGAACAGAGGAAAGGATCAAAGGTATGGCATAATGACATATTAAGTTGTGACCAGACCAAGCCACCTAGTCGTGACCAGGAGGACAATGCTTGGAACCCAATCTTGGACATTCCACTATGTCAAGTGCATGTGTGCACATTACATGCAAGACTCAGGATTTTGGATAAGCTATTGATGCTCCACATAAACTATGTCTGGAACATGGAGCCCGAAGATCGACGAGAAGAGTCAATACGTGCACTAGAGGGTGTACTTTCCTCTATGGGATTACATGCTGTCTGGAGCAGTGGTCTTGACAAAGGACAGAAAATCAAACCCTACACAAGACAACCCTAATAAAATTTGCATGGGTGGATCAAACGCAAGACACTTGCTATCAAACCACTTGGGTTCTCATAGCCACACTGACTTTGAAATTTGGAAGAAGATATGTGATGTTACAACATATCGAGGAAATGATGCCAGGCTTGGCCTAAAACGTGCACGTGTATGGGAGGTGTGTAATAAAATGGTCGATCTTCTAGAGCGACCTCACTTGGATGACCATGGTATTGAGGCACTTAAACAAGCCACTTGTAGATTTACAGAAGAAATGGTCGAGGCATGGGGAGAAACACACATTACTCAATACATGGTAATGTTATATTTCTTGTGTCCTTGTAGTATGTTCTTCATACTGTTTGTTGACTTTTTGTAATTTTCTATGCAGCATATATTGTATGCACATGGGCCATACTTTCTCGATAGATATGGCTCTTTAGCACTTTGGAGCAATCAAGGCATGGAGAAATCACATTACCAAGCAAAGGCCGTGTATTTTAAGGGCACTTGCCATGGTGGTGGCAAAGTCAAGAGTAATGCGCTCCATGAAATGTTCAACTGGTTCTATCGCATTCTGGTTGGCAAAAAAAGGCAGAAAACTCGCGGTAATTTGTCTCTTAGGTGTCAAATAATGAAAACTGTTAATGCAAGAAGAACTGAAGGATACAACAGATCAAATGCTAGGGAGAGACTACGGCAGTGGGTAGCAAGCAAGCGTCGGTGTGGTTCCTCATGGGCTTAAACTCTCTGATTATAATCTTTTTGTGTTTTTAAATTTTCTAAAAGTTTTAAAAAATTATATTTAAGTCATTTTTCATTTATAGCCACCACATTTCAATTTCTTCTTTGTGCTCTACTCTCTCTTGCCCTCCCACTATCTCTCGCACTCGTACATACCTAGGCCATGCCAGAAGAACAGGAGCAAGACTTGCGGTTTTTCGATCAACTCGGCCCACTACCTGCTACAGCAAAAAGGACAAATCTACCAATAGTAACAGAGCAAGAGGCAAAGGAGATGAGAGAAGAAGAGCGCAGGAAGGAGGCCGAAGAAGCGCAACGCAGGAAGGAAGCTGAAGAAGGAGAGCCTAGTAGAGAAGCGGAAGAAGAGCGGCGTCGAAAAGAAGCCGAGGAAGGTCAAGGGCAACCACCGGAGATTGTTATTGAGGCCGACACCCTAGAACAGCTAGAGGTTATCTTACAGAACAGGGAGGTCGAGCTCTTGTCCTATGGCATCACGAAAGATACCATTGACAAAGAGTTTGCTCTTGTGAGGGCGGCTTGGGAGACAGAAATGCAAAAGAGATAGCAGCCCAAAGAGGATGCAAGGAGGGCAAGCCAAGCACAGCCACAAGCAGCCACAACATCCAGACGTCCAGTCAAGAAGTGTGGCAAAAGAATGGAGGGCAAGTTTTGAGACCAACAAGAAGAGGAAGAGCGTGCACAAAAGAAAAAGAAGTTCAGGTCTGAACGACCACCGTGGGAGAATCAAAGACCACCACCGCCTCCACCGGTTACAAAGAAGAAGAGAAAATGGAGGCCAGGGACAGTCGCACTACGAGAGATTAGGAAATATCAGAAAAGAACAGATCTTCTCATCCCCAAGGCACCATTCTCTCGACTAGTGAGAGAAACAATGGAAAAATTTACTTGCAGGGTTGACCGCATACAGAGCACAGCTCTTGAAGCTCTTCAAGAAGCTGCTGAAGATATTGTAGTTTCTGTTTTTGAAGACTCAGTGCTGGCTATGGTACATGCCAAGAGAGTCACTTTGAAGCTTGTAGATATGTCCCTAGCCCTACGCCTACGTTTAGAGCGTAGCCTTCTACCTCAATAGGCTAACCCACTTTGTAATTCTCCCTACAAAATTTTGTAATGTTCCCAAATTCCTTTGTAGCATTTTCACACATTAATGAAAGCTTTTTGAGTTGTGTTACATTCTTTGTTGAGTCCAATTTTTTTTTGTATGCTCAGTGCCAATGAACATTTCATTAAAAAAATATAAAAGCACTATACACACAGGAAAAAACACACACAAACACACACACACACACACACACACATATATATATGCACACATATATATATACATATACAAATATATATACATATACACATATATATATATATACACACACACACACATATATATATATATATTTATATATACAAAAAAAGGTAGAGCCTATAAAGTCACCTAGAGACCCTTATTGAGGGCCTTATGAGCCTCAAGACCAAAAAAATAAAAAAATGCCATGTGCGCTACGGCGCGTTAATCGCCAGTTTGACCAGGTCAAAATGTCGATTTTCGCGCCGTAGCGCACATGGCATTTTTTTAATTTTTTTTGATATTTTTGGTCTTGTGAGGCTCATAAGGCCCTTTAGGTGCCCTAACAGCCCCAAAATCTAATATATTTATATAAGATATTATATATATATATATATATATATATATATATCTTATAATAGCCCCAAAATCTTATAATATCTTATGTCTTTTATATATATATATATATATATATATATATATCTTTCAATAGCCCTAGAATCTTATAATATATAGGTACACACACACACACACACACACACACACACACATATATATGTATATATATACATATATGTACATATATATACATATATGTGAGTGTGTATACATCTATAAATACAACATTTTTTCGTACCGCTCTAACCCAATCTCGATTACTTTTTTTAATCACGATCACATTTAAAATGAATCCTAAACAATATTTTCTATGAACACATGAACAAAATCTTGAAATTGCGAGGCTTGAAATGGTATATCACAAGTACGCCAGGAAAAATCACAACTTACAATGCACAACAAAATTTTTTTATTAAACTTGGAAGAGAAGTTTGCATTACATCTTCTTAATAAGCTCTTGGAAGAGCTCAGGAGAGAGAGTTCTAGAGGCTGGTTTATGGCCTAAGCTTTGGAATATATCACTCGGCTCATTGATTCCTTGAGCCTGAGAAAGGGCACAATGGCTTAAAACTGAGCCGGGATGCTTGCCCGTAAAGCAATACAAGGCAGCTTCCCTAGCTACCAAAATACATTTATTTATGTTTGAGGCTAAGGGGTTCTTCGACAAGACTGCACTAAGTGCTTTACATTTTAGGAGCTCGGCATAGGCGATCTCTGAATAGTCTAAATGAAAAACCTGCACTATGTCGGCTCTGAGGGCAGATATGTAGTGCCAAAGAGATGCATCTCGACCCTCTGACTTTAGCCGCGTTCCTCCTACGCGCATAGCAAACTTGTCCACTTCAAAAGCAGTCTGTCAACATGTCAATATAGAAGTTAGGAAGCATGAAATGATACAACTAAAAATAATTTGCTTTACAACTAAGAAGTTAGGACATACCTCAGTTGCATCGTCACTTGCAACTAGTTGCTCATTTGTCAAGTTTATGCTTCCTTGGTCTTGAGCATCGCCAGCAACCAAGGGCATGTGTGGTTCAAAGGCAGCTACGCTCTCATAGAATTGCACATCTTGCTTTATTTCAACGAGCGCTTTGGCCACTACATCTTCCAAGGAACTGCTACCAATATCGTATGCAAGCGCTTTTGTGAGGTTGTCATCTTCAAAAGAGATTTTCACTTTCCCTTTGTCTTGACCCCCAGCATTCACGGCAAGAATAGACAGTGCCTCATCCTCGCGAAACCCGAGTGTCTTGGCAATGTCATCCAAAAACAAAAATTCTTTCCCATCAATAATGATTGGATGCAAAGACATGATAGCAAGGTATGGGACCTCCTCAAGTACTTCATCGCCCTCTAGAACTAGGTCCGGAACCTCCTCGGGGACATTCTCTTGTAGAGCCACCAATGCCATTGAGGCCTCCCATTGTTCTGTAACATTCTCTTCCTCAGCATGGGCCTCTTGGACCTGCTCCATTAGCTTTGCTTTGCCCTTTTCTTTTTCCTTGCCACTTTCTTTCGCCACACCCTCTTGTAACAGAAGGACCAAAACCATGTCCCAGCTTAGGAAAGAAGTGCCGATGTTGCCCATTTGTAGATCCAAGAGTAAGTCTTCCTCCTCATTCCTATAGTCCTTTTCTGTGAGGGATTTTAAAAACCTTGATAGGAAAAATCTAAAATTCTTGTCTTCCCTGAGGTCAACTGGAACCCATAGGCCCTCATCACCCTCAAACATGATGGAGTACGTGCTGATGTGTTCATCCATATACTGAATGACATCTGTAAAAGCATCCGCGTGTAGATGCATTGTTGCACGCACATCAATTGCTCCCTCAAACATAGGGACGATCTCATCAACCCTATGAAGTAACTCAAGCTTTCCTAGCTGTGCAATAAGTGCATCAAGTAGAGGTGCCATGACTATGAGGAGTGATTGCAAGAAATAGAGAGTGTGTGATACAGAAAGGTGTGCGAAATTGAGAGCAAGTGTTAGGAGAGAACGATAATTGTCAATTGATGAAAATGAGTAAAGTATTGTTTATAAATGGGCGACCTTGTTATAAATTTTTAAAAACTTTTAAAAAATTTAAGTACCAATTTTTTTTTTAAAAATGGTATGCGAAAGCAAGAACGTATCCTTCCATCGCGCAAGGTCATTTCTAATTTACTAGTGGCTCAAGCCACAGATGCTTGTGTGACCAACCTTACACTATCATAAAACTTGCACAAGACAATTGAAAAACCTTAATAAGACAGTGAGGCAAAAAAATTGAAATTGTATTTACTTCAATCCAAGATTACATATCCAGTGGTTATTTGATAGCTACACAGCCAGGGAAAGTAATTTCTCTACAAAGAAAAGATCGTTCCTGCCTTTTGCGCACTACTCTACCATTGATTATCAAAGCAAAATCACCACTCAGTGAGAATCGAAGAACTAAGTAGTCACGTAAGTTGGCAAGGGACCAGTCATCATTCACAGCAACATCTTCTACATCCCCACCTTGCATGGATATATGTAGCACACCCTGTTCTGTAGAGGTTGTGTCGGAGTCTAACGCCTCCCATTCTCCATTTGTAAGCTTCCATCGCCTGTATAAGGAAACGCAATGGACAACTATTGCTTGGCAATATGGTAGCGCATCACAACCTTCTCAACTATTACTCCGCATCTGATGGTGTCTCCATTGTGTTGAACAACTTTTTTATCCCATGCAGGTGATAAGAAACAAGTCAGAGCTCTCTCCCCCTTTGCAATCCATAAAGTTGGGGTACGATGTGTGTCACTTGTACGGAACAGGTACACAAAGAGGTGTAGAGGTATGAAGCAGGTTATGGTTGCTTTGTGAGATCCATATGTGCACTTCATAGCATTTTGCACCTTTCTCCCACTCACTATAGTTTGAGGAAAAAATATCTACGCAGAGGAACCCAAGAACAATCAAAGCAGTGCTCAGTATACCATTATTAGTACACAATTGATTTAAAAACAAGAATATAAAGTGGTGAAATGACTTACAATTTGCAGGAAATCGTTGACGTTGGTCATGGTCTGCTAGTTTCAGCTCTGTTGCCTTGTAAACATCCAATATCCGCCCTTTCCAATGGTGACTTTGTATATCAACGTATCGCTTTGACACCTTGTGGGTTCCTCTTGTATTAGGCTGCATCGTAATCCAATTCCACTTCTCGTACTGTTTGATGTTCCAGTGCCCATCCTCATCTTGACCACTGCTACAAGAGAGAGATTGAATACTGATCGGAGGCCTTCGAGCTCTAGAAGAAGACATCAGATGTATATATTAGGGAGATTATAAAC
Organism: Cibotium barometz; assembly: GCF_041138505.1. NCBI lineage: Eukaryota > Viridiplantae > Streptophyta > Polypodiopsida > Cyatheales > Cibotiaceae > Cibotium > Cibotium barometz. The sequence goes on along the minus strand of NC_141100.1, from coordinate 5,660,163 downwards.
CTTGATGGCAAAGGAAAATAGAATGGTGAGAAAAAAACTTAGACTAGGGAGATGTACAAAAGAGAAGGAGTTGTAGAGCAAGTTCCAAGGGCTTGGTTGTGCTATTACTGCACTTTGAAAGAGGATATTAGAGGGGGTGAGAGGAGACAATGAGTAAGATTATGAGAGCCAAAGCATTTGCAACTCAAGCTTCCATAGCTTGGCTCTGCTGTTACACTCTGTAAAAGGAGGTTGGACAAGGTAGAAGGATGAAGTAAGGAAATGTAAGTGAGGATCAAACTTCCATAGCTTCTGAGAGGAGGTTGCAGATCAAGCTTCCATAGCTAAGCTCTGCTGTTACACTCTGTAAAAGGAGGTTGGACAAGGAAGAAGGATGAAGTAAGGAAATGTAAGTGAGGATCAAACTTCCATAGCTTCTGAGAGGAGGTTGCAGATCAAGCTTCCATAGCTAAGCTCTGCTGTCACACTCTGTAAAAGGAGGTTGGACAAGGAAGAAGGATGAAGGAAGGAAATGTAAGTGAGGATCAAACTTCCATAGCTTTTGAGAGGAGGTTGCAGATCAAGCTTCCATAGCTATAGATCTAGGTTTCTGAGTGAAGAGAGAGGTAGATCAAGAGGTAGATAGCTAAAAGAAGTAGTCTAGAGAGTGAAAAACGCCCTGCTATGAGAAAGGGGTAAGAGAGAGCGTTTTGGAGGGAACGTGGGAGAGAGGGATAGTGGAAAGTGAAGGGGAATGTGCATTGAATGCATGGGAACTCGTTTTTGGGCCTCTATCACTTTAGAGACCTTACTTAATGATGGCTGCAGTCTGCAGCTATCCTTTTCTATAAAAAATAGGGGAAAAATTCATATACTTAAAAATTTTTGAGTTTTAGTTGATTTTAAAAATTAAAAAAGAGCCTATTTAGCCTATTATTCTAAGTTTGACCACTACCTTCTAGGCTCTTACAAACCATTGGTTTCAGTCCACATGTAATCTCCCTATTTGTCTATTTCTTAATCACCTCCATTAGGCAATGGCAAATTAAAGGGCCCAAAAAGACTCCATTGAGTTCCTAATGTGAGGTTCCAATGAAGGGAAGTAAACATCATACTTTTTATGGTAAAAATATCATATACCTTATTTCTTTAGTCATATATTATCCTTCTCAAGCCTCACACTTGCATGTATATAACTTGTAGGTACACATCCTATAACTTAGTGACACCTTTTAAATGAGGTACACATCCTATACCTCGTAGGTAAAAATATCATATACCTTATTGCTTTAATCATATATTTTCCTTCCCAAGATTCGCACTTGTGCAAGATGATAACTCTATTGAGGAGGACTAGGAGATGTGCAACTATGAGGAGTTCGTGGCCGAAAATAGACTCATTTCATAGTAGTAATCGTATTTCTTACCCATTAACAACATATTAACAAAGTATTGACAACATAACTCCAAACAATGTAGTAGACAAACAATTGCAACTTGACTGTAAGTGTTTGTTAACAAAAGAGAGTAGAACCATTTCCATTGATCACTATGATCGAAACAAGAGTAGATGGGATGAATGGTATTAGTGGTGCAAAAAGTCACATAAGTACTTAATCCAGTAATGGATACACTTCATAAATACATTGCTGCATGGATGCGAAGCCCACAACCATAACTTGACTAATTTGAACCATCATATGTGGGGTCAAGTGTGGCTTGAACATCCAACATAGCTTGCATTGTCACCTTCCGTTTGCGTGTTGCTTTTGGAAAAGACTTCAAATCGCATTCATTGATAATTTTTCTTTTGCTTTTAGTTAGTCCTCTCTCAATGAATGACTTTGCATGCTTTAGTGAGTTCCCAAACCCATCTTGAATTGGTTGCAATTTAGCACATGAATGGTTGTCCAGGTTGGAGATGGAAGCCTTCATTTGTTGAACTGAATTGAGCATTTGTTTTGCCATTTTTTGTGCATGTCGTAGTAATCCTGGGTGACCACCTACTATGCATATGACATGTAAATATAAAAAAAGAGAAGACACAAATGGTTGAATTATATATAGTTCGTGTCTTACATGATAAGTCTAGAGTTTGTTGGATAGTGAGATGGAATTGTTGGAGCATTGCATTCATGTCGATGGTATTTTCACCTTGATGTGTAGGCCCTCCACTAGTCAAAACTATTACATTAAAAAGATAAAGTAAAAGAGAATAATTGGAAAGTTATTCATAAACAACCCATCATGATTAAACACCACTTACTTTCAACATCTGCTTCATCAATGTGTGCTTCAGGAGGAAAATCCATACGCGTTTTTAACCTGCAAGGATCTACAAAAAATCCTAAAAAAACAAACACACAAATTTCACTTGTAAATATTAAGTGAAGTCCGTGAAAAGAAAATATAGGATGCTCATTATATCCAAATGTAACTAACCTTTACTGTGTCCATAGTTGTTATTGTACATGTTCATTGTTTTTGAAACAATGCTATATACACGTAATCCATTGACTATCAACACCTTGATTTGATGCTAACACATCTTACCTTTCATTGCCCATTCGCAATTACAACAAGCCCACTCACAGTTTGCATTTTGGACTTTATACCAGTGGTTCGTTTTAGATAGACTCCTTACTTTTACATGTGTGTGCATATCATTTAGAAAAAGAACATCCTCATTTACAATGGCTTTCGAGCGCTCTATCGAGTTCATGACCACATCCAAAATATTGAAGTTTCTCTTGAAACCTGCATCCTTCAACATATCCTGATACCAAAAGTATGAATGACATGCTCCAACTAGATTGTGGATGAGCTAATCAATGCGTCAACCATGAATGGTGCGACGCCCGCTTAGAAAATGGCTCTTCAAAAGCCCATGGTATGACTCAATAGAACCATTAGTATCTTAGTTTGCATGGGGCGACATTCATGTGGCATGAACCCACATCCCTTCAAAAAATATGAACATGCACGCACTTGTCAAAATTCGAGCTCCATGCCATGGCAAGTTATGAAAATAAGGTATGTACTGATTTTTTGCACAGCCAATGCTCTTTGAAGTGTGTTATGAATTGATGTTGTGTGTGGTAAGTCTCCAAAAACGAATCTACTAGATTATATGTCTCCTTTTCCTTGTCCTTTGAGCTCTGGCTTGCCAACCCACGCATGTTCATAATATGGCCAAGATCCTTGAACATTTGTGCTCTCACATTTGGATCTACAACTTTTCTAATTAGATGTTTAAGACAACATCGTCTAACATGCCAAACACACAAATAAATTGGCAATCCAAACACTTTACTGCACATAACATAAAACAATTGTCAGTGATTGTTTTTTGGCAAAATAAAGTGATAATGTGAATTGGCTTCAAGTACATACTGGAGTGGATTTTTCTCTGCTTGGGCATCATCGACCATGAAAACGTTAGGCTCTTAAGATTTCTTGTGGTCTAGCACGCGATTTCTAAGTGCTGTTAGCCATAGCTTTGTATCATCACTAGAACATGATGAAGTGATGATCCATATTGCTGGTATACCATTTCGAAAAGAATCAAATACCAATATAGTATAGAGATGGAACTAAACCCATAACAATAAATCAGTATTGGTACAAAACCCTACAAACATGATACACTACAAAGCATATATTGATCATCAATTACCTTGTACTTGTTGTGGTACCAAAAGTCGCATCCATGGCTAACAAGCTATTGTTGCCATATGTGGTCATCATCTCTAGTTGCCATGTTGTTTGAATGCCCAAAATAAATGCATGCACCTTTATCTCATCAAATGCCTGGTAACAAAAGACTTGGGTGCTATTAGACATTGCCCAATTGTGGACACTCTTTGAATCGTCCGGGTCTGTTTTTGAAGTGTAAGAGTATCCAACTTGCTTGTGACATTTAAAATGTCACGCAAAGTAAGAAATGTATCTTTGACTAGCTGAAAAGTCCCATTTTCAGAGCTCCTTTGCACAAGATGAATATGATGATGAAAGACTTGTTTTGTTGTAAAACCCTTATGGAGCATATCACATATCCAATGCTTTATTTTGATAGATAGCCATGGTGCAAACGAAATCTTTGTTGATGGATTAGCTTGGTTATGTGGCCCATGGCAAATATCACGTCTATGTGTTGGTATTGCACGTAGCTAATGCGAGCAATGTTGGGCCACAAATATAATTGTGAGACAATAAAGTGACATTAACAACCAACATGGGGCCTTTTGGATTGTACTCATTTTTTGGCATAATCTTTGGATTCAAAAATTTGCAAGCATCACGAGGCCCAAAAGCACACCAATAACTACATAAAAATGCAATTTTATCAAACTTAGTCGTTATTGTAAAATAGATAGTTAACAAAGACATGAAAATAGCGGCGTGATAGAGTGTGCTTACGCAATCAAGCTAGGAAAGCTATCTTCATTGGGCTTGCTCAAAGTTCCCGGCTGTTTTTTTTGGTCCATTGAACTCGAAAGTTTGTTGGTGAATCCGATCTTTGATTTTCACCAAAAACAAAATCCAAAACTCTTTCCCAAGAAATGTATGCAATGTTCACTTCGACATAGGATCTTGAAGAGTCTCCCATTTTAAATTGGAAGCACTAAAATGACTTGATTCTAGTTTTTGTACCATAATACGTCGACATTTTGTATGTAACGCACCTATTTCAAGTGCGAAGTTTTAATTTTTTTATTTAGAGATAAACTATATGAAATTGTCCAAAAAAATGGGCTATATTTAATTTTTTTAAAAAGGTCAAACATACTCACTATTTTCAACACATGAGAGAAACATCACTGGGCTAGCATTGTTAAACATCACTGGGCTAGCATTGTTATTTCGGATGTTGAATTCAAAGGAGCAGCATAAACTGCCTAGGCTCGTGGGCTAATATTCGTTGTTGCTCTTGATTAGGTCCACAAAGATGTGTGCAGTACACCGATTGATGAGGGCAAAAACACATGCATCTTACCAAAAGAGGGAATGCATTGTGCCCACACACAGTCGGTGTACTGCAGGCTGAGAAGACAAAGCATGTGGGCCTCTCTCGCAAGCTCAAGCTCTTCCTTCGAAAACGATTGCACCGCTTGCTGGTGCCCCTCCTCAACTAGCACATAATGACACACACTAGCTGCCTGAGGTTGCCTCATGTTGCAGCCTTCTTTGCTCTCTGCGTTGTTTTGGTAGGCTATCTGTCGGTAAAAGTTTTTTTACATTTATTGGTGGGTCCACTCCGGCTGGCATTGGCATTGAAGAATGGCGTTGTGAACCTCGGCTCTTCGGCACTGTTGAAACCGCTTCCTATTTGGTCATCTCGAGCCCTTTTGCCAACTAGGACCACCGTATGACATGGAGAAAAAAATAAATTAAGGGGCTTGCAAACTATCCCAATCCTCCATAATCCAGATTCTAGAGTCAAGCCTAACTAGAAGGTGGGAAGCTTACGTCATCCGACATCGTCCGGAGGTCGAAGTCGACAGATTCTCATGCCGGATGAAGTGGTGATTCTTATCATCGAGGATGGCGCTCTCAATTTCTGATGGCAATATCTTCTTGTTGGGATGAGATGACCAGAAAAGTGTTGTGCTTGCAGTGATGGAAATAATCAGTAGGAGGGGTTGTGGCTGGTTCGATTTCCATAGTGAGCCACTGTAGTATCAGTCAGAGGGATCAACTGTACATGTATATATTTTATCATATTTTTGATGAATTAATAATCATAAAAAAATATGCTTAATTTAATTTGTGCAAGATCTAGCTTAATGGAACGTGCAAATGTGCACAAGATTATCATATGTGTAAATATGCACAAAGTTATTTTATGTAACAAGGCCCATTAGCAATTATATTTGGGCAAAGGTTTTTATATGTACAAACCTTAGGGATTTTGATATGGTTAAAAATATGTAAAGCAATACCTCAAAAGTGGGAAAAGCAAGCCCAATTTGTACGCACATCTATTCTTAGCTCCTTGGGCTATTTTTATGAATAAAAATCTCTAAATACTCATGTCGTGGTGGAAGTGGAGCTACACGGCATGGGGGGGGAGATTGCACCCAATCTTGTCTTGATAGTGATGTTATTCTATTTCTCTTTCCTTGTGTTATGCTATGTTATTTGATTTCAATTTAATTCAAGTCTTTGTTTTAATTTTTGATGTATTTTATGAGTTTTTAATTATTTCTTCAAGAAGTACAAAGAGGGTCCCGTGAAAGTGCTATTAGAGCTTTGGTTTAATTTAATCCTCTTGAAGCGGTCAAAGACTTGTGGACAAAGAGATGAAAGAGATAAAGGCACAGGTGATTTTGGTAAATTTTCAATTTAATTTGGTAGTTTTTCAATTTAAATTGAAGAAGAATAGGTTTATGTTTATGTATGGTTGAAGGAAGGCTTGTCTTTAACCCCCCACCAATCTATTGCCCAAAGGGTAAAGCTAGCTGGAAAACCATTAGTGGGTTTGCAAAAACCATAAAACCACCTTTAATATCACTAATTCTCTTCATAATCCGTCTGTACCGATCGAATTAGCAAGGGGAAGAGCATAGAGGACCATAGCAAGATTGCTAAACTAGTGGAGATGTCTGATTTCTATAATGGATGGATCTAGGAGTTTCTTAAATCAAATTATGGTTTAAAAATCAAATCGTTTTTCTCACAGTTATAATTGGATTAATTGGAGATGAATCTATCCCTACCCATTGTGGTGGCAAAGGGAACACGTGAGGATATTGTTGATGCAACATTGTGCTGGTCATATATTTGGAGATATGTGAATATTTTAAACATGCGGGTCAGACAGAGTGCTTATGATTGTACAAAACTATAATTTGTCAAATGGACTTTACAAATTGGAGATGGCTCTATAGGCCATCCAAACAATCAAGGTAGAGTCGTAATTTCACCCATGAATGTTGATCCATGGGAACTCCCTTTTAAGTTTGGTAGAATGGGTGTACAAAGATCTTCACATAGTGGAGGATTATACATGCTTCTTCAAAGACCGTGCTATTCTTGCACCACGAAATCTAGAGGTCGATGAGATCAATGAACTAGCCTTGAGTGCATTACCCACCAGTCTTAAAAGAGAATATCTCAGTGCAGATTTGGTTATTTCTTCTGAGAATGACAGAATATTATATCCAATTGAGTACTTGAACAGTTTGAGCTTAGGTGGTGGTTACCATCCTCACCGCTTGCTTCTAAAGATAAATGCTCCTATCATGTTACTCCACAATTTAGACACTCGGTGGGGACTTTGTAATGGTACCAGACTGATATGCAAGCAATTTCACTCAAAGGTGATAGAAGCAAAAATTATTACAAGTACAAACATTGGAGGTAGGGTCTTTATTCCCATTCATAACAACTATGCTTCAATTGCCTTTTGATATGAGGAGACAATTTCTTGTGAGGCTAGCTTTTGGTATGTCAATAAATAAGTCCCAAGGACAAACATTGAATGTGTTAGGACTTTATTTGGCCACACAAGTTTTTACACATGGACAATTGTATGTTGCTATATCACGTGTTAGATCATCTGTTGCAATGAAAGTGTGTATAAAGGATACTGTTGAATATGAAAGCAGCATAGAAGGTTCAAACGAAGTCTTCACACCTAATGTTGTCTACAAAGAGGTAAATGTAATCTATGCCCAAAAGGTAGTGAACAAGCTATTGATACAACAGCCTACAAATGCCAAAGATTATATTCATATATATCTTTGTATCAATCAAGTAAGCATTTGAAAGGATAATGTTTGCAAAGATGTGACATGTGCAATCTAATCAGTAAGTGTGCATGCTTTCAAGTTGATTAATGTTTCTTTTAGAATGACAATTATTTTATTGTGATTTGAAGACATGAAGTTAAATAGGAGTTGGATGGCAAAATTTCTTCAATTTATCTCTCACACTAGCGCTACCCTTGCCAGCAATATTGAATTGATATATATAAATCTACTTACATTGTGTGGATTAAATGGTTGACATTGAGGTACGTTCAAATTGTTGAGATGGTTGTAGTAGCTCGATGAGTTTACAAAGCAAAGACCATCTCTCCTCTTCCAACAAAAAGCTAGATTGCTCCTAAGAAATCTGATAGCCCAACATAATGCAAGCCCTCCATCATTGCCTCTGTGGTGCAACCCCTTGGGGATTGTCTTTCTTTGACCAAATTTTTAATGTGGGCCCTAGTTCCCACTGGGTTCTGTTCTCTATGAATGCAACAAAGGTATAATCAATCTGTTTTTCCTTGAGGTACCATCTTCTGGTTTTGGGCCCACACCAAAGAGCATTATTAATTTTCCCACCAAACACTATATCACTTTGCATAATGTCTTTTAATGTCATGTCCAATGCTCCATATGCATATCGATGCATCATTGGAGCCTCATCCCAAATTATCAACCTTGCAATTCTCAACACCTCAACCAATGGGCTATTAGCTTTAATACCACATGTGCTAAACATTGAGAACCAATGGGATTTTGAAATGTGAGTGTGATGTACGACCATTTGAAAGTAATAATGCAGCTATTCTAGATGATGCACATGCCAAAGCAACTTGATTCTCTCCACGCAATCGAGATAGTAAGGCATTACAAAGATATGTTTTGCTTAATCCACCTGGTCCATCAAGGAAACAAACACCACCATTGTTCAAAGAAACGTCCTCAAGGGATAGTATCACATGCTCTATTGACAACTATTTAGACTCCTTTCCATGGAAACAGACAAATCAGCATGTTGAATAGAATCAAGCATCATCTCTTCCATCGACAAACCATTGTTGACAGTAGTAATACTTGATCTATCAGGAATACATGTAGCCATTTTCCATATTGTTGTAAGAGATCTTGCATGTGCAACAGAGCTTGATTCTTTGCTATAGAATGACAAACACCAATAACAGCACACCCTCTCTGAAAATCGTCTGAAAGTTCAATAGAGAATTTGTTCCAAAGCTATTGGGGGATATAGGCTCACAAAATGACAAATAGTTGACATGGTTGGAATCATGTTTTCTGAAATGTAGCTTCTATACAACTCCTCTCATCACTCTCCAACATTTCTCTCACTTCACATGTAGCCTTAAAACAGGGATACAAATGTCCTTTCACTATTCGTACATCCTCAAAAGATTTACAACCTTTACACAGTGTGAGTAATATGCATGGTAAAATTGCTCACCTGCACTCAGGCTAGCATTATATATATGTCCAATCATTTTTTTTTCTTTTAGTCCATGATCGAAGAGCTGTATTCCACACCCACTTGCAAGGGAAATCAACATATAGCAAGCTATTTGTATCTACATGCAATTGATTAGCTCTGAACCATTCGGTGATAGTAGTTCTTTGGTTTCTATCATAACTAATTACATCACGCAAATCATCATGGTCATTAAATATCACATTATTTTGCATTGAAAGATGAACATGCAACCTTTGTATATCAGGCTTTTCATCATGCAAATCATATTGGTATAAGTGCTAACTTGCCTCTAACAAAGATACGTACCGTGTATCTAGATATTGACTAACCTCGCCAATAACCCCATGTGTATCTTTCAACTCTATAGTAGCTCTATCATGTCCTTTGTATACATACTTATACAAATACTTCACTGATGTAATGGTAGAGCATACTTCTATGTTAATATGGGCTTTGTATCTCATAAAGATAAAAGGTTTATATGGCACAACCATTGACTATCCACCCTATGATTCTTTACTTGGATGAAACTACCATTGTCTTGCCGCATGTAAGTTCGATACCCATTGTCATCAACGATAGCAGTCTCAGAAAACTTTCGAGGATAATGATGTTTGCAACTCATGTTAACCATGCAAGGAGAGCTCATATTTAGTTCCCCACATGGTCCATGGACATCACAATGATTGATTATGTTATGCAACTCAGGAAACATCACCTTATCAAGAAGTTTAACACATACAAACATATCATAGTGAGTAATCTCAGTCGGTTTACATTCACTTTCCAATATCAATAATATATGTGCATGTGGCAAGCCTCTTTTTTTTGAAATTTAAAAAAATCCCACTACCCTTTCAAATAATGCTTTTTTCACCAATAAGTGTAACATATCCTTATGCTTCTCATAGAAGACCCGTGCCGGCAAGTCAGGTCAATCTTGGGCAGCCTGACTCGATAGTAAAGCATTGCTTATTTCATCCCACTTGGGATTGAAAGTAAAGGTAATAAAGAGGTCAAGTTTACCCATCTTCCTAACAGTTGCCATTGAATCCTGATATAATTGTTGATGCATATATCAAGGCCCCCCAGTATATGTAGATGGTAGAATTATCCTACATCCAGAGCAATGCCCCCAGGGATTCTATTGACCCCATCGCTTATATTAACCATATCTGCAAGCCCTTGGTATACTTCAGTACGCAATGATTTCTGGTTATTACACGTATCCATACTAATCTTGATTCTTCCATGCTACTATATGCATCAACAATTAACTTGCAAAAGTTGACCACTGCGCAAAAGGCAAACATTTACATCTTCCCTTATTTGTAATCTATATGCATAATATTGCCGTTGAGTTACAGGCTTTGTCTACCCATTTGAACCTCGTCTATTCTTACCATGGAGTGGAATTCCAACATGCCAACCATCCTCTCCTCGAGGAAATAGAAGAACATATAATAGAGGCATATATGAATAATGCAAGTTAGATATTCTTTTTATAGCACCTATGCGAGACATTATTTGAATATCTCTATGCCGTACATAAAAATCATCTCCTTGACCTGGCATGATAGTAGCTACCTCACTTCCTTTAGGAGCTAAGTATTTTCTTGAGGTTGATTGAGCTTCAATGTGATGACCATTCTTGAATCTACATGTGGACTTGACTGCAACATTTCTCTCATTAAAAGAAGTGTATAGGAGTATAGATTATGTTCATACATCATTGTTTTTAACCTTTCAAAGCACATCATTGATTTGTATTCTTCAATTCATACTCCGTATCATATATATATAATTGGAAAATTTGAGGAGCCGTATCTCGTGTTTCATTAGGTATTACAGAACCAACACGATGATAGGTAGTATCATGGATTCAAAAATTAAATACTCTCTTCCCTAGTGAACTGATTATCCAAGTGAATACCCAATGAAACGAATGCCAAGGCATTGTTATAATAGCATATATTCTTCATGTATTCCTTACGTGCATTATCATTACCAACCAAATAACAACTCAACCAATGTAGGAGGAGGATTTTTCGAAGGCAATAAAGAGATATTCCCACTTGCACAACACTGTTTGCTCACATATTGTCGAAGCTTTCTTGATGCCTCACATTTCCAAATTAGTGCACCACTGAAATGGCACTTATAAGCAAGGGATCCTGAAGAGTGAAGAGCACAATGTCTGAAACATACCACCATAGTTGCTGGGTGCTTAACATTTTGAGGGAATGAAACATGCGCCTTATAGACTGACATTCGGATTTAATACCTTTCACATCGCTAACAGCATACTAAATAGGTTGAGAATTATCAACAGCACTGTAAATAGGTTGAAAATTATCAATAGGACCAATCTCATCTATAGGTAGCTCAATTAAATCAAAAGAAACTAGGGCTTGTTCCATATCTCTATGTGCCTGAACATTCTGATGTTCATTAATATGTTCTTGAATGACCATAGCATTGGGAGTTGTTATGTTACCCGGATCTAAGTGGATTCTAGCATAAAATTCTTCATGCTCCTCCTCATCTTCAATCCTTCCAAATGTTTTGATTTCATTTACATTAAAGCACTCCGTTAAATTAACAAATTTTGTTTTTAAATTCAAGTCCTTGTTTACAAACAATTACGACGAGACACGCATGTTACATCCAAAATTCAAAGCCGACGTACTTGGTTCAAACTTACGGTATATACAGCTCCTAATCATCTTCAACCTTCTTCCAAAAATAAAAAAATAAATACTAATTTTCTTTTTACAAACATTTTTAAATCAAACGGACAACATAATATTACCTTCTTACATTTATTCTACTTCAAGTGCCATTATCCTCATGTATGCTCTTGGATGCGTATATCACACATGATGTGACCCTACTCTCAGTGAGATAGACTCTGCACAGTAGCAAATATAATGTAATTATTAGAGAAATTTATAATAGATAAGTGTGTCTAACATATACAGTCCATCTCCTTATGATACTAATATATGAAAACCTCTCTCCGACTCCAGAGAGAGAGAGAGAGAGAGAGAGAGCAAGAAAAAAACATAGAAATATAAAACATGTTAAGAGACAGAAAAAGAAGAGCGAGAGAATAAAATATAAAGAGAGATATAAAGACTTTGAGAAAATAGAGAATTCATAAATATCACTTTCCACCACGGAAAGTCAAATCTGGAAAGTTGCAATACAATTTGTCCCTCAAACAAAAACATCATTACTCTCACAAAATCTCTAGGCAACTACCCTGGTTTCCAACATACAGCTCATCTTTTTCATAATAGCATTGAGTCGATTAATGGATATCTTTAGACTCAATACCTCCAAGCCTAATGTACGTACTTGCTCTTTCAGAGAATTGGCCTGTTCTTTACATTCCCTATTACATCCACCTAGATGTTCCCCAATTTCAACATGCAGTTTTTCCATGAAATAAATCATGTCTAGATATATTTTAATGTCCAGTCTCTTCCCTCTCGCTCTCTCTCTCTCGCTCTCTCTCTCTCTCTCTCTCTCTCTCTCTCTCTGTGCTAACCAAACATATGAACATAAATAAATCTCTTCATCTATGCATCACATATTAACTGCAAACACACAAATAGATAGAGAGAAAAAGAGCAATAATAAACTAACCTCAAGTTGAAGAGAGAATGATATTCAAAACCACCAAATTTGATAGCTATTGTCCTTATGCTTGCCTCTACATAATCACACACAAAAACCAAAAAAACATAAAACTTATGGTCTCTCTATTTTTCTCATGGTGTCTAAGCTAGGTTTCACACCAAACACACAGAAAAAGACAAAAGTAACTATGTGTATTACATGTGTGTGTGTGTGTGTGTGTGTGTGTGAGAGAGAGAGAGAGAGAGAGAGAGAGAGAGAGAGAGAGAGAGAGGACATCCATCAATAATCTCAAGGTTATTACATCATTATCTCGTCAATTTCCTTATTGGAATGCACTTCAGTATTACCCTAAAAAAGAAGCGCTTTTCCTCGAAGCTCCTACATCTGCTACCCACAATATAAAAGCCATCTAGTAATCCCAATGCCTCTTTGATTAAGAGGAGCTTAAGATTGGCATCTAGCCTATAACAGTCTAATACTATATAAATATACCATGGATTAGCATCATCCCATCCATCAAATCCATAAACTTCCCATTTCAGGCTAGGTTGGTATCCATGGTATCCAAAAAAACCCAATTGTTGCATCTCCTAAAAAAAGATCGAATCTAGCAATTTATAATTTTCGCAAGTCAAATTTAAAATTTCTAATAACATATCTGCATAAAACATAATCAAAATTTATATTAATAACAATCATGATCTTTTTTTAGTGAGCGACAGAGAGAGAGTAGAAGAAAAGAATGAGAGAGACAAAGATAGTATATAAAAAATTTACGGACTATTAAAATACTAAGGGAGACCTTCTAGCACCAATGGTCACAAACTAAGAACACACCCATATTTATTTTCTAAGGAACTTATGCTTTGGAATACATTTAATAACTTCATTAAATACTTGTCGTACTTGATCTCTATCACCAAACACATTATAGTCTATTTCATAAAAATATATCAAGCCTAGACTTTCTTTAATATACATAAGCGCAATATTTTTATCTACTTTTTTTTGGCTCTAAATGTATAATAATCTTAAAAACATCATGCCATTCAGTAACTTCAACCTGCTATGCCCCAACCCATCCCCATGAAAAAAGTGACGCTCGAACATTGTAGCCAAAATTCACCCTTTCCTCAAAGGAAAGAGTGCTCCTCATGTGCTAAAAAAAAATAAAAGTCACCTCTTCCATCTCTGTCAATCATATATACATACATATATAGTAAGATGTTAACATAGGTAAGTAGATGCATGACATATATGTAGATGTGATATGTAAATGAACATATGAAATTACAAAACATGAAAATTAAAAAGCAATAATACATAAAAAACATGTATATTTAAAAGAAGGTCCTCCTCTAACAATATAATTTTTAAGGTTATACATACACGCGCGTGCACACTTACACACACACACAACAACAACAACAACAACAACAACAACAACAACAACAACAACAACAACAACAACAACAACAACAACATTTTCTAAGTCTTTGACCCATAATTGAACGATTCTAAGTTTAGTAATAATTTATAAAACTCACAAAAGTGTCACTTCTCTATGTGTATAAAAATCATAATTGTAACTACTATGTGTGTGCATTTGCGTGTAAATCATAATTGTAACTACTATGTGCGTGTGCATGGGTATAAAAATCATAATTGTAACTACTATGTGTGTGTACATGTGTTTGAATTTGTACATTTGGGTGCTTATCCTTTTGTGTGTGTATGTTATGTGTGTGTGTGCATGTGTTGAGAGATTCTAATTTTAGCAGAGTAATTTATAAGACTCATGAAAGCGTAACTACTATGTGTGTAAAAATCATAATTGTGACTACTATGTGTGTGTGCATGTGTGTATAAATAATAATTGTAACTACTATGTGCATGCGCATGGGTGTAAAAATCATAATTGTAACTACTATATGTGTGTACATGTGTGTTTGAATTTGTACATTTGGGTGCTTACCCTTTGGTGTGTGTGTGTGTGTGTGCGTGAGAGAGAGAGAGAGAGAGAGAGAGAGAGAGAGAGAGGGAGGGAGAGGGAGACACACACATATCAATATTACATTTCAAATTACCATGTGATTAATCATGTGCATCCATGTGTGATCTATGTGTTAAATGTATCTACATGTGTGTGAGTGCGGGTGGCATGTCTGTGTGTGAGCACACACACATATATATAATTATCTTCAAGGTAGTGTATCTACATGTGTGATCTATGTGTTAAATGTATCTACATGTGTGTGAGTGCGGGTGGCATGTCTGTGTGTGAGCACACACACATATATATAATTATCTTCAAGGTAGTGTATCTACATGTGTGTGAGTGCGGGTGGCATGTCTGTGTGTGAGCACACACACATATATATAATTATCTTCAAGGTAGGCGTATAGAGAAACTTTACTACAAATATATGTAATAACTACAAATATATATTACAATAATTCAAAATAGCATTGTGCAGGTTGCATCCAAGTGTGATCTATGTGTTACATGTACTACATGCACTACATACGTACACATAAGATATCAATTGAACATCTCTTTACTTCATGCATGTTTTTTAAAAGTACTGAAAGCTTTTTAAGCTTTATTCTATGTGTGTGTGTCTGTGTGTATGAGAGTGAGAGAGAGAGAGAGAGAGAGAGAGAGAGAGAGAGAGAGAGAGAGAGAGAGAGAGAGAGAGAGAGAGCACTTTTAAAAACTTCATAAATTTCAATGCAAGTCTTTGATGAGAGAAAATTTGCTCCACACACAATCAAAGGCAACAAACATGCAAATGTTAATTGACACTTCACTCAAAGATCAAAGGTCAATTTTACATTTCAAATAACCATGTGATTAAGCATCTGCATCCATGTGTGATCTATGTGCTACATGTATCAACATATGTGAGTGCGCGTGTGTGTGTGTGAGCACACACACACATATATATATATTTATTTTCAAGGTAGGCATATAGAGAAACTTTAATATAAATATATGTAATAACTATAAATCTATATTACATTTCAAAATAGCATGTGATTGTGCATGCGCATCCATGTGATCTATGTGTTACACATGTACACATAAGATACCAATTGAACATCTCTTTACTTAATGCATGATAACTATTATTCAATAATGTAGTGCTACATGTACATATCACTCCCATATAGACCATTATCATAGAATGATGCATATATTATTATTCATGAAGAAACATTCGATGAAAAATGTTATTGGATTTTATTCTTCCACATCCACCAATTTAACTCCAACATCATACTTAAAGTAAAATAATAAAAAGTGTCTTTAACACGCTAACCATGAGTATAAAACTATTCCTCACTCCCCCTTAAGTGTAAGTGCAACCTAAATTCTTATAAACCTAATGTACAAAACATATGGCATAATATATATTACATTTCAATCTCTCTCTCTCTCTCTCTCTCACACACACACACACACACACACACACAAACCTATGCTTTTCACACTCACTAAATAATATTCCTTCTCTATCTCCCACAAACACACACACACACACACACACACACACACACACACACACACACACACAAACATGCGAACACCCTCTCTTGCACATCTTTGGTTGGATGAATCACTTAATATTGGGGTGATTCTATTCTTTTCCGGCTTATAGATATGATTGTTGTATGTTTTACTCATACTTAATAGAAGTCTCTTTCTGAAAAAGAATAAAAAATAAAAAATTTGGGGACGACTCGTATATGATTACTTATTATTCTTCTCGCCCAACCTCATGCATGTGAGATATTACGCGACTCACAAAATGGTTATTTCCAACAAGCCCACTCTAGCCCCATTCTCTTTTTGGCTTTCTGGCTAGCCAGCTCTAGCTGGCTCCTGTTCATGTTATTGCACATGTTGTGGAGGTAGCCGCCGGTGATAAAAGAATCAAGGCTCTACAGATACGTTGGCGGAAGGTCTTAATATTGCTTTTGGATACGTCCTCCAAGCTCCACCTATATAAAGGAGCTAAGTGAGTGTTGAGACACTCACTTAGCCCGTTGATTGTCTTATACCACAATCAATTTTGAATTGTTTTTCAGATAAGAATATTGGTGTTTGGATTTTACTGATAATGTTAGGTTATGCACATTTTATGAGTTAACTACATTGGTATAGGAGTTTCAAGTGTGTTTTTTTTCAGAAATTTTAACATAGATGTAAAGCACGGCACTTAAATCTAGTTTTATGTGCGCATTGATCCTATATCACTAATGGTTAAGCAAGGCTAATAACACAAATTCAATATTATAATTTTGGTTTTTTTTGGGTTTCATTAACCATGGAAGTAATGTTATATTTTGGAACTATACAAATTGACTTTTATTTTTATTAGCAAGTTGAGGCTTATCCTCAAAAGCTAATTGTGGAACACCACTTTTGGTTGGGTATTACGATGATAGCCGGCAAATGGCTTGTGTACGGGTCTACATGGTTGTGGCTAACACACTTGGCGGATTCTAAAAATTGGGTTAGTGATAACTACAAAATTTGTGTGGTTTAGACTCTTAAATCTGGTTTTCTATGCGTATTGATCCTAGATAGTTTTCTGTGCATATTGATCCTAGATAACTGATGGTTAAGCAAGGCTAATAACACAAATTCGATATTATAATTTCTAGTTTTTCCATGTTGCTTTAACTATGGAAGTAATATCATATTTTGAAACTATACAAACTGATTTTGGTTTTTATTGGCAAGTTGAGGCTTATCCTCAAAAGCTAATTGTGGAACACCACTTATGGTTGGGTATTACGATGATAACCGGCAAATGGCCTGTATACAGGTCTACATGGTTGTGGCTAACACACTCGGCGAATTTCAAAAATTTTATCAGAACTCAAAGATATTGTTACAATAATGTATAATCTCATAATTTGACCCTCCGGTAATTTAAAAATTGAATGGTTATTTTAGGATAGCTATGAAGATTGCATGGTGGCCGCCACTAGAATGCATTTCATAAGATTACTAGGAAGTGATTATGTATTTTTACACATGCAGTTTTTTGAAATTCTTTTAGGACTAGTCTAACTGGATGAACAATACTTGGATTGTTATGATATTGTCTAGGGACTATCCTCTGAAATACCCAAATACTTACATCTTGATAGGATGTTGTCCTAACATAATAAGTGTTGTTTTGATTCTTTCTAGGAATACTCAGATGGTAATCATCTTTCATAAGATACAATATTGTACCTCTCTAACTAAGATCACTTGGTGGCATCTCCCACACGGTAGATTACCCCCTTACTTCGGGGGATAATACTATATTCTAGGTATATCAAAGGGAATGATCCCATCACTCCATAAACCATAGACTATTTTGGGTGACATATATAACATGTAATAGGTCCTTTGACACCTGCAAGACACATATGGGCTAACTCTTTGTTCGTCTATTTGAATGGATGCAGATAACAGGATCTATTCTCTTAAAATATTCTCTACAACAACAAGATCCTTTTTCACTTAATGGAGTCATTGGCTCCTTGTACTTGTAACATGATTATTGTATACAAATCTAATGTTGTATAATCATGTTAATGTTTTTACTAGTCAAGTTGTATATGGTTCTTGGAGTTTCTCTGACTACTACTGAGGTAGAAGACTGAAAACACACACACACACACACACACACACACACACACACACACACACAAAGTTAATGCACATAAACATCATACTTAAACAAAGTAAGAAGATAATAAAAGTTTCTTTTAACACCCTGACAATGAGTATAAAGAAGTTGCACTTCCTATTCCTCACTCCCCCTTAAGTGTAAGTGCAACCTAGATTTTTTAAACGTATTATACAAAATATATAGCATAATATATATTACATTTCAATCTCTCTCTCTCTCTCTCTCTCACACACACACACACACACACACACACACACACACACCACACCACACACACACACACACACACCACACACACACACACACACACACACACACACACACACACACACACGCATGCACAGATAGAAAGTTAATGCACGTACAAATGAAAAAAAAAACATGCCATTCAAATCACAACCCCATATAACCTTAACCCAACATAACCATTTACGAATATACATGCGATTCAAACAATAACCCAACATTGCCGTGTGCATCCATGTGCAATTCTTGGAAACCCGTTTTACATACAACTGTAAAACTCTTATTAATGTGTTGGCACATAGAGATTGGCCAGCATGCTCAAACTCTTAAAGCAACCAGAGTTGCAGTGAATAGAGAGAGGGACAGAGACTGTGGCCGGTCCTCTCTCTCTCTCTCTCTCTCATAGCGCACACCTCCTATCCTCTCTCCTCTCTTTAGGAGAGGAGAGATAAAGCTTTGTGTGTGCATATAATTTTGGATAGAAAAATAACTCATCTTATTAAAATAAGTTCCCCTGAAACAGAAATTCAAAAAGAACTTTCCAATGTGCAATTGGAATTTATTGGAAATGGGTATAAAGGACCTTAGCCTAAGGGTCTAGATTTTCAAAAAAATTTGGATTATGGTCCAATTAAGGTTCCTATGGGCCAATATCATCAATCCATGTGTAGGGAGGAGATAAATCTAATTTGTAAAAGAAGATACCCAAAAATGAGTAAATGCTCACATAAGATGAAGAGTTGAATATGTACAAGGTTTATTAGTAAAAAACTATGAGTAATATCAAAAAAATGAGATAAATTGAGTATCCAAAAATGAGTAAATGCTCACATAAGATGAAGAGTTGAATATGTACAAGGTTTATTAGTAAAAAACTATGAGTAATATCAAAAAAATGAGATAAATTGAGTATCCAAAAATGAGTAAATGCTCACATAAGATGAAGAGTTGAAAATATACAAGGTTTATTAGTAAAAAACTATGAGCAATATTAAAAATATGAGATATTTTGGGTATAATGATTCCATTTTGACACATATGTAAGGAAGGGGAATTCTTTAAAGGAGGTGCATATTTCACATGCTTGAATGAGTTTTAAACTCAAATATAATGTGATATTTTTATCTCTCCTCTCTCTTGAACCAAACCAAATCAAAATAGAACCAAACCGAATCAAAAAGTAACCAAACTAGGTCTAAATCTAGTCCAAATTCAACCAAACTGAATTTGGAAAATTCTAGAATTCAGTTAGCTTTGGTTAGAGCTTCACTCTCCTATAAATAGAACATGAGTCCTTTGAAAAAAATAGAAGAATTTTACTATACTAGAGTTATGCTAAAATAATGCTAGTTTCTACTATTCTCTAAAATTCTCTCCAAATTGAAGAAATTGGAACTTTCCTCTTTCTTCAATCCCCATTGGTGGCTCCATCAACATACTTAACCAATTGATTGGTTGAGGGCCTCTACCGTGAACAAAGAATCAAGCAATTTATAAGGTAAATGGTGAATTTTGATCTTTTCTATAATTTCTCAATGCTTCTCTCTTCTCAACCCCTCTCAAGCTTGAGAAGCTTAATTGGAATGGTTTTTGGATGCTATAGAAGCTAATTGATGAATGGTAGTGAAGAGTTACATAATTTGATGAATGCTATTGAAGTTAATTGATTAATGATAGTTAAGAGTTCATAAATTTCTATTTATATTTAATTCAAATGGTTTTTATGTAATTTCTCTCTCTCACTCAAGAAATGGTCATACTCATGAACCATTCTCAATCCAAATGAAGCTTTTCACCTTAATCCAAGATTAATCTATACTTAAGGTCAAATTAATGGCTTTTTTCTATGCTTATAGTTTATGTATTTCATGAATATTGATGATTCAATCCATTATGGATTAATGATCCAATTAGGGATCATTCTAATTATTTCCTTAATGATAAGCTTTATCCCTTAGAAAAATTGAGTTTTATCAATCATAGCAGCGGAGCTATGGCAAAATTTTTATAAAAATTACGCATAAAATAATTTCATTCAAATCATAAAAAGAGGACTTCTTACCATATTCTAGGAATTATCATCCTAGATTAATTGAAAGATATTCATTGTAATCCTAAAGAAATTGATTTTTATATTATGCATAATTGAATTTCATGCATAGAGGTATGCATAAGAGATGAATATTTTATTATAAAAGTGTTACTTTTAGCATAATTGAAATTCATGCATAGAGGTATGTATAAGAGATGAATATTTTATTATAAAAGTGTGACTTTTAGCATAATTGAATTTCATGCATAGAGGTATACATAAGAGATGAATATTTTATTATAAAAGTGTTACTTTTAGCATAATTGAATTTCATGCATAGAGGTATGCATAAGAGATGAATATTTTATTATAAAAGTGTTACTTTTAACATAATTGAATTTCATGCATAAAGGTATGCATAAGAGATGATTATTTTATTATAAAAGTGTTACTTTTAGCATAATTGAATTTCATGCATAGAGGTATGCATAAAAAGATATGGGAAGTGATAAGATATGATAAGATGCATATGAGATGAGTTAGGATGGGATAAGATGAGTTAAGAAGTGATAGGATGTGTATGGGATGAGGTAAGAAGTGTATGTGATGGGATAAGATGTATATGGGTTGTGATAGGGTGAGAATATGGATGTGAATGTGGATGGGTATGTATGGATGTATGCATGTAGATGTGGATGCATGAATGTGGACGTATGGATGTGAATGAGGATGTGGATGTGTATGTATGGATGTATGCATGTAGATGTGGATGCATGAATGTGGATGTATGGATGTGAATGAGGATGTGGATGTGGATGCATGGATGTAAATGTGGATGTGTATGTATGGATGTATGCATGTAGAAGTGGATGCATGAATGTGGATGTATGGATGTGAATGAGGATATAGATGTGGATATATGGATGCGAATGTGCATGTAGATATGGATGTATAGATGTGAATGGGAATGTGGATGTGGATGTATGTATGTATGTGGATGTGGATGTATGAATGAGGACGTGATAATGGATGTATGCATGTGGATGTGGATGTATGAATGAGGACATGATAATGGATGTATGCATGTGGATGTGGATATGAATGTGTATGTATGAATGTGGATATGGGATGTGGATGTATAAATGAGGATGTGAAAATGGAGATAAGCATGTAGATGTGGATGTATGGATGTGAATGTGGATGTGGATGTGGATGTATAGATGTGGATATGGATGTGAATATATGATATGGGATGTGAAGGAATCTGAAGTGAAGAGATGGAAAATGAGGTGATTGGATGAGTACACATATAAATGGAATGTGGAATAAGTAATGTGGATTAATGAGGGATAATGTGGAAAAATGAGAGTTAATATAGAAATTGTATTTGTAAACTGTTTGTAAATGCTGTTTGTAAATGGCTGTTTTATGTCAAGAATGCTGGGGAAGCATTTTGACCATCTTGTGATTAAGGTCGTGGAGACCTAACTGATAAAGTTGCAACTGCTGACGAAGAGTCAATGGAGGACGTCTCGCGTAGCAAAGTTGGCCGAGGTCTTGACCAGCCTCGGTTCGATTAAAATGGTGAGCTTCCGGTACGGTGGATGAGGGACCAAGGAAGCGGCCTATGAGTGAAGCGCTAGATCACCTGTGAAGGATCCTAGAGGGGGCTGACCATACAGTGCTTGGGCTCTGGGTCGCCTAGGATACCCACGCGTGCGTCGAGGAAGATATTGGAACAAGGAGTAAGAGTTGTTTTGTGAAACCGGGCATGGATCTGGTTGATTGACCTTGCTGGTCTTCAATGGATGAGTCCATGGCTCTTTATATGGATCTGTTGGTTGATCTTGCTGATCTTCAACGAGAGTCCATCTGGATTTTTATAAGTGATTATATTGCCGAGTATTATGGGCTAGGAACTATTGAAAAGGCCCCTGAGAGTGGACAGGTGGTGAGCGTTCTAGTTGCCAATGATGCCATAGATACTCTGATGAAGGAATGATGGGAAATTGAATCAACCAGATAAATTGGAAAATTGTGATCAGTGATACTATGGTTTCATTAAAGGATTGTTTTAAAGTTAGCTGATGCTAAGAAAAAGGCAATTTCATATTGGGTGTGTAAGTGGTGTGGCTAGTTTTATGTTTGCATGAACTTCCGGCTAGGGGGGCTTGGAACTCTTTTCCTTGGTACCCGGGACAAAACCTAACCAAATTCCAAATTGGATCCCATCACTACAGCGGTTGGCTAACCCATGGGATCGGATGGGGTTAGGCTAGACTGATGGATCCGTAAATCGAGACTCACTTTTTGTTATTACGATAGATAAAGTAAATCCCGAACAGTAATTGTTCTATGGATAGGAATCAACGACTGTGCCTCTTGAATGGGAAAAAAGCGTTGATCCCAATGATCCAAGTGCAAGTTTCTTCCTTGATCTGACCAAGTATCTTATAGATGCAATTGGATCAGCTCGATCAGAAATGATCTTGACTACGTTAGAGTAAAAAGTTATCCTGGTGGAATCGCCCGTGCTTTCCGGTGTAAAGGAATTTTTTTCGGGTTCGGTTTTGGAACAACCGACGAATTAGTCTCTTATCCGGATATCCGTGGGCGAGGCCTCGAGTGTGGGACCCCTGTCCTGCGCGAGAAGTGCTACTTCCGCTGCCAGTACCCTGAATCCGTTGCTCGGTGGGAACAGGGATCTCACACTATCAGTAAAGGATCTCTCATGAGATGCAATATGATGAGTTGATAGTAGGTCTTAGTAATGAAGAACATCTTAAAAAGCTATCTAAAACAACAATTGAGTCAAAGAAAGCCTTTCTCTTTAAGATGAAAGGCAAACATGAAAGGGTCATCAAGTGCACCTATTGCAAAATCTTGGACATATGAAAGACACATGTTTTAAGAAGATGGCCAAAGAGTAATCAAAGGGTCATACAACCTTGGTGCAAGAGCCTGAAGATGAAGATGAAGTTGAAGCATCTAAAACAGTCAAAGATAAAGCCCTCACTGTTATGGCCAATATTTCTCTTAATGAGGAAGATTATCATTGGGAATTCTGCACGAGATATCTCCTAAAATCTAAATATTTTGTAGTCATATATTTTTTGCTCAATAAGTCCCCCAAAATTTGAATATTTTAGATGTCTTATTTACAAGCCTTATTTCTATAAAAGGTTCGACTCCTTTTTATCTTACTTTAGCCAAGGGAGTTGTCTATGGAGAGATTGATCTAGGCATTATGTATGGTCAAGCTCTTGTAGGCAGGCCTAACATGAGAGTTTCATGTGTGTGACATAAGAGTTTCAAGTGTTGGCATCATTGTGTTCTCCTGTATCAAGCCTAACATGAGAGTTTCAAGTTTTGGCATCATTGTATTCTTTTATATCACATCATTACAGTTTAGAGCTCAAATCATCATACTGAAGGTATCTGTCTTAGATGGCACTCCACTCCGAACGGGGTTTTGTTGGATATTTTGAAGTCTAGAAAATGTCCTATGGTGTGTGAACACTTTAGGTATGAACACCCTTTTATTAAGAGAACAGAAGTGTCCATTGGCTTTAAAAGTGAACACTTTCATTAAGAGAACATAAGTAGGGCCTCTATGCCTATATAAAGCATTATATAGGAGGAAGTATTATCATAATATAATGATTGTTGTGTTGTGAAACAACTCTCTCTCTTGTGTGTATTATCACATCTCTCTCTCTCTCTTCGACCTATCCATGTCTATGCACGAGCTCTGCACCAAGTTACCATGGCTTGGTCTCTCCATCTCTCCTTCCACTCTTGAGTCTCACTCTCTCATGGTGGCTGAAACCATGTTCACCTACATTATTAATCTAGTCGAGGGTGTATGGTTTGATCCATCTGTATGGTTCGATCCATCTGGACTAGAATGCTCAAGCTACGATATAACAAACCCTAGTCACTTCAATCCATCTGGACTAGGGTAGTCGAGCTACAACATGAGAAACCCCTCAACAAACCCTAGTTACTATACATAGACAAGTTATATAGCCTCCTTAGTTATATTGAAATCACCATTAAGATGCCTTTTGATAGTGTATTACGTCCTCCTTCCAGAGACTACACAGTTTCAAGCTTGCTCTAAATTGCTGTGATTTGTGTGCCCCCCCTCTCTCTACTCCGCTCACATTTTCTAAGTTGTTTGATTTTCAGAGAACCAGGGATGCAAAGCCTCAAGACAGACTCGCTTTCGCAATATTTATTCTACCCTTGACCACATCTTCACCCTCCATGCCATCATCAAGGAGGGTAGAGCATGACATGAGAGGATTTACTACTGCTTGGTGAATTTTCGCTGCCACAAAGCTTTTGATACTGTACCCCGAGCTCGCCTCCTACAGCGTCTACAGGAGATCGGAGTCCCATCTGACATAGTTTGGAGCATCATCGCCCTCTATAGTCTATCACCGGATGAGTGAGAGCCCCAGGAGGTACATCATAGGAGATTTCTAGCACTATTGGGGTGAAACAGGGCTAGCCTCTATTACCCACTCTTTTCGGCCTCTACATTGATGAAATCTCGAGCTTCATTGACGGATTAGGCGAGGCTGGGGTCCCACACTGGTAGGCATATTGATCCCCATACTACTTTATGTAGATGACATCGTCCTCCTCTCAGACTCAGCCAAGGGGCTTCAGAGATAGTTGGATGCCTTACATGACTTTTGGACTCAAGGGGACTTCTCTGTTAACCTTGGTAAAACCAAGGTAATGGTCTTCAATACCTCTGGCCCCTTCACATCCAGCTTGAGCTTCACATATAGAGGGGATCCTGTGGAGATTGTCTCATCCTATGTCTTTCTTGGTGTCACTTTCAGTGGCCCACACTTTACCATGGTTCTCGTAGCACATGCCATAGTGACACGGGGATATGCAGCCTTGAGCTTACTTTAGTGGTAGTGGTTCTAGGCACATTTCCAGGAGCCCAAGATGAAGGACTAGCTTTTTGACAGCCTCGTCACACCAGATGTATGGAGCAACCTTCTGGGGGCCAGATTTATCCGATGAGGATTGGCCAACGAGTTGAGAGGCCCCAAGTCATGAGGTTCCCCCATATGATGTGCAGCAAACCATCAGTCCCATACCAGATTATCTAGGTAGAGTTTTAGCTGATGTTGCTCTCATGTTTCTATGTTCTTAGTATTGCATGGACATTTTTGTATCACCCCACTGAGATAGCTATGTTTATGTTTTCTTTCTGTTTTATTTTCCATTCCATGATGAGATATGCCATGGACATTATCATATCACTTTGGTCTCATAGGCCCATTGGGTCTTTAGTAGACGCTTAATATATATATATATATCTACTCCGCCCACATTTTTTGCACCCTCTTTGACCTCGACCTATGCGTCCCACTTGATGAGCTTACCACACAACTTGCAAGCAACCACCCTTCATACATCCACCACACATCTTCCTTCCCACAGGGCCAGAGCCACTCCCATACCACTAGGTGGGACTGTTCCACAAAAGCTGGTATGTTGAGGAGTGTTATGAGACCCATGCCAGCGTGTAGGCATGAGATTGATCTAGGCTCCACCACTCACCAAATGATCTTCCAACATCTCACACGGATGAAGAAGTGAGCCTATCTAGCCAATCTCGAGTAGGAGCTGCACCAGTTATTTCTAGGATGGGACTATAAGGAGGCCTGGAGAATATTCTAGGATCATTACCTATCAACCATAATCACCTCACCTGACATATGGCATACCTATGACACCTCCCTTTACCACGTCCCCCAGATAACCACCCCTCCCTTTACCACGTCCCCCAGATAACCACCCCTCCCTCACCCACCACCTGAGCCTCATGCCCCCAATTCCTCCTTCTTCCACCTGAGCATGGTGCGAGATATTATTTACAGGATGCAAAATGGGAGAGCACAATATCATGATGGGATCCTTGTTTGCTGATGAGCACTTCTCCCATGTGAGGGATATATTGGGTCCACTTTTGATTCATATGTTTAATAGGTTTCCCCTTCCAGTTGGTCTTCTAATATCATTGTGCCCATTTTGAAGGAAGGTGACCCCATGGACCCTGCTAACTACAGGACTATTATGATTAGTCATAGGTTGGCTAAGATTTATGAGTCAATCTTAGAGCTTGAGCTCAGCACATGGGCCGAGGAGCAAAGAATCAAAACACCAAGGCAGACATGTTTTCGGTGAGGAGACTTTAGGATATGCGAGTACCCGTAGATATGCTTTCCACACACTTTACAAGTCTATCACACTGGCTGAGCACGGGCCCCACAACACTATTGGGGTGTAACAGGGCTGCTCCCTATCTCCCACTCTATTAGGGATTACATTGATGAGATATCTTACTACATTGATAGATAGGGGGACTAGGAGCACGATTGGTAGGAGTTGATACCTATCCTATTGTATACAGACAACATTATCCTTATCTCTAACTCACCAAAGGGGCTACAAAGGCATTTGGATGCATTATGGGCCTTTTGGGAGAACCAAGACCTCACTGTGAACCTTGGGAAGACCAAGGTTATGATCTTTAATACCTCCTTGTCGCAGTGTGGATACGTAGATCTGCACCGTAGTTTACATACAGTGGGGAGCCCGTGGAGCCTGTGATCTCTTATGTATACTTTGGGATCACTTTTGTTGGACTACAGTTCTCTATGCGAAAGGGGGGTGAAACTAGATTGATGCGTGGCTATCCACTCAAGAGGAAGTGCTCACAAATACAATTTCATGAGCTGAGGACAAAGCTTTGGCTATTTGACTTTCTCTTCACACATGAACTATTGTATGGAGCTCCCATCTAGGGTCTAAATTTTTACACATGAGAGGAGTCTCAATTTGTACATAGGAGGAGACGGAGAGGGGAGCCAGCTGAGACATATTCAAAGGAGGTATATGATGGGTGAAAGCTCATGGTGGTGGAGAGGCCCCTAGTGATGATGATCTCACACATGATTAAGAGTAATCCATCAGTGCCACATGAGATTATTGTATAGATATCCCATCTAGGGTCTTAATTTGTACATGGAGGAGACAGAGAGGGGAGCCAGCTAAGACAGATTTGAACGAGGTATATGATGGGTGGAAGTTGATGGTGGAGAGTTGCAAATGGGTTTATAAGATGAAATGCAAATTCCATTGAGCGCCATAAAGCACGGTTGGTAGCTAAGGGTTATGCACAAACCCAAGGCTTGGATTATGATGAAACATTTAGTCCAGTTGCAAAGATGAAAACAGTGAGAGAAGTCATTGCTATAGCTGCAGCAAATGCATCAAATGGATGTGAAAAATGCATTTCTAAATGGTGATTTACAAGAGGAAGTTTATATGGCACAGCCAGAAGGATATGTACACCCAAGGTACCCCACTCTTGTATGCATATTAAAGAAAGCATTATATGGTTTGAAGCAAGCACCTCGTGCTTGGAGTGATAAGATAAGCCGGTATCTTATCTCCCTTGGATTTCAGGTTTCTTCAGCAGATTCTTCACTCTATGTGAAGAAAACAGATCATGGGATTGTCTTGCTTGTCATCTATATAGATGACTTGATTGTCACAGGAGATCATACTACAGATGTTATGCATGTCAAGAAGGCATTGAGTGGGCAGGTTGATATGAAAGACTTGGGTGAATTCATATATTTTATTGGGATTGAAGTGATCAAATACCATGCAGGGACATGGTTAGTGCAACGCCAATATGCATTGGATATGTTGGCAAAATATGGGATGACATGGTGTGAGCCAATGAATACACCTTTGGAGCAGAATGTGAAGCTGCGGGCGCTGATTTTGGTGAAGAGTTGGATGATCCATCTATGTATAGAAAGATGGTTGGCAGTCTTATTTACATGACTATCACACGCCCGGATCTCAGTTATGCTGTGGGGCTAGTAAGCCAATTTATGCAAAGCCCCAGAAAACCTCATTTGGATACAGTGAGACGCATTATGCGCTATGTAAAGACCACTGCACATTATGGTCTTCTTTATGAGCATGGTAAAGGCTTGGATGTACACGGCTACACAGACGCAAATTGGGCAGGTAGCTCGTATGACAGGAGGTCTACTAGTGGTTATGCCTTTACATTTGGAAGTGCAGTGGTGAGTTGGAGCAGCAAGAAGCAACCTACTGTTGCTTTATCTAGTACAGAGGCTGAATACAGGGGTGCAGCCATTGCTACATGTGAAGAAGTATGGTTAAAGAGTCTCTTGGCTGATTTGGGTGAGCCTATTGATGGCAAGGTTGTCATTCATTGTGACAACATGAGCAGCATACAGTTGGCCAAGAATCCAGTTTTTCATGCGCGGACCAAACATATAGAGGTCCACTATCATTTTGTCAGAGAGAAAGTGTTGGATGGTACAGTGGATTTGCAGTATGTGAAGACTAGTGGATTTGCAGTATGTGAAGACTAAGAGCAGGTGGCCGACATCTTTACAACGCCACTTAGCAAGGAGAAGTTTGAGTACTTTCGTACTATGTTAGGAGTAAATGGGATGAGCTTGAGGGGGAGTGTTGAGAGCTTTGATAGCCCAAGCTCATCTACATCTTCATCTATGGCAGTACATCATGAGCTTGAGAGGGGCTGTTGAGATTCAAGCTCGATGTCAGCTTATGCCAGTTACACTATGTGCTGCCATGTTAGGTAGTAACATGTGTGAGACATAAATGACCGCGTCTAGCTGGTCATAGTGTGTGGACATTAGCTAGGGTTAGCAGTGTGTGGACACCACATGTAGTGTGTTGTAGATTATGGATTATGGTTTTATGCATTGTGTGAGAAGGGAGATGGCTTCCCTCTATGGTTAGGGTTTGATAATACATTAGGGTTTGCTCCTCTGTGTGTGTCTCCTCTCCCTCTACCTATTTTTCATCAGAGATCAGCACAGGATGAGGGAGAGATCACAGATTATGGCAGGCATTTTGGATATACCGCTGCTTTGTGGACTTCCGCAAAGCCTTCGATACCGTATCACGTGCCAGGCTTATGCACAGATTGCATGACATTGAGGTACCCAAGCATATGCAGTGGGGGATATGCTCTTTGTATGAGTCTGTGTGACAGGCAGAGTCCGAGCTCCAGGCGCGGACTATCTGATAGGGTGACCAGCAGGATAGGGGTGAAGCAAGGATGCCCACTATCGCCCACCCTCTTTGGACTGTACATTGATGCGGTCTCTGATTATGTAGACAGATTGGGAGGCCTAGGGGCATGCGTGGCAGGGGTGTTGATACCCATCTTGTTATGAAAAAATTTTACAAAATGGAGATTTCACACCAAGAAAGATGGAGATCTCAACCAATTTGAGCAAGTGTCCATCAAATCTTAGTGTATTTAAGTGTATTGATTAGCATTGTGTTCAACCAAGTTACACATGCAAAGTCAACATCTTGGGACTTTTACTGTTGGGGGTAGCTCTAGCTTCCAACCTCTAGCAAAGAGGACAGCTTTACCTTTTTTGAAGAAAGAGCATGTGAAGGCAGGGTTTCAAAAGGCTGCCATGGAGGAGGCAACAAGGGAGATAACTAAGCTTTTTGTGCAGTGTGGTCCCTCGTATGAGGCCTTGCGTACTACAGAGCTTCGAAGAGGGAAGCTAGCAGTTGAGACAGAGATGGAGCCTCTTAAGGCTACTTGGGTAAAGTATGGGTGTACCTTGATGTGTGATGGCTGGTCTAATGTGAAGAAGAGGAGTGTTTATAACATTCTGGTCTCCTTATGCAAAGGCATTATGTTTATTCATGCCATTGATGCCTTTGTGGCGAGCTGTGTAGTGACAAGGGAGTTCATCTTCAGGCATATACACCAGGCTGTACAAGAGATTGGCCCAGACAACATTGTGCAGGTGATAACAGATGTCACCAGTCTGGACATTTCCCAGTATGAAAGGTCTGGTGGTCTCCAGGATGTCTAAATATTTGGGAAGTACAAGCTTTGGGAATGGGGGATTATCTTGGAGTACAAAGGACCACACTCCTAAAATTTAGAAGAGTTGCTATTTTTGGCCCGGCTCCGATGGAAATTCTGTTCAAGTCATTACATCTAGAATTGAGCAGATACCGAGAGTTGGCAAAGTGCCTATGACAGAATGTCTACCAGTTGGGATATTTTTAGAGAAAGTTTATGGAAGGACCCATCTCTTAGATTGGGACATGTGGTAAGAAAGTGCATCAAATGTTAGAAGTCATCTCCTGTCTATTTTTATACACCAGGGCCTTTGTTGTGGGTGTGCCCGTCCTTATGAGGTGTTTTCTCATTTTTCCCCACTCTTCGTATTTTTCCCCCATTTTTTCCCTATTTTTCTGTGGCATGGGAGGCAGTCTTGTAGAGGCAGGAGGACCTTGAACCTGGCCGACTGCATCTGTGGAGACTCTGGAAGTGGCCGACTGCATTGCATGAGTCGTGGACTTCCCTGATGCTGGCCGACCCCCTCTGCTGCTGGCCGACTGTGGATTTTTCAGTCGTGGGGGTGTTTTTGTGTCCTGTCGGTTGCCCTACAGCAGGCCGACTGCTGATGGGGGGCCATATAAAATGGCCCCCAACCTCCTTGTAATTTTTGTATCATTCTCGAGATCTTCTTGTGTATATAGAGCAGAGTTACACGCCTCTACCACTCTATCTCTTATGCTGTGATTTTCTACACTGCGTTTTGCTCTTGTGTTCCCAGATCTGGTCAACATCTCCGCTGCGTATTCTGACATGGTATCAGAGCCTAGGCTCTAGATAGTTCTTGGGATTTGTGTGAGCAAGAGGGGGACTGTTGTGTTGCTGACTGGTGGACTGTTCGGGAAGAGGAGAAGCAAGAGGACAGCGAGCTGATTTGCTGGACAGCCACTTGCAAGTGTTAGTTCTTCTTTGTTCCCACCCACCCACCCTTTTCAGAGTACATCCCCGCAATGGCAAATCTATTTGAGATGGCGGAGAGGCATGTGAAGATCCCGACACTCCCCACGTTCCCAGTGGACCGTCAGTTGGACGGGAACAACTATGGCATATGGAAGGTTATGATGGAATCTGTTCTAGAGTCTTACGACCTTGCTGATTTCGTTGTTGTTGGGGTTCCACGGCCGGAAGTAGAGGAAGGGGAGTTACCGTCGATCCGAAAGGACCGAGAGGCACAAGCACAGATGTGGGATCGTGTCAACGCCAGGGTCCGTTCGTTTATCTTTCTCAACTGCACACCGCAGGTAATCAATCTTGTAAAGCATATGACGTTGGCCAGAGGTATATGGCAGCATTTGGCTTCTCTTTACAACAGGGTATCGCCCATGAAGAGGATTTCCTTGGAAGTACAGATGCGGGTTATGAGCCCTGCAAAGTCCTTGACGATGCGGGAGCATATTAACAAGCTGCAGGCTCTTCAACAGGAAGTTCTTCAGGTTGGGAAGGAGATATCGCCAGAGGACATGGCCATAACGTTGCTGTCACACTTGCCCTCTCAGTACTCAGCATTTTACTCATCTTTGATTACCAGTGTTGGTGGCAGGCTCAGCACCATCACGTGGGAGGAGCTTGTGCCCATGGTCTTGGACCAAGAGGAACGATTCACGAACCCTCCTCAGGGTGGAGGTTCGGAGGCCTTAACTAGCCAACGGTCGAAAGGCCGTAACACGGACAAAGGGAAGGCTTCGTCGGAGAAGTCTTCTGAGAAGAAGTTTGTTACTGACCGCGAGAAACTAAAGGCAGAGAGGACCTGTAATGATTGTGGCGAGAAAGGCCACTATTGGAGGCAGTGTCCCAAGCGGAAGACCGAGAAGGGTGAAGATTCCTCAGCAGCAATCATGAAAACTCCGGCTTTTGTGCACCTGGAGGTGATGGACACCGATGTTTTATTTTCTTCAGGCAGAGAGGAGATTGGAGGATTCTCCCCCCCAACGGATACTCGGGAGTGGATTCTAGACAGTGGTGCTTCCAGGCACATGACTCCTTCCCGTTCTGGTTTACAGGATCTCTTTGTTGAAATATGGAAACAAGAGCTAGAAACTAGAAGACTAGAAGTAAAATAAGAACAAGATTGAAGGACAAAGAGTTACCTTGAGATGAGTGCAGACAAGACACAAGCTAGATACTTC
This sequence comes from Cibotium barometz, assembly GCF_041138505.1. Taxonomy (NCBI): domain Eukaryota; kingdom Viridiplantae; phylum Streptophyta; class Polypodiopsida; order Cyatheales; family Cibotiaceae; genus Cibotium; species Cibotium barometz. The sequence continues at coordinate 5,627,223 of NC_141100.1, read as the reverse complement.
TTATGATGTGACTCCCACAATATATAGGTGTGTAGTACAAGAGATAGTAGCCACGCTGATATGTGGGACAAATAAGATGCCACATGGCAGACACACAAGACTCAAGACAAAAGTTTATACTAGACTAGGAAGAGAGTACACCTAGTGTGCACTTATTTCCAACACCCTCCTTAAGTGGACACTAGGAGGAAGACAAAAGACAAGACTGAAAGACAGACAAGACAAGACCAAGACTGAAAGACAAGATAGAAGACGAGATAGAAAAGATCCTGAGACACCCCTCCTCAAGTGATATCCTCATATGGGTCCACAAGGGTAGGGACAAGATGGATCTAAAACAAGACATAGTCAGATTGATAGACAAATAGACAGACAGACAAGACTAGATAGATAGAAGATTGACTGTAGACAAACAGATGGACCTTGAAGACATCCCCTCCTCAAGGGCAATCTCTGCCTCTTGGGTAGGGACAAGAGAGAGGTCCAAAAGCAGAATGAGTAAGACACTAGAACCCCTTGACCTACATCATCGGTGGTCAAAGTGGTAGACAAGAAAGATGAAGTAATCAGAAAGCCCACGTTTCATCATATGAGGAATGAACAGCAAGATCTGCTGATGGAGATGCTGCAGCAACATGGGCTGAGGTAGATGCAGGGGCTGATGTAGAGGGTTTAGAGTAGCAGTCCTTCTCCCGGTGATTATCACGGCCACAAATGGTGCATGGATGAGCCTTGAAGCAGTCCTTCTCCATATGATTAGTTTTGCCACAATGGGTGCAAGGCTTTCTTACCTTAGAACTTCCTTTCTTTGCTAAAAATGCAGTGTCAGTTACCTTTTGTTGTTGAGTTCTTTCCTCTTCTTGGAGAGCATTGATGATACCTTCAAGAGTAGGATTATTGTGATACTTGAAGGTAGTGACAAGAGTAGCATAGGTGTCAGGTAAGCTTTTGAGAAGCACAGCAATAGCAATATCTCGGAGATGGGGGACTTCACTGATGCAAGCTGAACCATAAGACTGCGAAGATAATTGACATGAGAGGCTATAGTAGCTCCCTCCTGCATATGTAGATCAAAGAATGAGATCATAAGTGCAATCTTAGAGTTTTTAGAGCGGGGTCCAAAAAGGGTATCCAAAGTGATCCATGCTCGAGAAGCAGAGCGTATGTCGGAGATGTGATGAATGTAATCATCTCCAAGACCGAGCAAGATGATAGCATAGGCTTTGTCATTCTTGGCAGTGGGAACATAAGTGACAACTTGCTCAATGTCGGAATCTTCAGGAGCAGCATGGTGAACAACGTCCCAAAGACTTTCTTTCATAAGATGGCACTTGATTTTGATTTGCCAAGTATGAAAGTTGGACCCATTGAATTTGTCGATAGACATGAGAGAATGAGTAGAAGAGGCCATGTGGGAAGGTCTTACCTCTTGCTAAAATGCAAGGGCAGTGTCTATTCCCTTACAAGATTGCAGAAATGAATGAAAGAAGAGATCCAAATTGTTTTTAGAAGCCGGCTCTCTCACCACTTGTCAAGGCCATAGTATGTGACAGCCCATCGAAGCATGAGGAACCAGCAGTTTGCAGATATGAGGATAACAAAAGGACTGACCAGCAAACTGAAGGAGACAATGCACAGTACCTTGTAGACTCTTCAAGAGGAAGCGATGGCAGAACTGAATGCAGCAAATAGCTCGTTAACAGGAGGAAAGTCGATCTACAGCTGCCTCTAGATGATGCGCAATAAATCCCAGGCAGAGACAGTCCCTTGAGTCGATGAAGAAGGCAGCCAAAGGAGAGCAGCAACAGTACAGCGGGCGATTGTAAGGCAAGGTGGCCGCAGAGCAGAAGCAGACGTGATGTAGATAGACGACGCCATGATGAGAGAGGCTTGCGTTGGTGATGCACAGAGGCAACCCGGCTGGTGACGAGAGTCGGGTGCGGGATGGAAGGACGGCCGTAGCCGAGACGAACATGACACGTGGCCTTGCGCTTAAAAGCAAACGGTGGCGGTTGGTAACATGGTATCAGAGCCCTGCGCCTGGAGCTCCTCCCACTTTCATCACTATCGGGCACATTAAGGAGTGTTCTTTTGCTTTAGAAGCATCACCAACTGCTTATATGCTCTCCACTCAACGGCACTTCCAGCAATCGCATCATGACAGTATAGCCTCCATGAGTGGAGTATATCCTACGACGGCTACATCCAAAGCTCTCCAAGGCGGCACAAGCAAGCTCCCACACAGCGGCCTTCGTCATCTTCTACATCGATTGTCTCTGTGACATTGCCACTCTACTCCGCCTACTGTGCTGAGTGCAACCTTAACTGCTCATTGTTACCTTGCTCGGTCTCATTTTACGGTAGCAGTCATTTAAACATGGCCACATCCTTAACACATATCCATCATCACTTTGCATAAAACATAAAAGCTAGACAAAACATCCACAAATGCTGAAAAATGGAGCTTGCACATGTGACACCACATAGAGGCCGGAATGGGCCGACCCCCCCTTGGAGTATTTTATTACCCAAGGAGAATAATATCATGTACAAGCTTTGAGGGCCTTACTCTCCCCACAAGAGATGCTGGATTATCCATATGCAAATGCCATAACACGAGGCAACCAAGTCAAAACACAGGCTGTAGAAATGCCGAGCCAACAATATAATCCATATACCTCTGTCTGGGTATTGATTCTTCCTCAAAAACCACGGGTCTTCATGCAATAGAATTGGTACAACAAGTACAACTCTCCATTCAGCCGGTACAACAAGTATACTGGGGTTGGTACAACATGTATAGTGGCTGGTACAATAGGTGTAGCAAGTACAAATGTTGGTAGAGCAGGTACAATGGTTGGTACAACAAGTATAGTGGCTAGTATAGCAAGTACAAAAAGTACAAATGCTAGTACAACAGATACAATGGCTGGTACAACAGGTACAACAAGTGCAAGGACTAATACAACAAGTATAGTGGCTAGAAATCATAATAAAATGATTAAATACCCTTGCCTTCAGTATTTCTTCGCGATGGAAGCCTCCAACAGCCGGTATTCTTCATGGGCAACTTTCAAGAGAGAGAGAGAGAGAGTAGCCATTATTAGGGCAGCTTGTAACGGTGGTAGAGGCTAGTGTGCAGCAAGAGAGCCTCCTTTAATGAAGAGAGAGGGCTCCAATTTATAGATTTGGGGTTCCCATGAACTAAAATGGCAAGAGAAGGCTATAATGACAAGTGGAGAGTCACACAATAGCTGAAGTGACAAGTGTGAGGCCACTTGTCTCACTTTGATGTCAGAATACGCAGCGGAGATGTTGACCAGATCTGGGAACACAAGAGCAAAACGCAGTGCAAAAAATCACAGCACAAGAGATAGAGTGGTAGAGTCGTGTAACTCTGCTCTATATACACAAGAAGATCCCGAGAATGAGAAAAAATGACAAGGGGGTTGGGGGCCATTTTATATGGCCTCCCATCAGCAGTCGGCCTGCTGTAGGGCAACCGACAGGACACAAAAACACCCTCACGACTGAAAAATCCACAGTCGGCCAGCAGCAGAGGGGGTCGGCCAGCATCAGGGAAGTCCACGACTCATGCAATGCAGTCGGCCACTTCCAGAGTCTCCACAGATGCAGTCGGCCAAGTTCAAGGTCCTCCTGCCACTACTAGACTGCCTCCCATGCCACAGAAAAATAGGGAAAAAATGGGGGAAAAATACGGAGAGTGGGGAAAAATGAGAAAACACCTCATAAGCCCACAACAAAGGCCCTGGTGTATAAAAATAGACAGGAGATGACTTCTAACACCCCCTCTCAGCTCTTGGCTGTGAAACCAACCACAGGGAGCTGGGGTGCCGCCTGAGCAAATCCTGAGATAGCGACTTCGTGAAGAGGTCCATCGTACTGTCCTCCGTCGAACAGAACTCTAGCAAGATGTCATCAGCAACGATCTGTTCACGAACAAAGTGCCTTTGAATGACCATGGGTTTCTCCAGTGGAAGCCCAAACCTGCAATGCAACCTCTGCATCCTCACCACCTCACAAGCAGCCCGGTACTCTGCCTCTGTCATCGACAAGGCAAAAGATGACTGTCTCTTACTGCTCTAAAAAACTGCTCGTGTGCCTGAAGTAGATCTCCTCGTGTCCGGATCTCCTCCCCAAACTGAGTCACTCCAATCGTGAGTCGGACTCCATCAATCAATCCCCCTCTTGTGTAAAAGAGTCCATGATCCTTCGCATGCCGCAGAAACCACAGGAAACGCAATCCTGCCTCCCAAAGAGTCATCTGCAACCATGAGCTCAACTGCCTCATCAGGAAGCTCCCGTCCAATCTGGTGTCCATCAACCAGATCAATGAACCATTCAGCTTCTGAGTCAAAGAGGCATCACACTGCTCACAAGGATCAACACCTGTTACGGTGCAAAGCCTAGTCCTGGAAACCTGCTGAAGACCACGCAAGGCCTTCTGAAACCTGTGGGTGAGAAACATCTTTTCTGTAGCCTCTAGTATGGTGAACTCTATCACCAAGAGGCCGAAAGTGCTGTGCATGTAATTCTGATCTTGAGCACTTGAAGCCATCCAAAACCCGCTTTACCTACATGTTCATTGTGGTGGAGAGGCTCGTGAGGGTGCGTCATGGCCTAATGCGCACAGTGGTATGTCGTGAGTGGGCAACATGGGATGACAAAGATGCACCAAAGTTAGTTTCGTTTGCTTGTATGGTCATGAGGGAGACTTGGTGGAATGATGCGCAAGCACTTGTCAAGACGCTCAATTCCATGTATAGTGTCCTTTGACTCACAGACATGGAGGGGAGTACCATTGGGCTCCACTATGAGTTCATGGACAAGATTGGAGAAGCCCTCGATGCTTGTACATTATTGTCTCCTCAAATGTATAACTCTTATTCTTTCTCTTGAAGTTAGATAGATCATAGAACTTAGAAGATTGAAGTATATGCTCATTGCTTACTTTTTTTTTTCCACTTGCAATTTTGAACTCATATGCAAAGTTCAAGATATTAGGCATGGCTAGCGGCTTCAAAGTCTATGAAGCAAGAGCATGAACAACACACATCTTGGTCTAAGGATTTATGAATTCACAAAATTTATCTTGGAAGTATGGAGTTGGCTTTATGTGCACGTGTTTAGCACTCTTTCCATATGGATATTGTGGATTATATTATCAAGGATACATGCAAGCTATATGGAGATATAGCTCAGGTTATCTCAAGGATATGGTGAGGAAATATTCTTTTGGCTTCGTGACCCACCTGGCAAAGTAAAGCTAAGTATACTTTTGAGTTTGCAAATTTGGTGCTTTTTCTATTTACTATGTTTTTTCTATTCACTAACCCTTGTATAGCCATGCAAGGAGAAAGGTGTTGTTGTTTGCCTTGAGATGGTTTGAGAGAAACATTGTTTATGGCTCCCTTTATTTGGGATGCATTGGACTTATGGAACTCATGGTTCACATACATTGTGTAGTGTTACTGTGTAGTGTTCTCTTGTCCTACGGGCTCTCCTAAAGATTGTTTCTACCATGTGTGGGTGGAACAATAGAGAGCAGATGAAAGGGAACATGGACATTTCAGAGGGTAGTGTCAAGCACAACATACCGTGTGTAGTATTCTCTTGTCCTATGTACTCTCCTGAAGATTGTTTCTACCATGTGTGGGTGGAACAATAGAGAGCAGATGAAAGGGAACATGAACACTTGAGAGGATAGTGTGAGTTGGTGGCCAAAATGCCTATAAACTGTGTTGCAAAAATGCTTATGGAACATTAGGCTATCTATGCCTGCGATTGATTGTTTTATCTTAATACTTGAGCCAACCTCTCATCCAAGGTGTGTGGTCAAAGTACCAACACGGAGTGCAAGTGGTAGAGTGGACATGATGCCTGCTTGGCACGGGACTTATGTCTACGCCAATGGACATGATGCCTGGTTGGCACGGTACTTATGTCTATGCCAAGGGTCATGTGGACTGATGCCTTGTTGGTAGGAGACATACTTTGTCTTGCCGATTTGTTTTGGGTCATGATTATGATATCTGGACTTATGGAACTGTTTTGTCTCCCCCATTTACTTGGAACATGATTATGATATTTGGACTTATGGGATTGTTTTGTCTCGCCTATTTATTTGAGACATAGATTCTTTCAGTTATATTGGATTTCTAAGACTGTCTCGTCTCGCCCACTCGATGGAACATAATTATATCTTGGATATATGACTTGGAACTTAAAGTTGCAAAACACTTTTAAGAAGCTCCGAAGGATGTCACCAACCTGGATATTTTCCAGTACGAAAGAAGTCTAGTGGACTCGAGAACATCTATCTTTTGTTTTGGGCATCTCCAGAATTCATGTATATGGATGGTCTTTGGATGCCCAAAAGATCAAGAATGTCAAAGCTTTGGGAATGGGAGATTATCCAGTACAGAGAACCAAGTGCTTATAGCATGGTCTAGGCACTCGAGACGGTTTCTTGGACATAGAATGGGCTTTGGAGCTCAAGTGTGAAGTGGAAAGCATGTATGGCGAACTCTTGAGAATTTCAGAGGTATTAAGGAATGAAACAGGTTTCTACATGGTGCTTACATGTATTTCTCATGTGGTGGAACACAAAGAGATCATCAACTAAATTTTAGGAGAAGTTGCTATTTTTAGCAATCTCCGATAGAATTTCCGTTCGCGTCATTAACTCCAGAATTCGACAGAGATCAAGTATTGCCAAAGCACCATTGTGAAATTAGCTATCACCTGGGATATTTTTAGAGCTGAAGATTGTGGAATTTTTGGCCTTTGGATTTGGGACATGCGGCAGATAAGAGGATAAAAAGTGAGACAAGTGTCCTCACACTTGTCAATTCAGCTCTACACATGGCATTGTAGCATTTTCTTGCTTATTTGAACATAAGAGAGTCATCTCTTGGACGAATTTGAGCTTCAAGCAAGTTTTTGGAGGCTGAAAACTCTGATTTCTCCCCATTTCTCTTCATTTCTAAGCCCACCATAGCCATATCCAACTTGGGAAAGATGATTTTCACTACTCTACACCAACTTGCACACCTCGGAGGACTGTTTTTCAACAAAACAGTCCTACAGCTTGCTAAAATTTCTGGGTTTTTTTTTTTCTAGAAAGGAGACTTTTATTAAGTACGAAAAATTTTACAAAATGGAGATTTCACACCAAGCAAGGTGGAGATCTCAACCAATCAGGAACCTTGTGCTGCCAATAGGGTCCCGAATGAGAGGATGTGAAAAAGATACCAATGTCCCACTCTCATAAACTGGGCGCGCTTCCTCTCCGCAGCCCTCGAAGATCCCTGGATTCTGGCCCAGGTAGCCATAATGGTGTGAATAATATCACTCCAAATCTTGCAAAGACACTGAGAAACAAGAACGAGAGTACTCTCAATGGCCTCAGTGCATCTAGCCTTCCAAATATTCCACGCTAAGATGCTGGCAATAATCTCCCAAGAACTGTCTAACCTCTGTGCCGGAGGGACAAAGTGTGAAAGTGGCAAATCCTGAAGACAACACTGCCGAGCAACTCCTTGCCTAACCAAAACGGCCAAGCTCTTGTCAGTCTCTTCGAACCTCAGCTGAGGCCCAGACTGTGTCAACCAAATGATAGAACCAAAAGAAATGATAGCATCTCTCTTAATCCTACCAAAGAGGGGTGCAATCGCAGACCAAACCCTCTGTGCTTCCCTGCATTCCCATAAACAATGGTAAACTGACTCCGAAACTCCTCCACATCTAGGGCATGGTGGGCAAGCACAAGTAACAAACCTCCACTAAAATTTCTGGTTTTATGCAACATATAGGCTGTTATACTAGTTTATGCACTTATGGATGAGCCACATGGGCTGGTCTACATGTTTATGAGCTCATGAATGAGCCACATGGGCTGGTTTACAGGTTTATGAGTTCATGGATGAGCCACATGGGCTGGTTTACACGTTTATGTGCTTGTGGAAGAGCCATATGGGCTGTCATACATGATACAAGTTTATGCGCGTATTAGAGAGCCATGTGGGCTGTTATACATGTTTGTGCACCTATGGAGGGACATGTTGGATAGCCATATTGGATGAAGGACAAGTTTATGATTGTATATGGATAATCCGGCATCTCCCATGGGGAGAGTAAGGCCCTCAAAGCTTGTACATGTTATATTTCTCCTTGGATAATGAAATGCTCCAAGGGGGGGGGTCGGCCCATTCTGGCCTCTAAGCGGTGTTATATGTGCAACTTTTATTTTCAGCTGTGGATTAGTTATTGGCTGTGATTAAATGCGAAATGTTTAAATGTGGCCATGGTCAAGCGATGCACACACACTCCCACGCTTCCCGGGCGAGTTACAACCTCCTTCATGCATCCACTAGGGTTGAATCCCTTCTTGCGTCTTTTCTTTGCTTGAGGTGCTGCTGTTAAAGCCTTGCACACAGAAAAAGCATCCAGTAGAGTCCCAAAAAGCAAGAACTCCTACGGATAAGCAAACGCATAGGATTCAGCTCTCTGCAGAACTCGACCATCCCTCTGTATGGCACAGCAGAATAGTCCCAACCTCCTCCTCTTGAGAACGACCAAGGCCACACGCATGTAGGTCCTATCAGAGAACAAGCAAACAAATGTACACAGATAGAGCAAAAAGCTCTTGCTTTTTCCATAGATATGCAACGAATTCAGAAATCATTTGAGCATACCTAACCATAGCGCCTTCTCCGCTCAACTTTGACTCTACTCTGTCTTCCCCCTAAGTGTCCCATACCACCGGCCCTTGGAAGACAAAAAGCAGCCCACAAATTAGAAACCAGAAGATCCACTCGATGGATTTTCTCCTCTCCTCCTTTCGAAGTGTTCCCAACTTAATACCATCACATCTGGCTCTGCTAGTAATGTTAAACCCCAAGCTAGCAGACCCTGCAATTAAGCAAAACACATAGACACTGGCATCAAGCTCACCCCCCAACCATAAAGCCAATCAAGCTCACCCCAGAGCATGGAGATTAGTAGCATCCAAGACATGGCTCCACGTGCAAATCCCTAACGTCCCATACCACCAGAACACACCCCTCGGGTGTACACACAAAGCAATCTCACGGGCCTCTAGTCCAGGTTTGAGGAGCTCTCTCTCAAACTGAATCAAGAAGTCACTTATAGAGGCCTCCTAAAACCAGGAGCCATAAATAGCGAAAAGCCTCATAAATACCCCTAACCTCCCCATTAGATGCCTAAGCCACAATCCCTAGTTAACCTAACCTGAAGTTAGACTTGTCAACCGAGCTTAGGGATTAGGGATGTAACACCTAAGGTGCTGGGCAGCTTTGCCACTCAATATGCATATGCATCACCAAAGAGCCATATGAGCCAGCCACCCTACCAGCCCGTTTTCACCCCTCATACAATTCACCCCTAATAAAGCAAAATGAGCCGAACACCCTACCATCCCTTTTCAGCCCTTAGGAAACTCTTCAACCTCCATACGTAGCCCTCTCACAAATCTCACTTTCGTTAAATTCTCCTTGCACCTTTTCTGACTCCCAACATTTTCTTTACCTCCAGTAGATCCAACTACTACCTTCATGAGAAAAAACAGTTAGCAACAAAAATTATTTGGAAACAGATATTATTATAATCTTAATTAGTGAAAAAGGGCATGATTGTTAAGAATATAAGATTGTAAATCACTTACCAAATCATCAAGGCAGATGGTATTGCCAGCTTAAGGAAACTCTTTGTGTCATGTAACGCTTTCCAAGACAACGAAGTGCGACTCTTCTCACATTTTTGTGAAAACACAATGTACGTAAGCAAGAGAACAACATTGAGCCAATTCGAGATGCCAGTTGCCAAAGCTGCTCCACAGTTACCCAAGCCGGATTTATACACTAGCAACCAACATAAAGGGATGTGTGAGAGGAACGTGATCGATGAGAGGATAGCCATGGGCACAATAATACTCTGCGTCTGTAGATACTTCACAAGTGGCTGCACAGAAGCGTATGCAAACAAAGATGGAATCAAGCAGCGCGCGTAGTCGCCTGCTTTTTGAGAAATCAAGGGGTCTTGGCCTAGAAGCAGTAAGATCTTCTCCATGTTCATCCATAGTATGGCTATAGGTATGCTTGTTGCATTCAGCACCACCTCTGCCCGTTGTAAGAAAAGCCATAGCAATTGATACTGCTTCGCTCCATAAGCTTGTCCACATAGGGTCTCCAAAGCACTTCCCATCCCTATCTATGAAAGAGCACACATGCAAGATAGTTACTTCTTAGCACACACTTAAGCATCTCCCCCTTACATCCATACATGCCCACGTGGTATAACATGCTTTTTTGGATAGTGCATACATGCCAGTTTCTTATCTAGTATATAATGAGGAGCTTCTGTTCCCTGAGCAAATAGTTTTGCATAGGTTTAAGCATGAGTCCGGAAAGAAAGCCCACATATGAATACAATGATATAACATGCTTTTCTTTCATACATGCCAGGTAGCAAACTGAGGCCCACAAACTGGGCAGCTGATTGTCTGAACTATCATGTTAATGATTCCTAGTATGGTTTGGAGCTGCTTATGCCAGCTCCAAACCATACTGGGCAGCTGATTGTCTGAACTATCATGTTAATGATTCCTAGTATGGTTTGGAGCTGCTTATGCCAGCTCCTCACCCTTAGAACATACGGCAAAGGTGCATATAACATAGGTGCATGGGGCGTACCAATAAGCTACTTCCGGTGACACTAGCAAAGGAGGTTGCAATCGCAGCACTTGAGAGGGCGAGCTCGCCCAAGTGCCCAACAAACATCACAGAAATGATCTGCAGAGAGTATTGGACCACATTGACGTAGATCATGGGGAATGCCAACCAGCATTGCCTTTGCACTTCTGCCCATCCTGCCGGCCCGCAAAGATGGGGTGCATGCCCCGCATCATCACCACCATCATGGCCAGCATGTGCATGGCATGATTCCTTGATGGATGAACTCTGAGACAAGTCAGGATGTAAAACTGGGCCCAAAAGGGGCTCTTGAGATGTATGCATGTCAATGTGCTTCTCCATGATGATGGCGATGATGATGATATCGATGTCGTAGTTGTCGTTGTCGTTGTCGATGATGATGATGATGATAACGATGGTGGTGACACCAGGTGGTGGTGGTGGTGGTCAGCACACTGCAAACTGATGAACTGTCTTTTCCTCACTGGCTGCACGGGTGGCCTCGCCGCCTTGGTGTTTTGACAGTTTGCATGAAACCCAACTTTTTGAAAGTTCTGTGTGCTTGCAACAGGCTTCCAGAACTTCTGTTGGGATGATTCCACTTCCACACCGAAGGAGGAGATTAAGTTAACGACTCCTTAATGCTGACTGCTTAATTTAGTTTTTCCGTTATTCGTTCTGCGGACCGCCACCTTTGCACGTGACACGTGTGTAAGGCGCCTTCGGGACAATTCGAAATGAAAATGTATTTATGGGTGCGCCCAAAAAAATTGGAGGCCATCTCTATATTTTTGGCCTTAAATATATGCCATTTAATTAAATAGGCCGCCTGATTTTTGGGACCTTAGCAAAACGTTACCATGTTTTTCTTTGTGGAAGATTTCTAGTGGTCAACTATTTTATTCACAAGAAATGCAAAAGGAGAGAGGTTGTCCTTCTATCAATCCTCCCCTCCAGGCTCTACGTGCCTCGGATCTAAGCCATATGAAAGACCTACTTGAAGAGACCAACGACAAGCATGCATCCAACAATGTGGTGCTAGTAAGTGAAGATCGAACCTTCTTGAGCATGGAACCCACTAAGCCGATTGAATATGACATGGAAATTATAGTGCCATTGGCTTAGTTCACTCAAACAAGGGGGAATGAAGTCACTTCATCCAACTACATGGTGCAAGCTCTTATGGCGATCATATTTGTTGTCCTTGGTTCCAAGCTTCAACAAGCCATTGCTCAAGAACGTCAAAGCAAGAAAGAGGAGAGACCTTTGGATGCACATACTTCCCAACCTAGAAAAATATCTAGGTCTAATATTTCTTGCCTATAAATGCAACACACATACTAGGAAGAATTTTAGGGGTGGTTTGAATCTATCTTTCTTAGCAAGATCATGCTATAAAACTTCCAAAGGACTTTTTTCAAGTTTTGGTGGCTAGCTATGCCCAAAGGGGATACCTTTTAAATTGTATGCCTAGCTACAAAGGTGGCTTGGTATATTCTAATCCCCAATGTGCCTCCTTTGTCTCAAAGGGGATACTCCATGATCAATGCCTAGTCTAGGTTTTAGGTTTCTTCCCTTGACTTATCCTACTTCTTATGTGTGGAAATCAAGTTTGTTGTAGGAGTCTTGTGGAAATCAAGTATGTTGTAGGAATCTTGGGGCCACCCGAGTGTGAACAAAACTAAGGAAAGGGGGCTAGGAAAGCAAGTATTTTGTGGGGTCCCAAATTAATACTCCTGAAGATATCCCTTGAAGTCGAATTTGGCCCATTGCCAAATATTTTCCCCCTAGATGGGAAAATGTCAAAGAAGACAACTCAAAGAGTTTTTGGCTACCTTACCCTCAAGTTATAGCAAGACTCAAAAGCACATCCAATCACAAGCTATAGTAACAAACCCTATGGAGAGCCCTCTCAAAATCATCTCAATCTAGACAGAGAAAAGGTAATACTTTCTTAAAAGGCAATAATTATGGCCAACATCCCCCTTTTCACCCTAAGGATTCTAATGTTGAAGAACAACCACCTAATCACACATCTCTTGAGAAAGAGGTATGTGCCAATAGGGTTGGAAGGTGTTAATAGGTTTGTCATTCTTGTGGATAAATGAGATAAGTACATGTGGTAACAAAGAAGGTATACACAAAAATGTATGCCATTCTTATGGATAAAGGAGATGAAAGTATGCAGTAACAAAGAAGATATGCACATGAATATGAGGGCTCTATGATCCCCCAAGAAAAGACATGCATGCATGAAAATGTGGAAGAGATATAATCTTGATTTCACGTGTCTAGGAAGTGAGGACGAGGGAAGATATTATATCAATCGTATAAGTAGGATGGTAATTGTGGTTGGAGTGGTTTTTCCATTCTAGTCAAAGATGTATTGGAAGTTTCTCAAGTCTCTCAAGATGACAGAGGGGATTACATTGCATTGGAAGTCAAAAAAAGGAAACTAGGTATTGGGGATATGTAGTGTGTATGCTTCTAACTTTTCGATGAACTTTCACAAGTCATCGATGAGTGATAAGGGTGTTGTAATCATTGATCATTTCAACATGGTTGAGCATGCAATGGATACGTCCCACCCTAAGCTTGGTCATTTCAACATGGTTGAGAATGCAATGGTGGATTGGTCATTTCAACAATGGTTGAGCATGCAATGGATAGGTCAGTTCAACATGGTTGAGCATGCAATGGATACGTCCCACCCCACCCTAAGCTTGGTCATTTCAACATGGTTGAGAATGCAATGGTGGATTGGTCATTTCAACAATGGTTGAGCATGCAATGGATAGGTCAGTTCAACATGGTTGAGCATGCAATGGTGAATAGGTCCTACGATAATCATGATAAGGGCCTAGAGGAAGATGATATGTGGTCCCCCTAAATTTATTGGTCTTAATATCTTTTAATTGGCAAAAAAAACTAAAAGCGTAAAGATTTATCATTTAAGTTGAAAATGTGAGTGTACCACTAAGTGGTGGGCTTGTTGTGGCAGTAGGTCAGAGAGGAGGTTGAAATCTTTGGGAGGTTTAGAATCAAATATGCTATAAAATTTAATAAGAAATATGGGAGAAAGGAGGATGGAGTTTTCTATCCATGTCGAGTAGGCTAGAAGATTAGTCTACTCTACATGTAGAGTAGGTTAGGAGAGTAGCCTTTTTGAAGACCTTGAAGATTCCATAGCTAAGCATATTAGCCCTCTTGAAGACCCTCTAGAGAAGAACTTGACTATTAGCCCTCTTGAAGACCTCAAAGGTTATATTGATGTAGAGTAGGCTAGAAGATCTTTCATTACAGCCAAAAAGGAGGAAAAATGGTCCATGTAAGGAAAGGATTAGGAAGTGGTTAAGTTAATTAATCAAGGGTGGAAAGGGACATAACTAGCCTAAAAAGGAAAATGAAAGGATTAGAGTAGGCTAGAATATCTTTAATTAAGGTCAAAAAGGAGGAAAAATAGGCCATGTAAGAAAAGGATTAGGAAGTGGTTAAGTTAATTAATTAAGGGTGGAAAGGGAGGTAACTAGTCTAAAACATGTCACTTTCACCCCTATATTGGGGGCTAGTGCATAAAAAGTTATTCCCCTCTTTCATTAGGGCCAAAAAGGAAGAAAAATGGGCCATGTAAGGAAAGGATTAAGAAGTGGTTAAGTTAATTAATTAAGGGTGGAAAGGGAGGTAACTAGTCTAAAAAGTGTCACTTTCACCCCTATATTGGGGGCTAGTGCATAAAAAGTTGGTCCCCCCTACTATACTTGGAGGGTACTACTGCATAAAAAGGTGGTCCATCCTTATTTTTAACTTTTTTAACTTTTTCAAGATTAGGGATTTTTCAAAAATGCCCTTTTTAGGGATGGATTTGAATCATATCTCTCTCTCTCTCTCTCTCCCCCCTTTCTTCATAAGTTTCTCTCTCTAGAACTCAACAACAATGCTACAAACCACTATCGCTCTCTCTCTCTCTCTCTCTCTCTCTCTCTCTCTCTCTCTCTCTCTCTCTCTCTCTCTCTCTCTCTCTCTCTCTCTCACTCACATTATTGGCATCATTCCATGGTTATTTTATTCATAGCTTTCTCTCTCTAGGACTAAAAAATGCTATAGACCACCATAGCTTTCTTTCTCTCCCTCTCTCTCCTCTCTTTACTGACAACTTTATAGATTTCTTACTGCCCCTCTCTCTCAATCTCCCTCTTTCTCCACCATCTTCTGCTCCCTTAGCTCTCTCTGTTCTCTCTCCAATGGCTCTTGAAGAGAATATCCCCATTACAAAGAAGAGGCACCATATCAACTTGATGTTAGACAAGGAGTATGCTACATGGAGGAGTTCTCTTAAAAAAGCAATGTGAGATGAGGCTGAAGCACAAAGGTTACATGAAGAAGGAAAGAAGAACATAGATCTTTGGGTAGAAGGAGCCTTGTATCTCTTAGACCCATCCACTAGTAAGCTTCCTGCCTTTGAAACCTTGCATGATGTTGATTGTTTAATTGGTGATGGTAGGAATTATCTCTTGGGTTATTGCACAAGGCCACCAAGCTCATATTGCTCAATACCATTAAGCCCATGTTGAGATGATGATGGGCATGTCTAACCTAGCCATTCAAGAGCTTGGTAAGACAACTAATTTTCTACAAAAAGAACTTAAATATATTCACTCCTTCAATCATGTTAAAGAAAGGTGAATCAACTGAGAGAGAAAAAAAAGACGTGGGAGAAGGAATGTTCAAGACAATTTAGGCACCTCTAAATGTAAAAAAATAAAGAATGTTGGCAACTTGGCTAGAGAGAGGGGGCGCCATAGGATGGCACTATCTCAGAGTTATCTTGAAAAAATTACAGGGTTCAACCTTCAAAATGGAGTGATAGGATGGCTATGCTCAAGTCCTTAATCAATAACAATGATGTGATTATGCTTACTCTATTAACCAAAACAGTTATCAGATACATACATTGAACAATGTGAAAGTTTACTTTCTAGAATTGGTTTTCCATGAGGATATGTATAGCTTAAGAAGGATGAGAAGAAAGTAGGGACCATAAGGGATGTGCTAGCGTTTCAATGGGAGGAGAAAATCTAGGGATTCCATGGTGAGTAAGTGATAACATCAATGTGGGAATGCTAGAAAGCTCTATGCAAGCACACAATAAATTAAGCAAGCCATCCGTAGATGTGTAATCTTCGATTGAAACTGTGAATGACGCTTGATAACTTCATCAATTCCTAAGACATCCAAGAGCTGTCTTCCAATATTTTGATGGATATGACATAAGGTCTCTAATGTACTTTTTTTCATATGAAGCACATGATCTATGTGCATGGACCATATTTCGTCGATGAATAGGGGCCCTTGCCTTGTAGGTGAGAATGGTTTACGGCATGAGAGAGTGTGAGTGGAAGAAGAGATGGTGACTTGGTGCATAGAGAGAGAGAGAGAGAGAGAGAGAGAGAGAGAGAGAGAGAGAGAGAGAGAGAGAGAGAGAGAGAGAGAGAGAGATTAACGTCTACGGAAGACCCCAAGGGCCTATGAGACCAAAAGTAATACAATGGTACCATGGATATTATGAGCCATAGAAAACTGGAAGAAAAAGTAAAATGAAAACATCTGACAGTACATGTGATCAACAGATGATCCTATGTAGAGAGAGAGAGAGAGAGAGAGAGAGAGAGAGAGAGAGAGAGAGAGAGAGAGAGAGAGAGAGAGTTGTTGCACATCACAAGAATGATTGTATTATGATAATACTTCCACCATTTACAATGCTTTATATGTGCAACAAGGCCCTATCTTATGTTCTCTTAGGAGGGTGTTCACACCTAAAGTGTTCACGCACCACTGGACACTTACTGGACTCTAAAATATCTAATAAAACTCCCCTCAGGGTGAAGGAGTTTCATCTAAGAGAGAGACCTTTAGTATGATGATTTGGGCTTTAGACTTCAATCATGTGTGATACAAAAGAACACAACGATGCTAACACCTAAAACTCTCATGTCAGGCCTGATGCTAACACCTAAAACTCTCATGTCAGGCCTGATGCTAACACCTAAAACTCTCATGTTAATACAAGATCTTGACAATACATAATGCCTACTTCAATCTATCCATAGACAATCCCCTCGTGGCTCCAAGAAGGGAAAACAAGATAAAAACTATCTTCAACTACATATTTTCCACTTCCCAAGTTGCTTGTTGTCCACCATAGAGTTGGACTAACTGGCACTAAATTGGACATGTTTCTAGGCTCAATCTCATTGGCCCTTGGGGTTGCGTTTTGCTATCCCTATGTGGTGCCCTAATTTGTTACTTTACGTGCATTTTGTTGTTGATGTGGTTGCCTCTGTTGTGCATTACTAAAGGTTATAGCAAAAATGCAGAGAGGACATGGCTAAGGTAGCTTTGATATCATGTAGGTGAACATGGTTTCAATCATGTGTGTGTGTGTGTGTGTGTGTGTGTGTGTGTGTGTGAGAGAGAGAGAGAGAGAGAGAGAGAGAGAGAGAGAGAGAGAGAGATGATACACAAATAAGAGAGAAAGAGAGAGATATAATAACACAAATAAGAGAGAAAGAGAGAGATATAATAACACAAACAAGAGAGAAAGAGAGTTGTATAGCACAAGAATGATTGTGTTATGATAATACTTCCACCATGTGCGATGCTTTATATAGGCACTAAGGCCATATCTCACATGTTCTCTTAATAAGAGGGTGTTCACATCTAAAGTAATCACATATCACTGGACACTTACTAGACTCCAAAATATGCAGCATGTTTATATGGAACACCCAAGGCATAGAGAAATTGTATTATCAAGCACGAACTAACTACTTTCGGACTGCGTGCCATAGTTGTTGCTGTTGGAATGCCCCTGGTTGTACACCTTGTTGGTTGAAGGGGTTTCCGACCATTGTTTTTTGTGCATGATTTGGCCTCAGGCCTCCCATGCGCACCAAGGGGAGGCCCCTTGCATGCCTGGTGGCCATTAGGAATTAAAATAAAAAAAGCCCCGCCACCCTCAAGATGCAACGTCCGACAGGCAAGGGCTGGGGGAAGGGGGGGCTTTTGTTTTTTTTCTAATGTCAAGGAGGCATGCAGGGAGCCTCCCCTTGGTTCCTAGGATTCCCGAGGCCAACAAACCATGCACACAAAAAATGGCAAAAGTCCCCCCATACTCGCCGCGCCGCGCGGGGCCACAACACGGTGCACACAACAAGGGGTATTATGGCAACCCGACATGGTAATAAGAGACTGAAAGGATGAAGCTTATGTGTTTAAGACCCACTATGGTAGTTCCAAGAGAAAGAGAGAATGAAAAACCCAAAATAATAATAGAATGAATTGTTACTCTAAAGTTATAAGGTACCATACCTTACGAATTGCAAAATAAAGAAAAAGTGGTCAATTGATAACCCACGACATTCTACTTGCTTGTAGAGACTTTAGGTAACCAAAGTCTTTGAACCAAAAGATGTTTTCAATAAATAAAAGTACATCTTGCTTGTTAACATCTCAAAAATATTATGCCATTATTGGTGTAATTGAGCCAACTCTCATACAAGCTCTTCAATAGAACTAGTCTAAAAATTTGATAAACGTTAGGAACAATCCCCTTTCATGTTGGAACAAAACCTTCAATTCATCTCACGACTTACAATCTATCATCCTAGGAACAATTTGCCATTATTCCATCGATTCCCATCCATATAGGAAATCTATATCTTTTATTTATCTCTATCCATATAGGAAGTCTATATCTTTTATCAATTCTTCTCTATTTGTGCCACCCAATATTAGTTTAATCTTGCTCCTAGTTCCAAAACACGACCTTCCCTTCAGTCAAGGCCATAGACACTGATAGTTGGTTGAGCCCTGAAGTGTAGTCCCAACGTCCTAGACATCGATAGTTGGTTGAGTCCTGAAGGGCAGATGAGTCCCTTACTAAGTTTCCCTCAAATGGAGGATACTTAGTGCCAAATTCTTGGTAATCCTTAGTGGAGATGATTTATGATTTCGTGCCAACTTAGTGAACGAATAAATTAGTGGCGTTTTAAAATAATAGTCTTTTCTCCCAATCCTCACTACTTTATGGGATCTCTATAGGAAAGGATTACATATTAATAACTTCCGTTCGAGTTGTTTAAACGTACATGTGGATGATCCGACTAACTTAGCCCCCACCACAACATTTGCACACCTAGATGCTACTATTGTGAATTCAAGAAGATCAAAGGTATTTATTTGGTCGTAGACCTCCTCCCTCAATAGTAAGAAAGAACTATCGACTACATTAGGGATGACCAGGAAATTAAATTATTATTGCTAAGTTTTAGATTATGGTAGAAGCTATCAGAATTCCTCTGGTGGCGTGCCATGTTGGCCATCGTGTGCCAAAAGAGGGGAGAAGTCTTTGGTCATTTTCTGAATGCATGGTTTGGCCAAGGGCCTCACAAGCACCAAGGGGAGGCACACCAGTGCTAGTGGGCTTTAGAAAATAAAATAAAAAGAAACCCCCACCGGACCCAAGGCCCGATGGCGGTGGGGAGGGGTTTATTTTCTAAAGCTCACCCTTATATCCATCAAGTTCACCACCTTATATCCATCAAGTTCACCACCTTATATCCATAAAAATGTTAATTTCAAGACCATCATTTTTAATGTTTTTCATGTTTTAGGAATGTGTATGTACCGTATTTATGACACAAATATTTTTGTTTATATTAACAATGACTATTATCCATTTTTAAATAGTAATACATTTTATAGTTTATGTGATGTTACATTCAAAATGGTCTATAGAGATTTTTATGCTTGTTATATATCTCAAGGAAAATCCCATAGTTAAAATGTAATGCTTGAAAAGAATATTTCTAAGGGGGTCTCCAATGATAAGGACAAAGAAATTTATTAATACCTTAAAGTTACTTTAGATGCTTATAAAAGTAAGTGATCTTTATGTGTGGGATCACAAACTTGGAGTTGCCATGAGTACCTAGCGCACCTACGGCTAGATACGAGAAGAAAAAGAGGGTCCCCTAGTGTGAGGAGCTTAAGAACAAAGTAGCCCTTAAAAGCACTTAAATAGTTTAGGTTATGGGCACTTAGATAGTTATGTTATGCATTGACAGTTTGCAAGGCATATATATACAAGGTGATTTAACAAACACACATATAATAAAAAAGACCTTTTATTTCGTAAAAGCAAAATCTATAGATAAGAAGTTTTAGATATAGGCCTTGCATGCATGTGATATACTAGGTTTACATGTGAACTCTGTGAGGTTCATAAATTTATTTTGGGAAGGTGAGACAAAGACGGACATGTATATCTCACACACAAAAAAGATAGAGAGAGATTCCCTACTAGGGCAATATATTCCTTTAATATCATGATATGGAGGGTTCTACCTTACACGCTCCATACTAGGGAAATAAATTCCTTTAATATCATGATATGGATGATCCTACATTACAAGCTCCCTACTAGGCAAATAGATTCCTTTAATATTATGATATGGAGGGTCCTAAATTGCAATCTCCCTACTAGGGACCACCAGAAATGGACAATGATCAATCTTTTAATCTCTCTCTCTCTCTCTCTCTCTCTCTCTCTCTCTCACACACACACACACACACACACACACACACACACACAAGCCTCTATTTGAAGAAACATGTAAGGGCTATTGAAGAGGGATCCATCATGCATAGTAAAAAGGACTATTGAAGAGGGATCGCTCATGCATAGTAAATAGGGAAACTGGTTGGGGGAGGGGGGGAGGGGGGGAGGGGGGGAGGGGACAGGTAAAATCTTGGTAGGAAGATGGAGGGGTATGCATGTCAAGAAAAGAGGGAAGAGAAGACATATGATGTATGAGAAACTTGATGAGATGTGGTCGACATCATGGAGAATGTTGGATTTAGGGTTAGACTGCAATGCCTTGGTAGGGCATTTGTTCAACACATAGTTTGCGCACATAGTTGCCTCTAACCAAAAACCATGAGGTAAATCTTGGGCTTTCACCATACATCGTGCCATCTCCATGAGAGACCTGTTCTTCCTCTTAGCCACACCATATTGGTGAGGTGTGTATGGCACTGTACATTGATGCCTTGTGCCTTTTTCAGCCATTTATACATGAAATTCCTTGGACATATACTCCTCCCCTCGATCTAAGCAAAGGGTGCCAACTTTACATTCACATGCATTTTCAGCCATGGATACAAAGTGCCTAAAGCAAATAAAAACCTCTGACTTCTGCTTTAATGGATACACCTAGCTATATTTGGAGTAATCATCAATAAAAGTGACGAAGTAGAGATATCCCCCAATAGATGGTGTCCTCATAGGACCACATACATCATTATGTATAAGCTATAATTTCTTAACAGCTCTCACAGATCCATCCTTTGGAAATGATGCCCGATGCATTTTACCAAGAATACACCCCTCACATACATGTCTAGCAAGGGTCTCAAGAGTTGGCAACCCAGACACCATATCATGCCTTTGAAGGCGTAACAAACTGCCATAATTCAGATGGCCAAATCGTGCATGCCATAATTTTGGATCACTCATAGCACGAGTCGTAGGAGACTGAGTAAGCATCATGCTGCAACTTCTCAAATACATCCATCTTGTATAGGCCATGAAACAAGGTACCTGAGACAATGATAGAATAACCATCATTTCTATCCTAAACTATACATTTGTCATCCACAAATTTCACCATCAAGCTTGACAAGGCTAAGGCTGAAACTGACAGCACGTTCTTCTTAATGCCTGGCATATATAAAACTTTAGAAAGAGTAAATGTGCCCCCATTTGCAGTAGTGAGCACAACTCTACCAACTCCTTTGACACGATATGAGGAACCATTTGCACATGTGACGATTCCAGAGATGAGAATAAATTTTTTTATGAAGTAATGTGCTTACTAGCACCACTATTAAAGTACCAAGCATCCAATTTTGCCATCGACATGCATATATCATGAACAGAAGGGTCATAACTGTAATGTAAAGTCCATGCCCAATCATCTTGAGAAAAACTTGAAGATTCCTTCTTCTCTGCACTTGTTGGTGCAGATGCATTAGCCATAGCCATGCCCGATTCTTTCTTTTTCTCCTTCTCTAGCCTTTTCTTGCACTCATTTATGTAGTGCCCTGGTTTCCTACAATAGTGACACTTGCCCTTCTTTTTAGGCTTATCACCTTCTTTCGTTGTATCCTTACCTGAGGATTCTGATTTTGTCAAGAATCAAGGGTTCATCATTTGACTAAGAAGTGTGGGGATGTCTCTAAATCACTTGAATGTTAGCAAGTTCTAGCATTGTGGCTTGAAAGGCGGAAGCTTTTGCATGTGAGTAATCAATAGCCACATTTTGAGGGTTAGAAGCAAGAGGATCAAGTCTATCTAATAAGGTCCTCTCAAAGGGGTTAGTGAATAGCAACCCACTTGTCGACACTTATGGTGGAGATCCTCTCTCTTTCTTATTATTATTAGCAGTAGCATTAACAAGAACTGTTGGTGTCTTCCCTATGAGGATTTTTAGATGGTGGATATCCTCTCTCTTTCTTAGCATTAGCATGAACTAAAGTGAGGATTTTTAGGTGGTAGATGTTTGGAATGTGTTAGTGTATAGCCTAAAACCATCTCGATCAGTGAATCTTCTAATCTTGGGTTTAAAAGGCTCAACTACCTTTTCTAGACCTACCCCTTTAGGTTGCACAATTGCATAGATTTGGTGGTTTTTACCATCCACACAGTGGTTGACATATAGTTTCCATGGGATGTTTGTGATCATGTGGAAGGGCAGGTGTCTACATTGAAGGTCGTTGCCGTTTTGTCACTTGAGGAAGGGATTGATATCCTTGGAACCTAGGGTTGCTCCTTGGCTAGTCATGTAAATCTCCTTCATAGGTCTACCAATTTCCATTGGTTGGTCTAATAAATCCTTACTTGTGTGGCGAGACAACGACGACATGTTATCTAGGTTAAAGCAAGGGTTCCTTAGGAGAGGAGGGATCAGGAATTGTTCAAATCCAGTTTTGGTGCTGGCAGTAGGAGCTTGAGAGGCAATCTTACTATCACTATCCTCATAAAGAGGATTATCAGTGATTGTGACACTTTAACTTTTCTAGACCAAAAGTGCATATGGCCAAGATATCTAATCACATAAAATCTTAAGGTTAACATAGGGGGTTTGGTCTCAATTTGGTCTAGTAAAAGGTTAGAAGCACAAGCTTTTGCTAGCCTAACTTGTTGAGATATCGAGCTCATCTACTAGTGAGGCGGTGGACACTGATGACCCGCCTGGGGGATAGGCCCCACACTTACACCACTGGCATGGTTGGTGAGATCATGGGAGATATGCGGCCAGTGGGATGACAGGCTGTGTGACAGCCATTCTAGAGACTGGCATAGTTATAGCGCCAGCTCATTTAGTCGGGTTCACACTATAGAGAACCCGTGTATGTATTGGTTGAGTACCTTTCATATTGTGTGTACTCTTATTCTTGTATATGGTGTGTTGAGTGTTGAGTAGAGAAGAAGAAGATTTTCAGCCTCTCACCTTGTGTGTTCTCTATTAGGGTTTTGTGAGTGTGTGTGTGTGCTTGCAAGAGCTCAAGCTCTCTTCCCCCCCTGCATCTTTTCATGGTATCAGAGCTTGGTTTGTGCTAAGGGCTGAGCTGCAAGCAAGAGAACCACAGGAAGCGGTACGAGAGGGTAAGAGCTTCAACTACTCTTCCCTATTCATGTTGGTGACTACACCCTTGTCGGGAGCTCTACGGGAGGCTCCGGCAAACGATCTCTGATTGAGGAGCTTTCTTTGCAGGAGTAAAGCTATAGGGCAACTATACAGTCCTATCGGACTAAGATTTTTGAGCCGAAAACGCGTTTCGAGCGCGTCTGGACCTCTGTTTTTCAAAAATCAGGCGATTTCGAGCACTGCAGGTAAGTCATCGATTCTCTGCAGAACTCTGTTTTAAGAACTGCAGGAAGACAGATTGCCTGTGCAGACACTGTGGGTGCTGCAAAGAGGTCTACATTTGCCATTGGGTGTATGTATGCACATTGAAGTCACTGGTTGTGACATTTGAGAGTACTACAGTACCGCTGTAGAAAATACAGCATTTGTGCAAGAAAAACCAGAGTGCAGTTTCTGGTAAAATTGTGTGTTTGGCAAGATGTCTAATGATGGCATAACACAGATTGTGGCTGAGAAGCTGGATAAGAATAACTTCCATGCTTGGAGGTTCAGGTTGACGAATTTCCTGATGGGAAAAAGCTATTGGGACTACATAGAAGGTGAGCACGCATGAAGAGGCACCGGAGATACTGGATATAAATCCGACTACTGCAGATGTGAAAGAGTTTAAAGACTGGAACCAAGGAGCCAGGAAGGTTATGTATTGGCTTTCCATTAGTATACAGGACACCATGATTGGGCACATTCAGGATGCCAAGTCCCCCAAGGAGGCGTGGGACACCTTGTTGGTAAAGCTCTATGAAACAAATACCAAGGCACGTAAGATACAGTTGAAGAATGAACTTCATACTGTGGAGAAAAAGAGCATGTCTGTGAATGACTATGCGCTGAAGATAAAGGGTATTGTGGAATCCCTTGCATCTATTGGTGTGTCAGTAAATGATGATGATAAGGTGGAAGTCTGTCTACGTGGTCTCGGGCCCACAATACAAGGCGTTCAAGACGTCCATTCAGACTCGGGAAAACATTCCCAACTTTACAGATTTGGTGTCTATGCTGATTATCGAAGAGAAGAGCTTGGGTGAAGACCAACAGTCTTCACAAAGCAAAAACAGTTCAGAGCAACAGGCTTTCTACACGAGTTCAGGAAGAGGACGAGGTAGAGGAGGCCATGGACGCGGTCAAGGAGGTGGCCGAACAGGTAATCAGAATTATGGCCAGCAGCAGCAACAACAACAACAGTCCCAGAAATCAACAACAACAACAACACGCAGGTGGAAGAGGCAAATTCAGAGGCAGGGGGAGTCAAAGAGGCCGTGGAAATTTGCAAAGGCAATATAATGATGCACGTGAATGCTATTATTGTGGTAAGCCTGGACATGTGCAGGCAGAATGTTATAAGAAGCAGGCTGACATGCAAAATGGAAAAGTGCAGCAAAACAACTATGCATCCTCAAGCAGAAATAATGAGGACAATGAAAGGTTGTTTGTTATGCAGCATGTCGTGAATGCCATGTCTGAAAATGTTGATGCAGCACAAAAAGATAATGTATGATATGTGGATTCAGGCGCTTCGAACCACATGACAAGTCATGGGGAGTGGTTCAAGGAGATGAAAAACCCAGAAAGACCAGGTTTTTGTGGAAACAGGGGATGACACTGCTCATCTAATTGCCCACGTTGGAGCTGTGCCATTGTCTATGAAGGATGGCAAAGTGAAGTACCTTGCAGATGTACTTCATGTACCGAACATAACAAAGAATCTGGTTTCAGTTAGCCAGATGATTGAGCAGGGTTTGCAGGTTCGGTTTAACCCTGATGGGTGTTATGTTGAAGATTTTAAAGACAAGTGCAGGTTGGTTGCAAAAGGCAACAGAGTGGGCAGAATGTTTACATTGAATGTAGACATGCCTGAAATGAGTGCTCCGATGTTTGCAAATGGTTCAGGAGTTGTTGCAGACACAGACATATGGCATAAAAGAATTGGACATGTAAATGTGCAGAGATTGAAGTCTATGCAGACAAAAGGAATTGTGACAGGGCTGCCAAAATTTAAAGTGGAAGGTATGCAGAAAATATGTGAAACATGCCAATTTGGGAAGCAAACAAAGCATGTGTTTCCACGTAAGAGATATGTGAGCAGAAATGCACTAGATGTTGTGCATTCAGATGTATGGGGTCCTACGAAGACCATATCTATGGGAGGCTGCAGGTATTATGTGACTTTCATTGATGACCACACAAGGAAAGTGTGGGTATATTTCATGAAAGAGAAGAGTGAGGTGTTCACTCACTTTCAGAATTTCAGAGTTTTGGTTGAAAAGCAAACAGGGAAATATGTAAAGTGCCTAAGGTCAGATGGAGGGGGAGAGTACTTCTCCAATGAGTTCTCTGAATTCTTGAAGAAGAATGGTATTCGGAGACAGTTTACATGCAGATACACTCCGCAGCAAAATGGAGTTGCTGAGCGGAAAAACAGGCACGTTGCTGAGATTGCGCGAGCATTGATGGAAGAGAAGAATATGCCGCACTGCTATTGCTGAGGCTGTTTCTACAGCAGTATACATCATGAACAGGACTCCAACTGCAGCCATATATGATGTAACTCCAGAGGAGAGGTTTACTGGTAGAAAACCAGATTTGTCTCATCTGAACGTCTTTGGATGCATTGCATATGTGCATGTGCCAGATGAGCTGAGAACTAAGCTGGATCCGAAAGCTGAAAAATGTGTGTTTATTGGATATTCCCTTGAGCAAAAGGGATACAGGTGTTATAACCCTGCTACACGTGAGTTGAGGGTAAGCAGGGACGTTGTTTTTGATGAGATGAGTAGCTGGTATGCTGCTGAAAAAGAAGCTATTGGGGCTAATGTGAGTGGAAGTGTGGTTGCACAGAATGCAGGTCAGCAATCACAGTCTTTGAGTGGACCAGGAGAGTCCTCATCTAGTGGGTCTGTTGATAGACCATGGAGTGGCAGGCTGCATCATAATACCAGCCCTGCAAATGTGATTACTACATCACGAAAAGGAAAAGAGAAAGTGGTTGAGCCCCTTGGTATGCCTGACATTTCTGTAGGGCATTCTCATGTTGATGGAGAATCTAGTGGCTCAGATATGAGCCTTGATGAGGAGCTTGGGATCCCAGCTATGAGAACACCTGGTGTAAAGAAGGCTATGAAAGCCATGAATGAAAAGCTGCGAAGATCAGGGAGAGTGAAGAACCCTGTGCAGAGATTTACATATGATGGTTATGTGGCACATCACTATGCATATATGGCAAAGGTTGTGCAGGTTGTTGAGCCCACATGCATTGATGAGGCTGTTGGAAATGTGTATTGGGAGAAAGCCATGGATGAGGAGATGGATGCACTATATGGAAATGAAACTTGGGATTTAGTGCAATTGCCTGAAGGCAAGAAAGCCATTGGATGCAAGTGGGTGTACAAAGTTAAACATAACAGTGATGGAAGCATAAACAGGTACAAGGCTAGATTGGTAGCCAAAGGATATGCGCAGACATATGGGATTGATTATGAGGAAACTTTCAGCCCAGTTGCCAAGATGGCAACGGTGAGAGTTGTGATAGCAGTGGTGGCTGCGTCAAAGCAATGGTCTTTACATCAGATGGATGTAAAGAATGCATTCTTGCATGGGGATTTGCAAGAAGAGGTGTATATGTTGCAGCCACCTGGTTATGAGGATGTGAGTCACCCCGAGCATGTTTGCAGGTTAAAGAAAGCCTTATATGGCTTAAAGCAAGCACCAAGGGCATGGTCTGACAAGATTTCTGAATATCTTGTCACTATTGGCTTTCATGTAGCCAATGCAGATTTCTCGCTGTATGTGAGACATGGTGATAGAGGGGTTATGCTTATTGTCATCTATGTAGATGACTTGATCATTACGGGGGACCATGATGCAGAGATCTTTGATGTAAAGATCTTGCTTAGACAGAAGTTCGAGATGAAGGATCTTGGGGAGCTCAGATATTTCTTGGGCATTGAGGTGATTAGGTCACCACATGGTATTGGATTACTGCAGAGACAGTATGGCTTGGACATGTTGTCCAAGTATGGTATGACAGGCTGTAAGCCTATTTCTGTGCCATTGGATCAGAATGGCAAGTTGAGTGCAGATTCAGGAGAGATCTTGGAGGATCCTACTATGTATAGATGCATAGTAGGAAGCTTGATCTACATGACGATCACCAGACCAGATTTGAGCTATGCTGTTGGGTTAGTGAGTCAGTTTATGCAAGTTCCACGGAAACCGCATTTGGATGCAGTGAGACGCATACTGAGGTATGTGAGGTCTACTTTGCATTGTGGACTATTCTATGAGACTGGGACAGAGATATGTGTACATGGGTACACAGATGCTGATTGGGCTGGTAGTATCTCAGATAGAAGATCTACCAGTGGATTCATGTTTTCTTTGGGGAGTGCTGTTGTGACTTGGAGCAGCAAGAAGCAACCTACGGTTGCTCTATCGAGTACAGAGGCCGAGTACAGAGGAGCTGCTATGGCAGCATGTGAGGTAGCTTGGTGGTTGAGAAAGCTACTTGCAGATTTGGGTCTATCAGTGGATAAACAAGTTGTCATTTTCTGTGACAACATGAGCAGTATACAGTTGGCCAGGAACCCAGTCTTTCATGCTCGTACGAAGCACATAGAGGTCCACTACCACTTCGTCAGAGAGAAGGTCTTGGCAGGAGACCTTGACCTTGTTTATGTCAGCACAGAGGATCAAGTAGCTGACATCTTCACCAAAGCATTGGGTACAGAGAAGCTCCGCAGATTCAGGGCTTCGCTTGGTGTACATGAGATGGAGTTGAGCTCGAGGGGGAGTGTTGAGATATCGAGCTCATCTAGTGAGGCGGTGGACACTGATGACCCGCCTGGGGATAGGCCCTACACTTACACCACTGGCATGGTTGGTGAGATCATGGGAGATATGCGGCCAGTGGGATGACAGGCTGTGTGACAGCCATTCTAGAGACTGGCACAGTTATAGCGCCAGCTCATTTAGTCGGGTTCACACTATAGAGAACCCGTGTATGTATTGGTTGAGTACCTTTCATATTGTGTGTACTCTTATTCTTGTATATGGTGTGTTGAGTGTTGAGTAGAGAAGAAGAAGATTTTCAGCCTCTCACCTTGTGTGTTCTCTATTAGGGTTTTGTGAGTGTGTGTGTGTGCTTGCAAGAGCTCAAGCTCTCTTCCCCCCTGCATCTTTTCATAACTACTAATGGGCCTTGGAGATTCTAACAAGTTCCTTATCTTCAGCTTATTCCTTCAGTTTCAACCCTAGGTTTTCAAGTTTGTCTTAATGTTTTTAATGGTTGTTTAGAAACATAAATGTGTGTTCACTTATGTGTTGATAGGTTATGTTCCCAATAGATGTGTCCCTACCCAAACCCAAGAATAAGATTAAATCGTCGAGTATGGTTAGAATCTTAGGGAATAAGTGGTCTTTGCATGGCCACCTTCTAAAAAGAACTAATTGTTGTCAGCCCCAACTAAATGAAGAAAGAGCTCTTGTATGCAAAGGGGAGGAAGAGGTATATGCTCGAGAGCCAGAGAAGCGCATAGTTGTAAGGAAGAATAGTTGAGAAGAGTTGTGATAGGAGCATTGTGTGGTGAGAGCCAAGGAGTCTTGTTGTCTAGCAGCTCTGTGGTAGCTTGCTTGTGATTGTTTTGTTTGGGAAGAAGAAGATGCGGGAATTGATTGAGAGAGCTTGGGTTTGTTGAGAGCAGAGGATGCAAGGGTGATAGAGGATCTTGCAGGAGGTTGGTGCCCTAGGATCTTTGAAGTTGCATCTCTGTTGGAACTTGGACCAATCTGAAGCTTTGCTCAACATTCCCTATTGTGTTTTGATGGTGGAAACCTACAGGGTGTAGCTGCACTTCTTTTGTTATTATTGGCTTCTGTGGAGTTAAAGATATAAATTTGGAAGGGCTTTTGTTGGGGATAACTGTGTGGAGGATTCCTCTTGTTCTTGATAATCTTTCTTTTCTGTTTCATCCCCACGTCTCAGGGTTGTTTTGAGATAGGCTCTTTTATCATCTATATGCAGAAAGTTTCTTATGGTTTTGATGGATGAGTTGTTTATGCTATGGTATAGTTGTTTTTGGTTTGAGATTGCTAAGAGAACTCATGTGTGAGGAAAGATCTGAGGATTGCTAAGTCAGGTCTGTGTTAGAAAGCTTTAATTTGGAGTCAGCAAGGTCTGACAGAGTCAGCTGGAGCCAGTTGTGTGTTTGGTATAGTCAACTACTATAGAAAGGTAGATTTTGTCTTGTTTGTTGACAACTGTAGAGTCTGGTCATCTAACAATCTGAGCATAGTCGGAGGTTAGTCTAGATGATCTGATAGGTTGTGGACTAGATGGTGTTCTAGATCAACTGATGGCTATCTCAAGTCAGAAAGGTGTCAGTTGTTGTTAGGCTTAGGTATGTGGAGTTGAGTCGGTGGGATTTGAGGTATTTGAGGGATTGGAGGTGTCAGTGGTGGACACTGCGGTGTTGATTTCTGACTCAGAAATGAGGTAGATAAGTCAGATCTCTGTCAGAAAGGGTGTGGCAGATCTCAATCAGCAGGGAGTCAGCTGAGATATATAAGTCAGACCAGTAGGGAGTCAGCTGAGGTGTGGCAGGTTCTGTGAGGTTTTGAAGCAAGTTTTTGAAGATAGCTAAGGCTGGAGGAACTTTGAGGAAGCTTCGCAGACATAATTCTGACTTGGGGGTGTCAGCAATATAGCTGTCTGATTCAATTTTCAGTCAGCACGCACAACTAATTAGTTTGCGTCTTAGTTTACGTCAGTTGGGAGTGTTTTTAGTCAGAGCTGGTGGTCAGCTGAGGGGTTTTAAGTGAAGATCAGAGCTATTGGAGGTCAGGACTAACTCGGGAGGATAACTAGAGGAGTGAGCTGTATTAATTTGAGGGGTTTGGAGAGTATTCAAGTGTCTGAATGCGTAAGCCAAAGGACAGAGAGGACATGTAGCTGAGTGGATTGGTACTTTGATTTTGTGTTGTGCTGGTGTTGTGGTATTAGTTTATAGAGCCCTCCCTGTGGTGGTGCGTTCGGAATGAGCTATAGAGGTAAGTCCCCCCTTGATACATTATTGTTTTGGTGCCCCCACTGAGGAGGGCTTTGAAGCACCCTTCAGTATGTTTACAGGTCTGTCAACTGTGGAGATGGCTGCCATGATGACCTATCTTGTGTTTCATGGTCATGTTGGTGAAGATCCTGAGTTCTTGGTAGGGCTGGAATTGGCAACCTTCACCTTTAGTAAGGATAGGGATGAGAATAAGTTGACTTTACTAACTATGCTGCTGAAATGAGATGCTAAAAGGTGGTTGTAGGCATGGAGAGCCCAACCAATTCAGGGTCAGGCATATGAAGACATCAAAGTGGCTTTGGTGCAGCATTACAAGCACACTGAATTCCCATATGCTCTATGGCAGGAGATTCAGAAGTTAAAAGCATAACTTATCAGATGTTTTTGATAGGTTTGTGGATCATTTTGAAGACCTATGGGAAAGATTGGACACTTCCCTATGGGAAAGATTGGACACTTCCCTATGGGAAAGATTGGACACTTCCCTATGGGAACAGAGCACCCAGCTTTTCTTCTTAAGAAGGACATGTTTATCCAGTCCCTTCATGCAAATTTGAGGGAGAAAGTAGAGCTGAAGAGGCTAGTAACTTTTGAAGAAGCCTTGAGAATTGCTAGGGAGAAAGAGTGGAAGCTACAAAGGATAGCTTTGAAGCAAAAGGAAGTTCAAGTTGAAGGAAGGCCAGCTATGCCTAGGGAGAGAAGAGCAAAAGAAGGGAGGGTTGCCTGGTCCCAGTGGGTACTGATCAGTTCATGCAGGGAATCAACCATCTAACTTAGCAAATGGAGAATTTGAACTTGAACCTTTTGTTGCAAGGGGGCAGAAATAGCCCTAGGGTAGGAGGACAGAGATGGTTTGAGAGGAGAGGAGGACCCAACATGAATGTATAATGTTTCAACTATATGGAGAGGGGTCATATATCTCCTCAGTGCCCTTACCCCCCCCCCAGGAGAATGGGAGGTGATGTTTATCCTTTGGCACCTATAGGAGGGAAGACATGTAGGATGTCAGGAGGGAAGAGGAAATGCCAAATCAGCAGCATTAGGTACCACAATCTTAGCAGAGCAGCCCGTGAATAGGCCTAGACAAGGAGAGATGAATTTGATTGGAGTGGATGAAGAGGTGGACATTTTAGCTAATAAGAGAATGAGGGGAACATAGGTAGAGGATGAACCAGAACCATCGAGGAGAAAGAAAGGGAAGCAGGTGGAAGATCAGCCCAAGGAAGGTAAGAAGAAGACCAGGTCTAGAAGACACATTGGCATGCATGGTTTTCCTTTGGATGTTTATGAGGAAGAGTATGATCTGATGAAAGATCTTTAGCAGAAGGGACCTAGTCTGATGTGGCCCTAACTCTTGCAGCTATGCCCTAGACTTAGGAGGATGTGGAGTAAGCTGGTGAGCACTAGAGAGGCTCTAGGAAAGAGAAAAAAGGAGGTCAGGTAAAAGAAGAAAGATTATTTGCTTGTTATGGATGCTTGGGTGAATAAGCATAGAGTCCCAAAAGTATATATAGATGGTGGTTGCACAGGTATGTGGAATGACCCAGTAGACAATGGAGGCTTTGAGATTGAAGGTAGGAGCCCCATCTGAAATTCAAAGTCAAAATGGCAAATAGTGCAAAGGTCAAATGTTTGGGAATTGTAAAGAAGCTGCAGGTGACTGTTTTGGGATAAGAAGCTGAACTAGATGTACATGTGATGCCAACAAAGTCAGAATCATACCCACTAATTCTTGGGAGGCCATGGCTGATTGCTTTGAGGGTAGGACAAGCTGGTGGAGGCGACATCTGATTTTGGGACTGGACCAGCCTATGAGAAGACAATGCTCGAGATTTCTTTTCATTTCCTTTTATGGGAAGCTTCCAGTGCTCTGGGTTGTAACGGGCTTCAGTTTACCTAGTACATCAGAAGAAGAAGATGAGGAAACCAACTCTACAGAGGATTCAGAAACAAAGGAAGTTAGCACTGAAGATGATGGGGAAGAGGTCCAATTGCTGGAGCCTGATTCTGACCTTATGTGTATGTCTGTACAGCTATGTGCAGAGGAAGGGAAGAAGCTAAAGTCTGAAATTATATAGCCAAGCCAGGAAGAAGTTTTGCAAAAGATGCCAGACAAGGATCTGACTGAGGTAGAGAGAAGGGAGTATATGGCTATGCTAGACAAGGATCTGACTGAGGTAGAGAGAAGGGAGTATATGGCTATGTTGCAGAAATTTCTAGACATGTTCATCTCTTCTTATACACAGGGTAGGGGAGTGTCTATAGTGTAGCATAAAATCGAGCTAAATCTAGGAGCTAAGCCGATTGTATGGAGGTTGAGAAGATTGGGAATCATACAACAGCAGGTGTTGAGAGAGGAAGTGGATAAATTGTTGAAAGTAGGGTTTATATTCCTAGTTGATAACTTTGAATGGGCTTCTCCAGTGGTAATCACTCCAAAGAAGAGTGGTAAATGGAGAGAATGTGTTGATTTTAAGTCCCTGAATGCTACTAAAAGAGATCATTACCCATTGCTTTTCCAGGATGAGATTCTGGATAATGTGGTTGCTCGGGGGGTTCACCTCTTAGAAAATTTATGTATCACATGTGTTCAAGGGGTATTTAAAAAACCCCTTACACTTACATACTTTTATGAATAAAATGACCCCTTTTTCTTTATAAACTTCCGATGTTTTTTTCAAAATTAGTTTTAAAAATCCCTCCTATAAATGTAATTTGTAACTTTTTTGAATTAATATACCCCTCTTGATGAACTTACGTGCTACACTTACCCCCGAGTGTGGCTAGACATGAAAGATACAGTGTGTGTGTGATGGATATTTAGGGTATTTCCAGATCTCAATTGTCCCAGAGGACCATAGGAAAACCACTTTCATTACCCCATGGGGATGTTTTGCTTACAGGGTTATCCCATTTGGCTTGACAAATGCCCCTGCAACCTGTCAGAGGTTTATGAATTTGGTGTTTGAGCCCTATCTCGGGTCCTTCATCAGAGTGTTTATTAATGACTTTTGTATTTTTAGTGGTAGATGGATCCATTGTGAGAAGCTAGAATTAGCTTTGAAGAGTCTTGATGATTTAGGCAGCTAGTTGAATCCAGATAAGTGTCATTTGGCTCAAGCCAAGGTGACTCTTCTTGGCCATGTGGTTTCTGAGAATGGAATTGAAGCTGATTTAGAAAAAGTGAAAGCTTTGCTTTTATTGGAGG
The DNA here is from genome assembly GCF_041138505.1 of Cibotium barometz. Lineage (NCBI taxonomy): Eukaryota > Viridiplantae > Streptophyta > Polypodiopsida > Cyatheales > Cibotiaceae > Cibotium > Cibotium barometz. The sequence continues at coordinate 5,593,451 of NC_141100.1, read as the reverse complement.
CTCCTCAAGATGTGAAGCAATTTTTGACTTTTACTCATAAGGTAAGATATCTTGCTAGGTTCATTTTTCTATTGTCCCAAGCGTTGTATCCTTAACAACAGGCATCCCAACGGAATCCTTTTAGTTGGCAAGAAAAGGAGGAAGAGGCCTTTATGCAAGTTAAAGAGACTCTTAGTACTTTACCGGTGGTTATGCCTCTCCTAACTGGAGCAGCAGAGAGTTTTTTGTGAACCCTAGTGTAGGTGAGGATGTTGTGGGTGTAGTGTTGTTGTTGCAATATGGGAAGGAACATTCTTATATGAGGCATGTGTATTTTGTTAGAAGAACTTTCTGAGGCACAACAAGTGATGGTGGCTGTTGTATTCGCTCTTAGAAACTTTAGGTCCTATCTACTCCCAAAGCCATTCACCTTTTTTGACGCATTATTCTCTGCTTCCTCATCTGATCCAATCTTACATTCCTTCTAGGAGATTATCCAAATGGTTGTAGGAATTTCAATTTACTTGTATGGTGGAGGACAACACCAGAGCTACATTGGCTGACATTCTGACATATAAGCAGAACCCTGTGGTGTTGAAGGAGGAAACCCTATGACTAGATGGAAGGACCCAACAACATGGCTGTTAGATGCTTTTACTCTGTTCTTTAATGGGGATTTCAAGAGGAGCTTAGGGATGGCAAGTGGAGGTATAGTCTTATTAGATTCAGAGGACAAAGAAGTATTTAAAGAAGGGATTAAGCTGTAGGTGTAGACTAGCAATGAAGCTGAGTATACTACTTTGGAGTATGGGCTTCAGCAGTGCATTAAGAAAGGGATCAGAAGGCTTTTCTCATCAAAGGGGATAGCTTGTTGGTCATTAGGTAGCTTCAAGTTGTCATATGCTTTTACTCTGTTCTTTGATGGGGCTTTCAAGAGGAGCTCAGGGATGGCAAGCGGAGGTATAATCTTATTAGATCTAGAGGAAAAAGAAGTATTTAAAGAAGGGATTAAGCTGCAGGTGTGCAGACCGCTACTTTGGAGTATGGGCTTCAACAGTGCATTAAGAACGGCATCAGAAGGCTTATCACATAAAAGGGGATAGCTTGTTGGTCTATAGGTAGCTTCAAGCTGTTTGGAAAGCCAAAAACCCTAAATTGAAGGAATAAAAATTTCATATAAGGAAGATGTTACACAGATTCCAAGAAGTGCAGATTCAGCATGTGAAGAGGGAGCTAAATTAGGCTACAGATGCATTGGCAAAAGGGGGGTTGGGAAAGGACCTCGATGTGTATGCCATTCAGTGGTTGCAAGATCAGGGTGCCCAGTTTTGTCCACTCAAGCACCCTGTAAATAGTAAAAAAATAGGTATTTATTTACCTTTAGTGGCCAATCTCTCCTATCTAACGAAGGAATTTCCTTTCAAGTTTTTTTGTTGGAACGTCACATGCAAAGTTGGGAATATAGTTGCATACTCTAATTAATCATTAGATAGTTAAAAGTCCTCATTTCCTTAGGTACAAGCTCAATGTATACACCATGTCCTAAATTTGGGCTGGTTCCATAAAATGCTAATATCTTTCACATATAAACTTATATGAGATTTCCACTTTGCATCTTAGATCTTCACATAATATAGAGCTTAACTTGATTTTTTGAGAAATTTTTAAGCTATTTGTCTATTTTCTTTAAATATTTCAAGGTCTTTAAAGTGTTATAATATATGCCACTTTTTGCACCCACAATAACTACCACTTAAAAATGCATAATCTTGTAGATCAAAAGAGTGGAAGATAGTGAGACATTGGTAGAATGTGGTGGTTAGTCAAAATTGCAAATCTAATGGTTCGATTTTTAATGATCTCTTTTCTAAAATTCTTCCAGGCTATCAGAAGACCTGCAAATACTAATAATCTAATTAGTAAAATTACATTTTTGATGTAAATCATCTAAAACCTATAGGGACTATTGTACTTGTATTGGTGCATCTATGGAAAAAAAATTAGATCACTCTAAGTATGGAAAGATCATTTTTTAATTGTTTTATCATATTTTTAGTTAATTTTGATAAATTGGACTAATTTATATTAATTTAAGTTATATTGGGGGTAAATTTGAGTGTATGTGTATTTTCTATTAGTTTCTTGATCTCGTTTGAAGTACCTTTCCCCCCCAAATTTGTTGTCCAAGAATTGTCCCAGTCCAGCATAAACTGGACAAAACTGGACACCCTGATCTTGCAACAACCCCATTGTTGTTGCCCATCCTAGCTATGTTGGAAGAGGGAATTCGTAGGAGATTGAAGACTTTTTACACATAGGTCATGCACCTTCGAATCTATCTAAAAGGCAGAAGTATGGTTTCATAAGGAAAGCTTTGTAGTACATTCTTCTGAATGATCAACTGTACATGAAAGGCAAGGAATTGATCCCAAGGAGAGTTCCTAGTAGGGAGGAGATCTTTGCCATTTTGGCCTCCTGCCAATGAAGGTGTTTGTGGAGGGAATTTTGACCTGAAGATGACACCGAGGAAGATTTTGACAGCTGGGTATGTTTGGCCTAGTTTGAGAAGAGATGTATATCACTACTGCAGGAGCTATGAGCCCTATTAGAAGCAAGGAACAAGGGTTTTACAATATGAGCTGAGGAAGAGTATTGTATCTTATGGAGCCTTTGAAAAGTGGGGATTGGATGCAATTGGTCCTCTGCCCACTACTGCTAGGGGTAAGACCTACACGTTCACTATAGTAGACTATCTGACAAAATGGGCTAAAGCCAGATGTGTGAAGAATATAACTGCTAAAGAAGTGGCTAAGTTTATGTTTGAAGACATATGTGCCATATTTGGCATGCCTTTGGAGCTGCTAATAGACTTGGGGCCTGGATTCAGAGGAGAGGTTGTACAACAGCTGCCTGATACATAAATTACATATTACACATAGGTACTCCACTTCATATTATCCTCAGTGCAATGGACTAGTAGAGAGATTCAATGGAGAACTGTACACTATGCTAACTAAGTGTCTAGAAGAACATCCCGAGAAGTGGGATTTGCATGTTTCCTTAGCTCTATGGGCTTACACGACAGCTGTCAGATCAGCCTGATTTTTCACCTTATTATCTTGCGTTTGGGAAAGAGGCCATGATGCCCATTGAGGTTGAGATTCCCAGTTTGCACTTTCTTCTGAAGCATCAAGAAAGTGGCCTAGATGAGTATGAAGAGAGGCTGCTAGATCTTCAAGAGTTGCAATTAGCTACAGAAAAAACCTTGGACCACTACATTGAGCATTTCAATCAAATTGTTAAGGACAAATGTATTAAAGAAGGAGATTTGGTTCTTAGGTATAACAACAAACTGGATAATACCTTCTAGACTAAGTTCTAGATTAAATGGGGGGGTCCCTTCAAGGCGATACATATATATGAGAATGGTACTTATCAGCTAGCTGACTTGGATGATTAGTTGCATTGCCAAAGAGTCAATGGTTATAGGCTCAAACCATACTGGTGCAAAATTATGACAATTTAGAAGGATTCAGACATGTTGGATACTAGCGTGCTTGCTGATGTAGATGTTCCAACTAATCATGAAGATTCTTTTTGGGATTTGGATGTACTTTTCTTTGAGGATTGTTTTGGTGAGCCAGCATGTGGTTGAGCATGAATGCTCTAACCAAGGGGGGTTGGGCAAGCTATAATAGGTTTTTTTGTGCCCAATAGATGTGTCCTCGCCAAAACCCAGGAATAAGAATAAGTCATCGAGTATGGTTAGAATCTTAGGGAATAAGTGGTCTTTGCATGGCCACCTTCTAAAAAGAACTAATTGTTGTCAGCCCCAGCTAAATGAAGAAAGAGATCTTGCATTCGAAGTGGAAGAAGAGGTAGATGCTTGAGAGCCAGAAGAGAAGTGCATAGTTCTGGGGAAGAATAGTTAAGAAGAGTTGTGATAGGAGTGTTGTGTAAAAGCCAAGGGGTCTTGTTGTGTAGTAGCTCTGTGGTAGCTTGCTTGTGATTGTTTTGTTTGGGAAGAAAAAGTCGCGGGAATTGATTGAGAGAGCTTGGGTTTGTTCAGAGCAGAGAATGCGGGTTTGTTCAGAGCAGAGAATGCAAGGGTGATAGAGGATCTTGTAGGAGGTTGGTGCCCTAGGATCACGAAGGTGACAGTGAGCAGGAGATAAAGAGGAGGCAGTGTGAGATGGTCGTGCCGATGGGACGTGGCCGGGAGAGGAAGGGCAGCCGGGAGGTTGGTGCCCTAGGATCACGAAGGTGACAGTGAGCAGGAGATAAAGAGGAGGCAGTGTGAGATGGTCGTGCCGATGGGACGTGGCCGGGAGAGGAAGGGCAGCCGGGAGGTGGTGGGTGTCTAGTCTAGAGAGCAGAAGAGGGTTTGGCCGTGGGTGACCGGGAGATGGAGGACTGGTGGGTGGAAGCCCCAGGCGGACGGTGGAAGGCGTTGCCCAAGACGGGAGGTGGAGACTGGAGTAGAAGTGGGAGGGTGACGGGAGATGGAGAGCGGGAGGTGGGAGTCGACAGCCTGTTGACGTGAAAATGTCGGAGATGGACTTGAGGCGGAATGTTCAAGGTGATGTATGTGACTGGGAGGCAAAGAGAGCACGTTGAAGCCGTCGGGAGTTGGAGACCGTGGTGTGGGGTCTACTAGGGCGTCGCGACTCGCAAGGGAGGTGAAGGCCGTGAGGCGGGTCAAATTCCAAACTTCGAAAAAATGAATGCCAAAAGTTTGCTACCTTTTCTTAATAAAAGGAATAATCAAAATACCTTTGAAAGATTAAACTCAATGTATTTTACCTTTATTTGATAAAATAAAAGGTTTATATATATATCATATATCATTACATATATATTATAAATATTCACAACTTTTTATTTTGATAGTATTTAATAGGAACTTTATTAATAAGGTTGAAAATTCTCTCCGCCACCCCACCACCCCGCCATACAATGTCATCGGGGCCTTCTTGGCAGTTTGCCAATTGGGAAGCTACCTCACCCTAGCCTGCCTCGCACGCCTCCTCACCCGCCCCTCACCAGGATGCTCCCTTTTGCTACTAGCACACGCTTGCTCACCCCGCCTCCCCTAGGCTCACCTCAACCTTTTGCCTGCTCAAACTTCCTACCCTGCTCGCTTCCCCGCCCCGTCCCGCTCCACCGACTCCGCTCCCCTCAACCACTTGCTTTGATCGTTCCCCTACCCTCACTTGCGTGCTCAACCTCCCTTGCCCTCAGCTGTGTGCTCGGCTCCGCAGCTCTCCCCTCCCATCGCCTGCTCGCCTCGCTTCCCTTCATCTGCACGCTCATGTCCCCTCCAATCGCCTGCTCGAAAGCATTGAGAAAGAAGCATGCTAATGAGAAGCAAAGTTTCCATTTTTTGGAAGCATGGAGAAAAGCCACATGTCAAACAACACCAAATCAAGCAAAATCTTGCGAGATTCTTGGCCAAAAATAAATGTAAAATATTACCTTTTTTTAACCTTAAAAAACCGAAAAATATCCCGAATAGTTCACACAACCTTACAACACCTCTGCAAAATGTAAGGCTAAGAAATTAATAAATCCCAAAAAACGTTTGGAGTGCATATTACATATATATTATAAATATTATATTAAGTACTAAACATTATGAAAATTAAACGTTACAAAATCCTAACGTTTATATTTTTAGGATATAAATTAATAACGCTAGTCATGGGTCACCCGTGACCACACAATCTCTACAGTCTGTCTGCAGTGAGCTTGTGAGCACTGAGACTGCCATCGTGGTGATTGTCATCTCTTTCTTGTGGTATTCTCAATCTCAATGCATCAACGTGATTCATTAACTGTCACGATAGCGTAGGACTCCTTCCCATCATGAACTGCGTCGAGAGATGGCAACAGCGATGCCCGCTGTCAACTCTTGTCAGCTCTCGGCCACCCGTTCGACCTCATGCGTCGAACGTCTTCTGCTCCCAACCAAATCAATGAAATCACGTTGCCCAACTCATGCGGATCACCTCACACGTCTTCTCTGAGAGAGAGAATTGGAGAGAGAAATACCTAAAAATAGAGGAGAAAAGAGATAAAAAAGGCACAAGGAAGGTAGAAAACTGGGGAGAGAGTAAATAGCTCGAGGGAGAAATGGTACTAGAAAACTTCACTAAACGGACAACTTACAAAAAGAACATTAAAAAAGTAGAGAAAGCTATACATCACCAATACTAAAAAAGCTATAGATACTTTCATCGCAAAAGCATTAAATTCAAAAATTGTGATCAAGAAGTAGTTGTAAAATTTCTAGACAAAGGTAAGGAGAATTCGACAAATAAGGAGTAATTCACCAAAGAAGATAGTCAAGAAAAGAAAACAACAAAGAAGATGAGAAGCTTAGAATAGCATGGGAGAGATTCCCAAAATTTTCAACACACATCACTTTGGAATACGTACTAAAAATCACCCCACAATTCTTAAAACAAGTGGAACAAAAAAGTTCCATGAAAAGGGAAACAAATTTAGAAGCCAAAGAATATTCCTCACTAAAGTTGTTCAATTTTCAACAAATAAATAATCATTATCACAATTTTTAGAAGCCAAAGAATATTCCTCACTAAAGTTGTTCAATTTTCAGCAAACAAATAAAGCATCACAATTTTAAGTGTAATGCACTAGATGAGGTCATACAGGAGATAGCACTACACCGATGGTTTTTTTCAAGTGGGTGATATGGTTCTCGTTATTGGTGATCATGTGCATGAGTACATGACTAGAATGTTCCAAATGCAGATTCTCTTATGGAGGTTTCCTCGTGTAGCAAATCATGGTGGTCCTATGCATGCTTCATTGGTGGATGATCAACCATCCATGAGTTCATGATGTGGATGCTTTTTTCATTATTTGGAGGATTTCTATGTGATTCATTGTCACCTAGTGTTTCATTGACACACTTTTTTAGTTGTATGCCTTTACTGGTAGGTGTCCCAGTTGTTGGAGGATTAACATTGATGTATGTACTAACCTGTTGATGGTTCTTCATTAATGCATCTTTTTGGTGATAGGCTATTCTTGGCCTATGATGCAAATGCTGGTGCTTTATGTAGATTTTCATGTCTCATTTTATGTTCTTGCACTACAAGGGATTGGGCTCATACCCGCGCTCTTAGCCGCTAAAAATGACTTGTGAAAAAAAGTAGCGGGCCCGTGTATCAGCGCGTGTATTCTCGCGGCCACAGACATGCGTGTAAAAACGCGTGTAAAGTACCTCTCAGACGCGCGTATACACGGGTGTGTAGCCGCGTTTTTTTTTTCAGACGCATTAATACACGCCAGTATACACGCGTCTTGTTCTATTAGACGCGGTTATACACGGGTGTATAGCCGCATCCTGTTCAGTTCCAATGTCCCAGCCGCGTTTTTACTTGCGTCTGTACACGCGTTTATTTTATTTAGATGCGCTTATACACGCGTTACTGCCAGTTTATACGCGTGTATACACGCGTTATTTCCAGTTTATCCGCGCAGATACACGCAATTTTTAGCAGTTTTGACGCGTTTATACACGCGAACAGAGAGCAAAAAAAAAAATCCAGAGAGTGCTATTTGGTACCTGAATACTGTTCCAGCATTCCAGCACCCAATAGCACTCTCTGGTTTAGGGTTTTTGGTGCATTAGACCATCCACGAAGAACATATGCACGAGGGAGATTAAGACAAGAACGACATGAATGCATACATTGTCATTACACGATTCAAGAGAGCCATGAATGTAATACTATCGATCAATCAATTCAATATTACTATCAAAATTTCATACATGTATACAAGGGAGTCCATATCTCGAAGTAGCCCATGGCTTGAGTTTACAAAAAAATATATACAATCACATCCTAAATATGGAATGTGATACTACAAATCTGAGTACTACTCAGACCCAGATGATGACTCGGTGCTCCCCTCATGCTCAGATGAGCTCGCATCGGTCGGAATGTCCGAGGAGTAGTGCTCACGTCCACCCTCTGCAGCGGCGGCCGGTGGATCATCAGCAGCTTGTGCCTGTTCAAGTAATATATAGTATATAAGTATATATATATATATATATATGCAATTCAATAAACCAAAACCATTCGTTACGAATTTTCAAGTACCTGTCGACCGTATGGTCTCATGGCCAACTCAAACTGCGCGTCCGTAATACGTCCCTCGGCTCTGAAGATGGCCCACGTGTCACGTCTGCTATGCCGGCGAGCATACGCAGTATCGTGGGTTGTGGGCTTCCTCCCCGTAACCCGTCGCTGTATCATAATCAACACAATTTGTAAGATTAAAACAATTCATAGAATCAATGAATCAAGTAAACAATCAAATAAAGTGACAGGATACTTACGAACTCTGCCTCCCATGACTCGACGCCGCCAGATCCGAAATGCGAAGATCCAACGGTCTCCATCTGGATCCGTCGTGCCTCCACATGCTGCCTGCTCTTCACGCCACCCTCTGCTCGTTTCTTTGCCTCCTTCCACTCGCGTTTGTGCGCAGTGGCAGGTTTCTCGGCAGGATAGCCACCCGCAGCTACATTTAGCCGGTCATCGTACGCGAGTTTTTTAAGGTGAGATCTTTTATTACTTAAGATCTCCCTTATTCGCGTCCTTCCCCATACATCCGAGAATGTAGCATGTGGGGGATTGGGGTACCGACTGTGTACAGCCTCTATCACCTCCCCAACTAATCGGCTATTTTGATCTTTAAATTTAATAAAACAATTTCTATATGAGTTTGATACTACCCCACGCATGTATTCCATTACCTCCCTCCCCCTCGCATCCATCACTATCCCGCCCCTATCCGTCACATCATAGCAAACCACTCTCTCCATCTCTCTCATCTCCTCCTCTTCCGAACTGTCTCCTCTAACTCTTCTCCCTCTATCTCCTCTCTCACCCCGTGCCCTACTACCTCCCCCACCTCCCCCACCTCCCCCACCAAAGCACCCGCCGCATCCTCCCCCACTCCCACTCTTCCTACTGCTGCGGGTGGAGTCACGACTGGGGGATTGTCTACGTGACGGTGGCTGTGAGCCCTGACGTGACGGTGGCTCTGAGGGAGCACGTGATGGTGGCTGTGAGGGTGTACGTGAGTGTGTCTGGGACGAGGTATGTCTCCTCGGTGGACGTGGAAGAGGAGAAGCTGCATGCCGTCTCGTCGGACTCGGAGGAATAGACGGCACTGGAGTGCCCTGGATACTCGCGACAGGGGTATAGACACCAGGCAGGGAAGGAGGGGGATGGACATACATATACTCTGTAAGCTCAACCGGACCAGGTTGGCGCCCAAAGTGATTCATCATCTCCATCAACCAATTGCTGTACGCAAATGGATCGGATGAAGAACCTGGAATATCCATAAAGAACCTGCAACAAACATCATCATGTACATCATGGGCTGTCTCTTGACTCACACATTGTCATTACACAAGTCAAATGCCTGCAAACCCTGAAATCTGAAACGCGGCAGTTTTTTGTCTGCAGAAACGCGTGTATACACCCGGCAAAAAACGCGTGTATATACCCGGCAAAAAACGCGTGTATATGCGCGTGGAAAAACTCTGCAGACAGGTTACACGCGCTCCTACACGCGTTCTTACACGCGACCTGCGAAAAAAATTTCTCGAAAAGACCGACCCCCCGACAAAAACAGAATGTCCTTACAAAAGGACCAGCCATTGTCGCCCCTGTCAGGATGCAGCAACCCAATCGTGTGCAAAAAGACAAACCCAAAGAGCAAAGAGCAAAGTAAACAAATCTGACAAAAGAGACAAGGCACAGGACAAAGTGACTCACCTCTGAAAAAGTGAGTCCTCTCTGCTCCTTCTCTGCTCCCTCCTTCTCCCGTGTGTGTGCTCCTTTCTCTGCTCCCTCTTTGCTGTTGGAAGAGGCGAAAACAGGCGCACTGTTGATTTCTAAGTTCAAAATCTATATTTGGGGAAGGCGGGCTATGTTTAGTTTAAATATGCCGCCGCGTTTATGTGTGCGTTTATATTCGCGTATATAAACGCAGGTATATTCGCGTGTACATGATTGTAGCTGCGTTTATACACGCGTTTTGCAGATATTAGCCGCGTGAATACACGCGTTTTTTAGGAAGTAGCCGCGTTTATACACGCAAATTGTAGGAGATAGCCGCGTGAATACACGCGTTTTTGTGCTTTCATTAAAAATATATAATGAGTTTGTGTTTTCTGATTTGTACACAGGATGTCATCAACCTCTTCAAGCAGTTCTGAGGAAGATGAGACAATGCGTCATCGTAATCGCGATGTGTGGTTGGGACAACGGATCAAATGTATGTGTAATCGATGTCAAGGATGCATTGTACGAGCACGTCGAATTACCTTGAATCATATCTCCATGTATGGAGAATGGAATCAAACAGGTTTGGAGGTGAGTAGATGTAAATTGATGGTATTCAAATGACTCATGGTATCCAAATTAAATTAATAGAGTTGTAACATATAATTTGATAAATTGAAGCAGGATGCAGTACCACACCCTAACATGGTACCCTACGCGCGACGAGAGCACGTAAAGCGTCGACGAGATGATGCTGGAGCTTCGGGATCTAATGTCAGAGATGAGTGGGAAAGGGACGACAATAGCCCTGCACCTCACGAAGTTGTGGAAGAGGAGGTGCTTGATGATATGGTGCGAAATCTTTTTAAGGATGATCCCAAAGGTATGGACGACGATGATATGGAACAAGAGCATCTTTATAAAGCTTCATCGACACCGGTGTTTGAAGGGTGCACATTCTCAGTTTTACGTGCTTCCCTTGAACTACTTAATATACAAACAGTTTATGGATGGAGCAATGCAAGTCTTGACGCATTGTTGAAGTAAGCATTCTAACTTATAAATTTGAATTAGTGGTTTAAGGTTTAGGATTTAAGACTAATTATAATTGATGATATTGGATGCAGGCTATTGTCAAATATGCTTCCAAAGGAAAATAGACTGCCCACCTCAAGAGACATAGCGAGGCGCTATGTGACATCTCTTGGAGGACTGGATTATGATAAAATACATGCATGCGTCAATGATTGCATTCTCTTTCGTGGGACGCATAAGGAGGCTCTGACATGTCCCACTTGTGGTGAAGCAAGGTACAGAACAGATATGAAGAGTTTTGATGTACCTCGTAAAGTCTTGCGACACTTTCCTATAATTCCTCGCATCAAACACATGTTCAAGTGCAAATCTATAGCAGAGCTCATGTCATGGCATTCCTCACATCGATCGGATGATGGCATGTGGAGAATTCCCGCAGACACTCCTGCTTGGAAGCATATTGAAGATGAGTGGCCCAGCTTTAAAACAGAGCCCAGAAACTTGAGACTTGGCCTGGGTATGGATGGAGTGAATCCATTTGGTTTCAAAAGCACCGCGTACAGCGTGTGGCCAGTTGTGCTGGTGAATTATAACCTTCCACCATCAATGGCGATCAAGAAGGGACATCTTATGTTATCCCTTCTAATTCCAGGGAAACATAAAGTCAAGCATATGGATGTTTATCTTGAACCACTGATTGATGAGTTGGAGGAACTATGGAGAGGTGTTGCGGTGGTGGACATTAGTAGGCCTCCCTCCTCTCGACACGGCGGAAATGGAGAGAGCAGAGAGTGACGAGGGGCTGCATATCACGGCGGAAGAATGGGAGTATGCACGAGGATGCATGTCAAAGGTACATAGAACTAATGTTTTGCATTAGTTGTAAGTGATTTTCTTTTAATATTTATTCACATTGCTTACACAAATATTGTTTCTATTTTGGTCCAGTGCACTATGTTCAATGCTATATAGTGTGAAGGCAAGCATTTTCGAACACAAAGAATTGATGAAAAGAGAAATACACAAGATTGCGGTGTCATTAGTAGCTTTGAGGGAGCTAATGGAAAAATGGATGATTATTGTGGCATAATCCAAGACATATTTAGGCTCGACTTTCGTCGCTTCTTTGTGTATGTTTTGGATGTCAAATGGCAAATGAACGTGGTGGAAAAAGGGCCTGATGCAACGATAAAACGCCATGCAAGTGGATATGTAACTATTGACTCTACAAAGTTCTGGCAAACAAAGAAAGATAGGCTCGTATTGCCACAACAATGTGAGCAGGTATGCATTTTTTTACTAATGTGTTTCATGTACATATATATCTAAGCTCGCGTACCCCTTGACTTTTGATATGCTAATTAATTACTGTACTGTGTGTATTTGAGTAGGTTATCTATCTACCAATGGTGCATGACATCAAATGGTGGTACGTCATCCCTATTGCACCACGTTCCAAAGTGATGTATAATACATTCACTGATATGGAGCATATGGAGGATGTAACAAGCCGCAATGAAGATGACGTCGAACATGCATATGCCATTGAAGATGTTGTGATCGATGATCAAGAAATAAGAGATGATCGTGATAATGAGGATGAGCATGCCATTTCTCATGATCATGAGAATGACCCTACCATTGAGGATGATGGTGATGTTGATGAGGATGATCAGGACATCGATACCATTATCAATGGAGTACAGAATATCGATAGTGGAATAAATTTAATCGTAGCCTTACCAATTGATCAAATGGATATTGATGTTGATCGTTTGGCAAGGATGGATCTTATTGAAGATGAGATCGAACCCTAACCAATCCGTCACTGTATGTTCTAAATTGATGACATTTCCATCATCTCATATGCAATATGATTTATTCTTGAATATATTTCATTGTTGTAAATGCATGTAGTGGGATTGTGTAATGATCTATACTGTAATGTACTATGAGATGGTTTAAGGAAAATAGTTTTTAATTTTGTAAAGGAATTCAGTTTTTTTTCAGTTTTTCTCTGCCATTCGTGTATTAATCCGTGTATAGTAGCGTGTATTTATCCGTGTATAATAGCGAGTATTACCCCGTAAATATTCTCGTGTATAGGTGCGTGTATTACTGCGTGTATATAGACGCTTTTATACACGCGTTTATTAATGCAAATATACACGCGAATTTAAATGCAAAAATACACGCGCCCGATTCTATTCAAATACAGACGCGACCATACACGCGTTCGTAATTTATCGCGTGTATGAAACGCGTGTATGGCAGCATTGTCTTGTAGTGTTGGAATGTTGACCTCATTATTCATGCATCGTTCTACATATTCGTATTGTATGAATAGCAAGACCATATGTACATGTTATGTGCACAACATTTGCATGGCCAGATCACATTTTGTGAGATCGAGTCGTCTTATTTTCTATCCAATCCATCAAGTGTGCCATGTGTTAGCAATGTGCGCGCACTCCTCATTACTTTCCATGTGAACTCACTCTTAGAACCTTAGGAATTCTATAGTGTGCTTTTGAAGGGTTGGGTCTTACGACCTTTCATAAACCCACTCATGTGAATTGAAGCCTAACTACCCTCATCTTCGTATAACCACTATCATCTTTGTAATCGAGGGAAGTAGCATGAATGAATGGCAATCTTTGTCTCTCTATGTTTTTCATGTGTGCATCTCTAACAACATACTCCATAAGTTGATGGCTTTTAGCCGGTAACAAGCAGTCCTCTACGAGGTGCTTCCTACTGCTGGTGGGAAGCCCTCTAAGGCCTTCAACGTTCCATGAAATAATCTTCATGGTAAAGATGTGGTTTTGACCCTTGACCTAAGCAAACACTTGGCCGGTGTCTGTTTCTGCCTCTCATAATGTTGAAAGAGAGATCGTCAATATGCAGTCCCTGAATGCATGCACTATACATGGGCACCTTGCAAGGCATCGTGTGCTTTTGACCCCAAATCTAAGCAAACAGTAGGCTGATGTTTGTATCCACCTCTCATTATGCAAATAAGGAGGGGTAAACACTCACAGCACAATCTCTACATACATGCACAATCAGGAGCACCGCAAGCCATCGTAATCAGATACATCATACTATACATCCTGCAAAGTCTCATGAGAGGGCTACGTGTTTGGGTGTACATCTACATGACCCCTCATGCCATGTGTATCTTCCATACTGTCCAACCCCAGTAGGGAGGACTCAACAAAATCGTTCTAGCCTAAGTGAGGGAGGTACATGATCTAGCCTAAGTGAGGGAGGTGCATGATCATGTGTCCCAACCTAAGTGAGGGAGGTACATGATCTACCCTAAGTGAGGGAGGTGCGTGATCATGTGTCCCAACCGGTGATCAAGTCTACCTGAACACTCCATACGTTGCTTCAACATACCATTAGGTCTCGAAAGTAACACTAAGTACTTTGCCAAGGATTGCCCTTGTGCTAGGGATCATAGGAGAAGTGTGAACACGACTATCATGAGCAAGCACCATGACCCTGAGACAACCGCCCGTCAAGGCAATGACCATCTCTAGAGGTTAGCAAGGCAAGAATTATAGGATGCACCTTCCCGAGCCCAATATGGGAATGGCTATCCTTCAGCAAAGGATCTCTGAGGCTACTTCCTGAACATCGAAGTCCAATTGGAAGAAACCTCTCCCAATAACGTGAGGTACATACCCAGTAACGGGCTTGGAGGCGCAAAGAGTTTGGCAATTAGGGTTTTCATTATCGGCAAAAAGGATCAGAAGCTCAGGGGGAGAATGGTACTAATCTAAAGGAAAAAGGGCCGACTTGAACCCTGATGGGAAGTGTTCCATAGAAGCAAGGAAGGCAATAACGAAAGGGCAAGCAACGGGGCAAATAATAGAAGAGGACAGGTGCGGAAGAGGAGGCCGGGCTGCACACGTAGCAACGGAAAGGGGAATGCAGGCAGCAAAGGAAGTGCATCGGCGCGGGCATGAGAGAAGCGAGGGTAGCAACAACAGGAAAGCATGGGTAACAGGGAATTGTGGGCAACAGAGATGGAGCAACGCGGGCAGTATAGAGGAGAAGCGTGGGGAAGGGGCAACGAAGAGACAAGGAGAACAATGGGAGAGGAGAAAGCCAGGCGTAGGTGCACGCAACGAGGATCGCCTAACCCTTCCTCGGGATCTTATCTTCATCTTATTGTTTTGGGTTATCTTAGAGCCCCGTCCCACAGGCCATCAGTAGAGGGACGATGTTAACAAATAGTCTCACAACAGTAAGGAAAATTCACAAAAAAAAAATAGTGAAGATATAGATGTTTTGCAAATGGAGTTTGACATTGCTAATATACGGAAATTTCAGAGGGGTTACTTCTTGCTGTAGGTATCTGCGCAAAGCGATACTATCATGTCGATGTTTACCTTTTTCCACCTCAGCAATGATAGTCAGAGTACTGCCATTTATGTAAATAGGGGCAAATTACAAGGATCTTGAAGCAACGAAAAGGCTTAGAAACAAGCTCTTATTCAATCTCACATAATTTTACAAAGGTTGGTAACATCTTAGGAGAGTCTAGGGAACATAAGAGAAACGAGAAGAACTCAGGCAACTTCGCATGGATATTAGGAAGGTTGCCGAGAATTTTCGCTGTACAATCCTACAGGATGATGATAGACATTTCAAGCCCAGCAGAAATTACACAGGATTAACACGCATGAATGCAACGTTTACTTGGCGGCCGCTTTCTCTGGAAAGACGCCAGATTGGTACTCAGGCTCACAGAACTCGCCTCCGAGCTCATCACAGGCTTCGCCAGGGAACACGCTGCAGGGCAAGTGAGGTACGAAATGCTAATTAAAGGGCCTCGAGAAGCATTAATTAGTCAATCTTAACCGATAATTAACCACTCCACTCACGTTTTGGCTTCCTTGTAGTCGACGTACTCTCGATCTTGCCCGCTGAGTGGCGACGCAGCCGCCGTGGGCTTCGCGGGCGGGGCCTTGGCTTTCACCTCCGGCCCGACGCCATCCACATCGCAGGCGTCACCCCCGACCTCCTCGCAGGCCTCTGCGGGAAACACTCTGCCATATAATTCGTTAAAACACAGGAGATCAGCACTTAGCTCATGCCATCAACCATCCATTATTGTTGAACATAGCTTGGAAGCTCACGATTTCTTCTCGTCGTACGCCACGTAGTCCTGCTCCTGCTTCTGCGCGTGGCAGACGCTGAGGGTTCTTTTCTGCCTTGACGAAGCTATGGGAGTCACCCAACCCTTCATTTGCCTCACATTACCACCACCTGATGCTCTCGGAGAAAATGTGGCAGTAACAGCTGGTGCCGCAGGGGTTAGAACCAAAGCTGCCTGCATGGTGGTAACGAAAGCTACACAAGAATAGAAGATTACAAGTAAAGCTTCCACAAAGCTTTGCACACAATGGCTTGCAACACTCACAGTTCCGAAAAACTCTTAACCCTGACAGAGGATGAACTGGTGTAGAGGGTAGAGTCTCTTCGTACGAAAGGGGTAAGATATGCGTGAAGGAAAAAATGTACAACCTCATCCATAGCCCACACGTGTATTCACGTGCACGTTCCAACGTGTAAATATCTCAACGTGGAATCAAATCCCCACCACACAAACGTCTATTTCTTTTGTTAAGTCTACAGCACGAAAAGATAGTGTAATTGCACCTTTTGTGTTTGCGGGGATATATATATATATATATATACTGGCACAACAGAGTACCCCTGTTGCGCGGCATCGAACGCCCAATGGGACCAACAGTTCTACCACAACTCGTCTACGCGCTCGTAGGTGAATTGGTAGAACCTTCAAAATCGATGCTAAGGTTTAAACATTTTTTCACCATGATCACCTATTCACTTTTCATATTTTCACCATTCGATAGAGGCATTAATTAATTAATGGTACTTCAAGGGTGTACCCCTTGCCACTATGTGCCACGGGGTCTTTAAGACCCCGGTCAGGTGACATCGACGGCCAGGAGGTGATGCGAAAGTCGGCGCATAAACCTGTACTGTCGATGCTAAAAGTAAACTACGGCCAGTAAACTCGGCCCGGTGAACTACGTAGCACTGGAAAATAGCCCGACGGCTTGGGAAAACTAAAAGAATATGCATTTATTGTGAATAAAAAGACATGCACAAACTATAGAAGGAATAATCAAAGTTAATGAAACGCGGATAATTTTGGAATGAGAAGGGATTTTGGAGAAAAAAATAGGGAGAGGGTGTGAGTATTTTTCTCGTGTATGGTGTCCCAAAGTAAACTACGTGTCCAAGTAAAGTAAACTACGTGAACACTTCAAGTCAAGGTAAACTAGGCCAGGTCATGGGAAACTAGGAAAAAACCTGGGAATGAGCGATGTGTGTAAAGTAAACTAGGCTAGGTGGGGAAGTAGGAAAAAACCTAGGAATGAGCACTCTGTGTACTAGGACGTAAACTAGGCACGGGTGGTAAACTAGGACGGGTGGTAAGTGGGCTTCATCCCTATTCTCATCATTTTTCTCTTGTTTGAATCTTGTGTAGACAAATGGATCGGCTTGAAGATGATTCAAGTGATTTTGTGCTCGAGGAGGAGGAGGAGGACTTAGATGATGATACAAGCTTCTACGATGAAATGAGTGATGATATCGACATTGAAGAGCTTCTCGAAGACACCCTTAACATTAGAAGGCCTTTGGACATCTTTTGGGCCCTTTGCTACTAATGACCCTCATTAGCAATGGACCAATGAGAAGAGAGCAGTGTGCACATTTGGTCTCCTCCCCAAAAGTAGGGGATAACTAGGCTTATCTTCCTCATTAATACAAATGTGGGGTTCAAAAAGTAGGGAGACTGGCCTTCATAAATTGGGGGGGGGGAGGGGGGGGGAGGAGAGGGGAGGGGTAGGTAACTAAAAGTAGGGGGGCTCCATCATTTTTAGCCCCCATCAATCTCGTGGGTCAAAAAACCCTTAAAAATGGGTTTTTAAAAAAAAAATAAAAAAAGTGACCCCCCCTAAAAACCCAAACCAAACCATATTGTATCAAAAAGAGTTTTTTACACCTTCATCTTCTCTCTCTACACTCCATTCTCCCCTCGAACATTACCCTACACTCCATTCCCCCCAAAACCAGGAACTCAAATCTCCATAGCTCTCTCTCTCTCTCTCTCTCTCTCTCTCTCTCCCCCCTGTCTCTCTCCATCTTTCTCTCTCTACAGTGCTTAGAACTGCATCTTATTCATGTCCCTCTCTCTCTCTCTCTCTCTCTCTATTGTGCTTAGACCTGCATCTTATTCACGCCTCTCTGTCCCCTCTCTCTCTCTCTCTCTCTTCTTCTCTCCCTGCCTCTCTCCAATTATTGCAGCATAAGCAACCATGGAGGGTAGTGCATCTTCCTCGAGGAGAAGGCCGAGAGACACAATAGAGTCTATGCTCTTGCACAATGTGAGGGATGAGCATGATGCTTGGCTTGGGATGCAATTTCAGAAGGGAGATTGGGTCTATTTGCAAACCCAGTTCCACTGGACCCCATCGAGTTCGACGTCGAGATGTGGTTGAGAACCATTGGAAGGGGTGTCTACTAGGTTTCAAGGAATCAAGGCGTGATGGGTTGGTGGCCCTTGTACAACATGTGTACTCAGCACAATAGATATTTCATTGTGGCCCCAATGGCACACTCCTCTTTTTCCTTGTAACTGTATGAATTTCTCTCTAGTAGGTTAGTTTACATGGGCTCTTGTTTTCAACCTCATTTGATGGGTTTGTTTGTTTTTAGATATTTTTCCTTCCAACTTCATTGAGGAGCAGCTTGTATGAAGCCTAACAGGGACATTTCTATGCCATTCATGCTCATATAGGGGATGGAATTGTTATGGGCTACCGCATCTCCCAAGAGAGAACTCTACCCATTCACAATCGGAAGAAGCAATAGACAACAACCGTCGTTGGGTATTTACCAATGCTTTGAGCTCACGTCCCTTAAGGCTCCCCAAGCTTGCTTTTGGAAGCTCCACTCCTCCAATCTTCACCGCCATGCTGTCACTGTAGAGTTGCTCACACCACAATGCAAGGCAATCTACCTCTTACTCTTCCACACACACATGCATAGAAAAGGAACATTCACTAGGGTACTCTCTCTCTCTCTCTCTCTCTCTCTCTCTCTCTCACTCACAAGATAAAGCAAGAGCTCTCATAGCACAAAGGGGAATTGTGTCTTTTCATTATGAGAATTTGCCTTTTATACAATTGGCCTTTATTCACACTTGAGCGCCCAAAACTTACTAACTAAGGCCTTGGGTGGCTAGTATCTCAAAATGTATAACTTTTATAGTGCCTTTACATGACACTTATTAATGTCCTCAATTGGAGGAGCATCTTTGTTAATCCAAAATGGAATTAACATCCCCCCTACCTGATGTGTAAGTTCTGTGCTCATCAGAACCTTTAGCTAGGTCGAAAGACTTGGTCGCCGAACTAGTGTCTGTAGAAGTTGCGCTAGGACCAAAGCTTTTTAAGGGTTCTTCGGAATGCTGAGTGGGAAGTCCAGAACCTGCCGATGTCGACCATGTCTTCAAACGTGACATGCATGTATCCTGGAAGACACCTTAGGTGATGATAGTAAAGCATTATGTCTCTTTTAGTTGGCCCTTTGTTCATGTCAAAGCAAAGCTACTTTGTGTCAAATCCATCATGTCTTTCTTTTGGTTGATCGACGAGGACTACGATCAACTTCAGGAATCTCACAACAGCTACTATATTTGACTCCAGATTCTATGCCATGCTCTTATCCATGTGAGCAATTTCTGTTATTGACTTGTTATATCTTTGAATGTTGATGGCAAGAAATGCGGGAAGAAGTTGTATAGCAAACATGAGAATCCCGTTTCTTTGCTTCTTGGAATCGTAGTGGAGTCAGGCGCCTTTTGAGTGGCATGAATAAAGGATCTACTATCTGTGCAATGTTATAGGTACTCCTTTCGCCATTCTGGATGTATGCCAAAATCTGCCAGGTGGGGGTTGATATCATCTGTGTGGATAGCCGTGTGGCCTCCCCTTATATGCACTGGGTTTTTCTTCTACCATCTACAAAAATAATAGTTGATCATAAATGTAACAATTTTGATTTCCAGCAAATCAGAATTACGGATTGGCCAGCTTTGTGTGACAAGCCACATTTTTCCATAGCGTCCCTTCTCCACCCATCAGTAAACAACTCCTCTAAATCTGGCATTGGGGCTCGGAGAGGGTATGGAATGTAAGGTTGCCTCCTTGATGGTTGAGTATGCTCAAAGAGTGTGATTTGCATCAACACCTTGAACATGAGTTTCGGTTTCAAGAGTGGGTTGCCTGCACAGATGAAGCCCTCATATTTTGGAGTTATCAAAGACTCAATAATATTTTCATTAGAAAAAGCTTTGATATCATCGTGAGGGTGATGGCCATGTTATCGGCCTTGGTGGAGATAGTGTTAGTGCCGGCATCTCCTTGGGGGCGAGAGTGGTAGTGGAAAATCAACTGAGAGAGAAGAGAAGCGAGAGAAGATGCAATCTGCCTTAGTTTTGTTAGTTGGAGATACATTAGGAAAGGGGTTTAATAACTTACTGGCCATGGAAGAGAACACTGGATAATTAAAAGATGAGGAGGTTCCTTGTGTTTCTTCTTGACCCTCTCCAAAACTTGGGGGCGGGAGGCTAGGCTTGTTAGTTTTCATAAATTCTTGGAGATCACTTATATCATCGGTGGTTATATGAGGATATTCTATATGCTCTTTATCAAAATTAAAAATCACATTAGTGAGCATAGCCTCCAAATGTTTATGGATATTTCGATAAAGTTTTATAATACCAAAAGGATGATATAATGTAGATTTGGAAAGATTTAGATGCTAATGTGTATTATATACTTAGTCCATCCATGGCTAATAACCCATTGGTAACTTTGTGCAACCACCTCGTAGTTGGCCGGTGTCATTGGTATATCATCTAGGATAAATAGGTCGAGTTTATCGACACTGTCATCTAGGATAAATAGGTCGAGTTTATCGACACTGTCATCTAGGATGTTTGACTGTTGTAGTACGTGACACCAACTACGAAGGTTTAGCACTATGGGATTTCAGGGGGAAAAGAAAATATCGGCTGGGTTAGCTAGACCTATATCCCCCATAGGATTCCCATTATGATGGTTGGGTCAGCATTCCTTTCTGTATTTTGGTGAATGAGGGTTAGGTATCCTAGACTGAGGTCTTTAGTTAAGTTGATTTCATATTGAAGAAGAGAGAGGGTTAGTGTAGATAAAAACAATGTTAGAGTTTGAGGAGGGGCATGAGGAGTTATGGGCAAAACGAACCTACGTTCGATGAGTTGGCGCATAATTCATCTGGTTGGTCTGTTCGTTGTTGGGATCTTTCTTGGAGGGTGAATTGGCATTCCAAATCTTGTATTCTTGAGTCTTTGATGGTGAGGAGTGTGGAGATGGCGACTTCTTGCACATCTCGAGCAACAGCCAGTTTTGCATATCTTCTATATGCTTCCTTTGCTATACAAAATCCTGGATGTTGTGGCCTAAACATTAGCTTCTTTAAGTAGCCTTTGCCGCTCCTCTGCCAAGCTTTGGCTTGTAGTCAGCTGCTGGTGTACGTGCTCAAGCACTTGATGGCTAAACAGCATTTGATCTATCTCTTGAGACAGTGATTACCTCATTGAGGGCCTTTAGTTCCTCAACATGCGCTTTGTTCATTTGCTCTCTTTCTATTTGAAGGCTTACCACTCTATTTTCTGCTTGAGTAATTTCTTCAATGAGTGTTTTGATTTGTCATGTGTATCCATCTTCCTTTGCTTGGAATGTGGAATGTGCTTTCTCTAGTTGCCTTGTATATTGTGCTTCCTTCTCCTTGGTATATTTTGTGGCTTGCTCTAATCTTGCCTTGAGCTCCTCGTTTTCTTTGGTGGCACAGACTATGGTCTTGCTGATGAATCTATTATTACCTTCCAAGTATTGCAGTCTTGCCTCCTGTTCTTTGGCTACATTTAAGCTCTTTAGGATCACTTCCCAGTGTGTGGTATCTGCCTCGCTGCTATCTGCTCCTTAAGTGCTTTCACTTGGTCTGTGGACTCTTGGACCTATTTCCATAGTGTAGCATTCCTTTCATGCAGAAAGGAATGCTACACTATTTCCATAGTGTAGCATTCCTTTCATGCAGAAAGCTGACTTCTCCATACCTGTTTGCTATTAGGTCCAAAGATCTACACTTGTGGAGGCTGAGCCTTTTGTCTAGTGCACCAGTAACGTATCGAGGCCTTAGATGGTTTCTTGAAGAAAGCGATGATTATCGATTAGGCCAACACAGTCCTGCTTCTTGAAGTACTTTGCTAGCTGTAACTTTTCTCGCAAAATGTCCTCTGGCTATTCCTGTGTATGCTTCTTCTAAGATCATGATAAACTCATCTTCTCGCACACATCTCTTGAGGATATCGTCCTTGCCTAGCTTATATAATTCTCCAGCAATCAATTGATAAGGTGCAGCCATCTTAATAAGCTGATGCATCTTATCTTTGTTCAAGGGTCAATCTTGTGGGAACCCATGAGCAAGATAGTCAGATATTTCCTCACTCCACTCAGGCACCATGTCAAGTTTGAATAGACAAGCATCGAAAGGTCATTGTCAATGCCTATTGCCAACTCTCCATTAGGAATTCTAGAAATATGGTCCGCCAAAACATGTGTTCCTTTTCTAACCGTTGTGACCGTGAAGTCGAATTCCAGGAGCAGAAGCAACCATTGTGTGATTCTTCTTGTGGTGCAATGCTTGTTTACCAAATATGATAGGGCCTGATGATCCACACAAAGAATACAAATTTGTTGGTCAAGTAACGTCTGTATTTATTTATAGCATAAACCATGGCCAACCCTTCACGCTCCGTGGTGGTGTAGGTTATCTCTGTATCGACTGGCAAAGCAAACTGGGTAATCCAATTTGAATTCCCTAGGCTGCACCAATACACATCCTATAGCAAAGTTTGCTGCATTGATTTTCACGTGGAATACAAAATCCTGTTAGTATACACTCAATGCCTCCCTCTCAGCATGTATCTCACTTTGATGTATAATGCATATTTGTTAGGCCCCCATTACGACGAGGAGTAGCCATGGTGCATATGTCTTTAGTGGGAACCCCGGCTTAGATGCCGATGGGGTCATTATTGTGACCATTGATGATGGTTAGGAGATGGTCAGGGGGGGTACGAGCGTTGGTTGGGGTCCGGGGCATCGCCCGGCCCCCAGGGGTTCCCAGGGGGGCTAGCAGCCCCATTGGCAGGGGTTCGGGGGCTCCCGCCCCTGAGGTGACGGTATGAGGAATATTACCTAGAATATTCCCTCGGATACTAGGTCCATCATTAGTGGGCGGTGGTCAGTGGGCTGCGTTCTTGATACGCAGGCGGTGATCGTGTCTATGCAGTGTAATCGCCCTCGTTGTATACGCGTCTACCACACCGGCTACAGTACTATATATGGACATGGTTGCCATCAGCTAAGGGATCCAATGCTTGTGAGTATCCACCCCCTTCTACACCTCGTACTACATACTCCATCTAGAGTTTGTCTAGATCGCATCTAAGCTCTACTTGAGAGCACATGGGTGGACAACACCATCACTTATACCTCTTTGGTATAATCAAAATTTTAAATTCTCTCCATTGTGTATCTATTGCATTGTCTATTGTGCTTTGTCTTGCTATCTCTTTTCGCTGTGTCATATTCTTATATAGATCCCAATTGGGTGGTCTCAAGATTCGTACACAAGCCAATGCATTCTTCAACTTATCATAGGTCTCCTGGCATTCGTCGTCCATTTGAATACAATGAGTAGTTTATACAATGGCCTGAAAATTTCAGCATAGAATATGATGAAGCGGCGATTATACCCACAACGTGGCCAATAAACCGTTGTACACCTTTGTAGTTGGTTGGTGGGGGTAATTTCAAGATCAATTTTACCTTGCTCTCATAAGTGGAAATACCATTTTTAGACACAATGTGCCCTAAGATTGCACCGTGCTTGACCGAGAATTGACAAAGGGTTGAAGGATATAGATATAATCGACATCTTTCCTTAAGCAAGACAAGTGCTCAGTCCAGCATGAGTGTGCACATAGATCGTCAATGAATACCTCCAACCACTTTTGCAAGTAATCCTTGAAGGCCATACACAACATCAGTCCCCATTGGAAAGTTGTTGGGACATTGGTGAGGCCAAAAGGAATAATCTTATAAAATGTCCCCCACATCGTATTGAAGGCCATCTTGTGCTGGTCTTCTAGTGCTATGGACACCTGATTATAGCCTGAAAAACCCATCTAAGAAGCTGTAGGCTTCTTCACCTGTTACCTGTTCTAATACATGTTCTGTATATGGTAGTGGGTAGTGGTCTTTCCTGCCATTGACCTTTTTGAGATCAAGATAAACTCTCAATTTTCCATTTTTCTTTGGCACAATCATGATTGGTAAAAGCTAATCTATGTGCTCAATTTTATAGATGAAATCCATAGCAATGAATCTATCAATTTTCTCCTTTACAATTGCCGCATATTTCGGATTCATCTGTTTTTGTTTGGATGGTCTCAATCCTTCCATGATCAGGATATTGTGTTGAACCACTTCAGGTGGTACACCCTTCATTTCTGTGTATTTCCAAGAAAAATAGTCCTTGAATTCTTTTAAGAGAGCAATGAGTCTTTAGCAATGTAGACAGGTTTGGTGTCCTCCCCTGGCTCTGCAATATCAACCTCCTTAACTTCAGTTGTGGGCCATCATAAGACGTGAATTGGCCATCTTCCTTTACTCTTTTCACTGTCAATTGGACCACCTTCCATTCATCAATGGCGTATGTTTTCAAATGGTCTGGCAGCACTGAGAGTAGGCATGTCGTCCTCATCATCCTTCATCTGATCCATCGCCTTCTTTGCCTCGTGCTCGGCTTTACCAGAGCTTTATTTCATTTTTTATGTCCTGCCTTAGTGAGTTTAGGAGTTTTTACCTCTTGTGGTATAGCCTTTTTCTTTCCTTTTCCTTCCAAGGTTATCTTAACTCCTCACCCCAATTCTTAGAAAACTCCTCATGCACCTTAATGACCTCGAGATATCTTAGCCACTAGGTTTCCGTGGGTTTATTAGTAAGGAATTTCGTCGAGCGGTATACCTCTTTTGTTTATGCCATCTCCTAAGGCGTTGGGTGTTGTTGTGGCCTTATGACCTAGACCCCTCTATGTTGGAGGCTTCATCCTCTGCTCACGTCTATAGTGGCAAGCACATGCATCCAATTTGCGCTAAAATCTGGTGGTGGAAGCAACGCGTACACTACGGCCTCTTCCTCTTCCTGTGAATTTTCCTCAACTGGTTGACAGACTTCTTGTAAGGATGTGGTTTTCTCAGTGGGTGACCGAATCATTTCCAAACCGTTGTTCTTACATGATGGTGGTGCCTTCCATGTATGCAGATCGATTTTTAAATCTGCGAATTCTTTCAAACATACACCTGATGCCCAATCATGCAGCACCAATTTGGCTTCTCTCATGAAGGGTCTACCCAAGATAATGTCATGAATCCGACTGGTGCAAAAAAGTCCATTACAACAAATGTATGATGGTAGCGAAACGAAAAGACCTTAAGCCTAACGTTTTTCAACAGCTCCATGGGTCTGAGGATGTTCCGTCTGCCATCTTGACGATTAGATCTGCTCTTTTCAATTCTAGTTTTCCCAACATTGTTTAGTAATAATGCTCACACTGGCACCTCCATCCAGGATAGCCAGTGCTTGGTATCCGTTGTGGTGGATTGGAATTGTGGCATTCATATCATCACTCTTATAATACTGGCCGAATTGGTTGACATGTATTTTGAAACGAATCTGAGTGTTCCTTCTTCCTCATGTACTAGATTTTTCTCTGCCCCACCAGAGGTGAGTGGCTCCCCTCTATCGTGGACATTGGGTTCAATCTTCCTTCTACCCAGTCCTTGACCTTTGTCTACAAAGGTCCTAGCAGCATTTCGACAATTGTGGATAGTAAGGCTGTGACTGCCTGTGTCTCTAGGTTCCTTGGCAAGTGAGGATTCCTTACACGTGTTTGTTGCGTATTTAATCCTAGGGAATGAATGGATTGACAAATCTTGATCTGCTTCCTCAAACATTCTTGCCATGAGATCACTTTGAGTCCCTTCCTTGGAATCTTTTGGGATTAGAGTAGGCACATCCAATCTCCTTTCCTTTAACAGCTCAGTTCTTGGATACACTGTATCCCTAGCTCGGTTAGCTCTTAACTTGGATTTGTGATTACATTGACACTCCTCAACCAGGGCCTTAGCTTCTTCAAGCTTTCTTATTTCTTCTTCAACATTTGGATATTCTCCAATCCTCTTAGGGGTTGCTGGTCTCACTCTTGCAGAGTCTTGGGCATGTCCATCCTGTTTTGGCACTTGGTCACCTTCTTCCTTTGATTGGGTGGATTTGGTGTCAATGGTATCTTCTTCAAATCCATCCTGAATTATGACCATGGTATCTTCCTTGCCCACTTTTTTCACTCTTCTTCTTCTCCCAATCTTAGAGGTTGTAACACCTCCTGGGTTTTTTCCTTTGTCCACTTGTTTCGGTTGTGCTTGTTTCAGGACATTCAGTGACATGATATTCCCAAGCTGCACAGTTATAGTCATGATAGTGGTGTGGTTAGAAGTAGAAGCGGAACTACTAGCGCCGATATGGGAAGTCTTTGATCAAATGATCGACACCACACTTCACACATGAAACTATAGGCATCACATTGGTATGTGATGTGATGGTGGCTGACTGAGCTTGGCCAGCATTAGCCACATTCTTAAGAGGACACTCCGCTACTCAATGAGGACACTGAGCTTGGCCAGTATGGGTCCCCTCGTCATAGTTAAGCTTATGTCTTTTTCCTTCCATTGTAGCGTGCTTTGAAACAATGGTACTCATAGGACTCCTCTCTGGAAGCAAGGCAATAACTGATCATCAATTAGCCTTTCCCTCAACTTCATCTTGAATTTAAGTGCTTGAGCCGAGAAACATAATCCCACATGGACTCATTTTCCTTTTGCTTGATATTGTGGAGCTGAGCCACATGACTCCATCTATCATCACTTTGAGCAAAGCTTGGTATGAACACATTTTTAAGTCGAGTGAAATTGGCTCTATCCTTAGTGTTCGATAACATTGGGGAGCCTTCCCTTCTAGGGTCAGAGAAAAAACATTTATCATGGTTACATCTCTCACTGGTGCTGCACATGTTTCATAGGTAGATTCAAAGACGTATACATGTTGGATCGGGTCCTCGTCTCCCGAGAATTTTTGCACAAGCTTTGAAATAATATGTGGCTTCATTTGGGATGGTCTGGATTCTAGGGTAGTGCCTAGCTCCCTAACCATACCTCGGCCCATTCCCACAACCATATTTAGCAGATCCGCCCCCTTGTGACTGTGTTTAGGTCTGTGTTAGGATCCACAATTGGCCTCCGAAGAGCTACTCCCCCTACCTAGACCACGCCCTCTTCCTGGATAGGTTCTTCTATTCAATTCAGGTCTATGGTTGGTGGGTCTGGGTCAGTCCTCATTGTCTGGCTCATTGTTAGTAGCCTCAGCCTGCCTTTGTAAGATCAAGAGTTCCATGCTTTACAAGAAAGTGGGATCATTGATCATTTCTTGTATATCCTCTCTTGTATAGAGACGATCCTCACCTCTTGTAGGTGTCCTTGGTAGATTGTCTTCCTCTTCTTGTGTTTCAAGTCTTTCGTCAACCCTCGTGTTATCAGTGGCATTTCTAGATGTTTCTGGTTCTTTGCCACGTGGTTGGAAGTAATGCAAATTCTCCATTTCCCTCTATTCCGCCCTTGTTCTTCATGTATCAAGCTCTTGTTTTCTTAATCTTAGTAGCCGTGATTGTCGCTCTACCTTAGCCCTCTTCAAGTCTGTTTCCATTTCTTTCGATGTGGGAAAGAAGACTTGACCTGTCATGGCTGCGATTTCCTTATCACTTCTAACCCTAGGGGTCATCCCACTAATCCTCATTGTGTTAGCGTTCCTGGGGCCAGAAGGTTGGGTTGGTAAATCTGGTCTTAGACCGTGTCCTACGCTTGTTGTGATGGGCTCGTGCCTGTAGATTGTGCTTCATCTTCCGTGCCGTGCTGGAGATCGAAAAATCCTTTGGCCATATCAAAGATTCCATTGGACCTTACAGGAGAAGAGGGTTTCTCTTCCTCTCCAAGGCCAGAGAATATTAGCCCCTTTTTCATGGATTCCTCACTACTTGTTTCTATGGTGGTCAAATTCCTCCAAGCTAAAGCACTCAATTGGGTGCTGCTGAACGGCCTGAACCAACACTTTTTTGGTAGGAAGAACTTGGGTGATTTGATGTACTGTCATTGGGGGTAAGGTCGTCTCCAATCAGTTTCTCAGACCTCAAGTGAATGAGAATGTGTTTTAACAAGTGAAATCACTACTCCAACCATTTCACCTAGTTTTCTACCGAACTATCTTTTTTGGTTGTGAAATAGTAGATCTCTCTAAAATAGCAGATAATAGTTCACGTCGTGAAGTAGCAAGCAGATAATAGTTCACGTCGTGAAGTAGCAAGCAGCAGTTCACGCCATGAAACAGAATGTTGTTCACGTTGTGAACTGTTTTTCACACTGTGGCACAATTGGTGTTTCACATTTCAAGTTTTTAGCTCAGAATTACTTAATCTGAGTCGCATAGACTCCAATGGTGCAATTAGGGTACTCTCTTATCTCTAGTCTGAAAACCCTTAATTCATGAACTAGCAGCCCGTGAAAGGTTATTTTGTGAACTTCTAACACGTGAAGCGTTAGTTCGTGAAGGGTTAACTTGTGAACTATTAAGTCGTGAAGTAACAGGTTATGTTTCATGCCGTGAAGTAGTAGACTGCAGTTCACGTCATGAAATAGACTATGTGTGTGTCATGTCATGAAAGAAAATGGCGTTCACGTCGTGAAGTGCTTCACTGCTATTTCACGAGATAAGATTTTTCTGTTTTGTTGTGTCAGATGTGGCATGATAAGGCACCCTAATTTTAGTAAGGTAATCTCAAGATTCTCGTTGCTTGCGAAAAGTGTTTCATGCCATGGTTATGTTTCACGCCATGAACGGTTTCCTACACTTTCACATGTTAATAGCCGCATCGACTAAATGATGGTTTAGAAGGTGATTTCCCTATCCTATTGATCTAGAAAGGTTGTTCCAAGGAATAGGAATGTAATGCAAGACCTGAACACAACCAATGGCTCCTTTTTGACTTTAAAAAAAAACACTGCATGTCACTAACTGCTAGCTCTCACACTATAGGAATTGGTGATGGAAAACATCAAAATTGAATGTAAAACTAAGTGTAGATTTCCTCTAGGTTCTCCCAAGTTCTCACCCACACTTTCAACACATGATTTTTCCAGAACTAATGTAATTCTTTCTCTACCACTCAAACCTTATCTACACAATTTCTTCACAATGCACTTTCCAAACGCAAAGGCAATAGTGAATCTTGCATAATGGGAGTTGGAGCTCTAAGAGGATGGAAGAAGCAATCATTAGAAGAATTCAGAGCTCATTTTGGAGCCTTTTAGGGTTTGGAGAAAATGTCTCGCAGACCAATTAGGAGAAGGCCAACGTAACGTAGAAAATCCACAAAAAAAGAGTGAAAAATAGAAAATAGAACAGTACTTTATGGTGGCAGAAGCGTGCGAGATGAATAGGGAGATTTGTTTTTGATTCTCTTCTCCTATCATGAGATTTTAGTCCATCTTTGAGCATAAGAGTCTGTTTGAAACTTCCCGCTCGCGACAATCCAATTTCCTTTCTTCTGAGACTTTCGAGGGACTATTCCATCTTCGATAAGCATCTCTCCTTGCCATAGCTGTTGTAATTTGCTCTCTTCAACATTTCACCTGTTGTGGATATCTTTTTGTTCTTTCTTTTAAGTCGATCTACATTACTTAGAATGTTAGATTAATTGAAATCTAACATCATACTATCTTTCTTTTGTGTTGGTTTCTATTAGGGGTGTGTTAAATTTGTAGCCTGAGATGGCACCCAGAAACAATGGATGCAACATTAGAAAACGTTCGGTGGGTTTAGATGGTGAAGACTCTGTTGATGTATCTTTGCCACGAAGGCCTATCATGCATAGAGGTTTCCAATATTGTAACAACAAATGCTAGTTGGAAAATGTTTGAAGTGGGAAAAGGAGCTTGGGTACTAATGCAACCCAAGAGGATCAGGAAGAAGAGCAAAAAGCAACAATCCTGACATCCTGGAAAGGCAGAGTAAAAGGTTTTAGAGTGAAAGAAGGCAGAAGATGTGTAAAAGAGATTCTGGTGCAGCATGTTTATATGCATCGAAACTTCAATTGCGAGAATATCCAGCTTATCTTCCACATCATAGACCAAATTGTAAACACATAATATAACTTAAATTATTTTCAAGGCACAATTGTTTCTCTCTTTATAACTAAGATGATCTTTCTGAATGTTTTAGATCTATATCCTTCATCATACGAGGAGTGGCAACCAATGGAATGCATTTTAGGATTCTTCAATGTCGTACATGGTGCGATAGGAGAGCTACAGTACAAAGGTAGATCTGTAAGAGACTTGGCTAAAGCAGGTATTTTTTTCTATAATCACTTCTACCAGATATTGGACCATGCTCATTCTTATGGCATATTGCAAAGGCAAGATTTTTTGGAATGGAATATAATAGACTGGCTTGTTCCCGATTGAAGTATAATAGAGGCATATAGAGCTAAACTATATGCAGAAGTGCAGCATTCATTGAAACCAAATATTGCAACAAGAATAGTAAAAATCACAGTTTTTATGCCTGTCAATGTTTTCATAGATATTTTTCAAGAATATTCAATCAAAGTTTGTAAGACTATGTTTTCTTTTAAAGCAAAAGGCTGTGATGACATCCCAAAATTTTTGGATGATGGTTGGGATAAAATTATGGCCAACACTATGTATTGTGAGGTTCTCCACACAATCAATCTCTCAAGTACATGTTTGCCTCCCAGAATTTTATTGTAAGACTATGTTTTCTTTTAAAGCAAAAGGCTGTGATGACATTCCAAAATTTTTGGATGATGGTTGGGATAAAATTATGGCCAACACTATGTATTGTGAGGTTGTCCACACAATCAATCTCTCAAGTACATGTTTGCCTCCCAGAATTTTATTTTCTCATTTTACTATAAACGAAGCAGGATGATAGGTATACAACTAGTACCAATGGAACAAGATGAGAGCTCTTCATGTCTAGAAAATGATATTATTGATATAGATGTTGTCGAGAATGGCATTTTAATAGCATCCATCACACTTGGAAGATATTGCACACTCTCTCGATTACCGAATGACATTATAAACGAGACTGAAGGGAGTGTCTGCATGGGATTTTCATTCATTTTAAACAACAAAAAGGTAAACTGAGTTTCCTAAAGTACTCATTCAAGATTGGCAAAATTGTTTTATCAAAATTTTAATTTAAAAAATGTAGACATCTCATTTTCAAACTGTGATTTTGTTTCAGATACTGCAAAGAAGAGAAAGCAAGATACAATGCAGAGATATTGCAAGCAGAACATTTCAGATAGTTCAATCATCTTGAACTCAGGTACAATAGACAATTCATATATACTTTTAGCAGACAGTAAAAGCATTATAGAATTCTTAACATTTTCAAACCAAGAAGTGATCCATTGAGAAAAAGTAATTGCATTTATCTTTGCATTTACTGTTGTTGTTCTCAGATGTACAGAGGAGGGTATATCTACAGATGTACAAATAATCCTATATTTGAGTTTCTAGCTCAGGCTGAGCCTGGCTTTGGTCCAAAGACTCAGATAAAGGATCCTTGTCGATATGGCTCTCCCTCGGCTTCTCCTTTTGCTCCTCAGTTACATCCGAAGACTTCATATTTCGTGGGAGAGGCTCATCTTCCATTTTCATCTCCTCAGGCACTTTGGAAGGCTGCTCCTGAACTTTCTGGAACCCATCAAGAATGTTATCATTTAGATTAAAAGACTTCAAATCATCTTTCTGCTCAGTAATCACTTCTACATCAATATTAGAAGGGGATATTGGCTCGTTTAGAATTGGAGGAGATGCAGGAATAGGAGAAGCAAGTCCTAGCAACCTCAAAATTGTATTGGCTCTGAAACTATAGACATAGTCAGAGCCAAAACTATCTTCTTGCATCTGCAATAAAGAAAATATTATTTTCAGAAACTGATTGCATTTATGTTAAAAAATTTGATGATTGTAAATCTTTTGACTTACAAACTCAGGCTACTTCTCTCCAAAGTAGGAGTCTAACATGTATTTAGCTGCTATAAGTAATCTCCATCCACAAGAATATGGGTCTTTTTGTTGTGGTGTCTGTAAATAAATTGTGAGAATTTCAATAAAGATAAACAGTTCTCTATACAGAAGATAAAATAAGATTGGCGTTTTTCCACAAACCTGCAGTGCAATTGGTTCAATCAGGTTGAGTAAATTTGTATTTGGAGAACATAAGTCCAGGGCATCAAAAAGTCTTTTCAAGCCACTACAATACCAAAGGAAATGTGAGAACTATCAAATTTCTTTGATATTAGCATCCTCCATACTCCAAAGTTTCATAAGAATACATTAAGGATAAGACTTACAGGCCTAGCTCCTGGTGGGTACCCTGAAGAGAGTTAAATGTATAACATCTCTTTTGTTCAAGGTCAATGGAAATAAAACTCCAATGAGAGCTACAAAAAGAAGATTAATATAAGGACCAGAAAGATAAAGGAACCAAAAAAGCAAAGTACTGTGAAATATAAAATCTAGGTGTACTTACTTGGAGTGGTATGGTAGGAAGATGACATCAACTACTTCAAAATTGCAGTAATTGAACCATTTTGCAATGTCTGCACTGCTCTCTGTGTGATCTCTGAGCTTGAAAGAGATTCTTGGATCAGTGATGAAGATCATGTGCATAACCCCAGGATGCAATTTGCTCTTGAACAACATGCTGCACAAGGAAAGACTCAAAGACTCAGTTTGAGATTGAAAAGGATTGATACTTTTGTAGAAAAACTAATCTTGGAAAACACTCACTAGAGAGTAGCCAGGATGAGAGTATCTGTCAGGTACGACTTCCTCTGAGAAACAGCTTTTATACAGTCTCCAGTGAGCCTGAACTCCAAATCAGCCATATCAAAATCAGTGGTCTCTAATTTTATTTTGATTTTGGGCCCCAATTCCAGAAGCCTCTCCTGTATCTTCAACTCCTTAACAAGTGTTTCTGACTCTAGGTCCGAAGATGAATCGGAGTATACCTTCTTAGAAGGAACAATCTTTTCAGACTGCTCTGTACTTGAGTTTGGTTGAGCTGGGGATATGATGATGGTATCTTTCAGTCGGAGAATGACATGCTGAATGCTATCCTTCATTCGGAGGACGCCGCTTGTGGAGGAAATGTTGTACTGAAGAGACATGTGAGGAGGGCAAGTATACTAGCACATTGTATACTTCATGCCTCGGAATTCACGCCAGCGTGGCACGTGCCACCATAAATGTCACACGTGTGATCAACGGTACTTGCCATGTGCGTCATGATGATGTGTCCTCGGTTTCTGTGCAGATTCTTTTATCGTGTCCTTTTGCGTTCTCCTCCACACCAACCATCTACTGACCACTTTCACCATCCCCTTCACTCAAGCACCCATCCAATGCTTTCCTCTTCAAGCGTTAGCCTCATACTCTGCAATAACAAATAGACACAGGTTATCTACTTCAACCCTAAACCACATCTTGGTATTCCTTTTAGGCAACTTTGATACACTTATTCCAACTTTTCCTCAGAGGGCATGGACACAGGCAAAAGAGGTACTTTTCTAAAAGATCTCAATTATATATTATAGTGTTTTATTCTGTAATGTAAGCATCTGAAACTTAACTTCTGTGTTGTTGGAACCCGAGTTGTAGTAGTTCCAATATCGAAAGGTGGTTTTGATGGAAAACATGAAATAGAATGGTTTTGCTTAAGGGGGACAGAGTATCGCGTTTTCTAGCAGATCCCGCATAACTTTATTTATTATCCCTCGGGGGGGTCACTCGTATAAATATGTAAGTATCACCTGGGTTCAACAGAAGGACATTTTAAATATTTAAAACTTACAGAAATATATTTACAGAGGGGATTTATTTATTATATTTCAAAAAAAAATTACAGATTTGAATAGGAAAGGATACATTATATTCACTAAAAAATTCACAGATAAGGGACTTTTTAAATAGGCCTTGAACGCACGTGATATAGAGGATTTACATATAGTGACCCCCCCGAGTATTATCCTCTCCATTAATTACATATGCTAGTATATGAGTTCTAAGGCATACAAAGAATTTTCGCAATGAAACGCGATTTCAATGATCTGGCTACAAAGACATGTCAAAATCACGTTATCCGACCAAAAGTATTTTGTATGTGAATCGATGCATATCTCGTATTTTCTGCCCTTTACCGATATATTCTGTAATGGTTTTCTCTGTTCTCTCCGTGTATCTTTATGTGCATTTACAGTTTTGGATAATACTCCAGCCAAGAGAACATTGGACTTGTCAAAATACTCTATCAAAGATGAGGAATGTTGTCCAGGTGAGCAATATTTGAATTTACTCTTCTTTATATGAGAAAATATGAATTATTTTTTATTTTTGCTATTGTATTTTTCATTACAGCTAAGAGGCAGAGTACAAGTAGCAAAGGAGTAATCAAATCTGGTGAGCCAAGTCACCAGACCTACAGCTTTTTGAGTTTCTCCAAAAGTCCAATGCCCAAAAAGAGTATCCAACATTTCACAGGATGTTCAACACTCCTTTCAAATTGACTGACATTGTGGCTCAGCATAAACACTTTTTGGAGGACCAGTTTGAGGTGTTTAGACAGATGGAAGGATTGTGAATAAGGATAAAGATTTTGTGCATATCAAGGACTTATTCCAAAGTGATAAGCTGAGGTATCAATTGAACAGGAGATTTGATGTTTTACCTTGCTGCTTCAAGGGTATCTGCAATCTCCACAAGAGGGGCTGTAGGATATTGGAGGAGAGCTTTGCATTTACCATTTATTTGCATTATGTTGAGCTTGGTGTTTCTGAAAAGTCTGCTCAAGAACATGACTTGGAAGAATATGAGGAAAAGGAGGATGAGTTGGCAAGTGAGCAGAGTGAAGAACAGAGACTTTAAGAGATGCAGTTAGAGTTGATAAAATTGAGCTTGATAGTTCCAGTTATGCTGTTCCCATCCTTCCATCATTCAAGATAGAAGGTAGAGAATATGTTTCCTAAATGACATACTGTGCATTTTCAATCTAAGAGAGGACTATGCACTTGGCCTCATAGCTCAATCATGCAAGGTGGACAAGGAAGTAATGATAGATGATGATCCCTTGCTGGACCTAGAAGACAAGTTCAATCCTGCATTGGAACTTTCTATGTGTTTTAAGGAGGCAAGTAATGATGAAGTCTTTAAAGAGGTACAAGCCTGTATGAATCTCACTGGAAGCTCAGCTCTGGCACATCATTCTGAGCAGACATCAGAACATAGTATCTCATTGTGGAAAGAGAACTTGCTTGAGCAGGATGAGAATATGAAGGTAATGGCATCCTATTTGTGTACTTTTGTGATATTTCAATCCCTGCTTTTGAGTTCTAGTGAACATTTAGGTAATTAACAATATTGTCTACATGCAGTTAGATATTGAAGATGAAACCTTCCTCTTGAGGTCCAAAGGAAGCAGAGTTGCTGGCTTGGGTAAACTATCAAGCCTTTCCCATTTCCTTGCAGACTTATGTAATGCCAAATTGTTAATATACCATGGGATAATGAGCAACAATGGGGAAGCAATAATTCTTTTTTTCAAGTGTATGTCAGAGGCCCTGGGTGGCCATTCCCTTTCATGGTCTGCAGACAAAGTGATATTGATAGAGAAGAGGTCTGCCTTACATATTTTTGGATATTATTCCGGAAAACAATGCTCTAGAGCAGGATATTTTTTATCATATACTGCCTATGTGCTCGCTCTGTTGGTGTAAAGAATCCTCTCAGTCTCGAGCCTTATGGCAAGCACAAACTTATACGGAACCGAGAGCCAGCACTATTGGGATCACCAAAGAAATTGGAGGAAGGAGAAAGTGCTCGAGAACCAACCTCACCAGAACAAGGAAGATCTCAGAGCATTGTGGTGTCATTGAAGAAAAAGAAGTCTCCAAGTAAAGTGAAAGGGAGGGTTCCCATTGGTAGACCTTGGGAGAAACCCTAAGGCCATTAGCTATAAGATGATTGTCATTGTATATTTAGCATAGAACAACAATCTATTTCTGATGTATCTTTTGTATTCTGTATTTTCTATGCATCAAAATTTGAGAACTATTTTCAATTATGCGGTACACAATTTTTACACTTGTATTCTTCTGCATCCACCACAAAGGAATTTGAGAACTGTTTTCAATTATGCGGTACACAATTTTTACACTTGTATTCTTCTGCATCCCCACCACGAAGGAATTGTAAACACACATTCTGTATTTCTATGCATCAAAATTTGAGGTGTTTTCAATTATGAGATTATGAGATACACAACATTTACACTTGTATTCTATCCAACCATTTGTGATCTACAAAGACCTTTGATTTTCTCCATTCAGCATGTCTCTCTGCTGCATTCGAACTCTCTAAAATTTTCTGTCTTCTCTGCTTCTGAGCTACTTGAAAGGCTATCTTGACTTGAGATGCATTAACCTTTCTCTTTGTTTTGATCTTTTGAAGTACGCCTTGATAAAACCATTGAAACACTTCCTTTAAACTGTTGCCTTTTTGTTTTCCTCCAAAATGTTGTGTATGTCTAAAGAAAGCATTACGGGCCATGTAGTGTGATTTTTCCATTCCTTGTGTAGACCAGATTGCAGGGCATCCATACTTTTTTACAAAGAATGGAAGATGGTTGTAGATAATATGCTGTTTGGACACAGAAAGAGTCTAGCATTAGAAAACACAGAAAATACAAATCATTTTGTTCTCAAAATTGAACAATTGGGTGGAAGTTAGTGTTGTCACCATGTAATGGGTTATGTTGCAGGTTGTCCATGCTTCCTTCATTGCCTTTCCGAAATTCTTAACCTCTTTTTGAAATGCATGTTGAACATTTTTGTTCCAAGAAACTTTGTCACAATAAACAAATAGCTTGTCCAACGATTTCCACACCTCAGCCTTCACATCTCGTGCCATCCCATCTGCCTGATGATCTTTTACTGCATTGTGGACTTGCTTCCACACACTGTATTTTATTCTGGATACATATTGTGATTGTCTATCCCCTTTTCTTGTTGTATTTTGTGGACGTGATAAAAACCTTCGGGTCTTTACTCCACCAATGGATGGCTTGATAGGTACCTCTTTACCATTTGTAGATTTCTTAAGATCTTTTGTTATATGAACATCTCCACCATGTAGACCAATTTCTAATAATACCGTTTCCAATGATTGTATTGCCTCTTTTCTTTTCACCTCAGGCCGAAGTTTCCAGGCAAATCCAATATATAGAAAAACAAGTTTCTCAATAATTCTACACAATGCATGCAATGTGCAAATGTGAACATTGCATAATGGAATATCAAGAACTGCTTTAAAATTTGGATCTTCCTTGTCCCTATTGGGTGCTCTTCTCCACCATTTGAAATCCAAGACATGGGCTTGTTGTTTGCAATACAAGCAAGGAGATTTGGAGTTACCCCCTTTACTGATATTGTACATACACTTCAATGTCTTAAGATCACCTGCCATATGCCATTCTACTTGAAAATCACCTTTGCCTGGAACATGAAGATGACTCCCTAAAATTCGACTCCTTACAGTTGAGGGTATATCTGTCTGTTGAAAAACCCAGTTAAGTGTTTCATGGTCCTCTGTATTCACCTGCCATTACAATAGAATGATATATGGTAGAAGTTTATTAAAAAATATACATGTATATTCAACAAATACTAACACCAAAAGAAGAAAATCCATACCTCAAATGATCCAACCACCATACATGTTTTTCTGATTGAACGCTAAAGTACTTTGAACTGGTCTTTGTGATTGATGGATCAAGTGCCCGATTCATCAAGGTAATAGTCACTCTTTCTATCTTCTTTTCCTTTACAATTTCACATTCATCAAGCTTAACAACAAACTTTAAAACTCCTTTACATTCCTCAAATGTGATGTTATAAAACTCCACCATTCTTCTCTGTAATTGTTGCAGCTCCACAAAAATATTATTCAAAGGATCATATACAGTCCTTCCTTTGGCCCCTTCATATACATTTTTGATATGTAAATATTGTCCAATGAAGTCATCTATTTCCTGATTTAGAAGACCTCTTTGGCGCCACACTGTTCCTGGGGTGAGTAACAATACACGTTTTATCCGATGATCTTTGAGAGTAGAAGAAATGATGTTAAAGATTGAAGCATATCCTTTTCTACTCAGCCCACTCATATCTAGGGCTTCTTGAATTTTTTCGACATCAACTCTACTTTCTGATATAAACTTTTTGACAGCATCACGTTTCACCCTTTTGAACTTTTTTTCATCTATCAAGCTTTGCACGACAACTTTAAAGACTAAACCTTTTATTTGCTTCAATGGAACAAGATTGGAATTTTCATTTACTTCACCAAGCCTTAAAATTTCCCTACAACAAGAAAGAAACACATCTACAATTATACAATGAGACAATTATAACTCACCTTTAAAAGTTTATTGATTTACATTGAAATTTTTTGGAACTTCTTCATTCGTTTAAACAATTTGGATGCTCATTAATGGAAGTTAACAATGAGATATCGTCATACCTTGCTTCTTCATTCGTTTAAACAATTTGGATGCTCATTAATGGAAGTTAACAATGAGATATCGTCATACCTTGCTTTTTGAATTCTGCGCTTACATCCTCCAGAGCCAGCCTTCAACTCTGCAATGTTCCGAATTTTTCTATTCCGTAGTCTCTCTCCTAATACAGTGCCTTTTCTCCTCGCTTTCAGTAGCATTGCCTTTGTCTTTTTATGTTCTTCCTTCTCATTTTCTAGAAGTTGCTTCAATGCCACACACTCTATCTTATCTTGCCTTCTATTTGCCTCCTCTCATAGATATAAATTCTTGTATATATTTGCATTAGCACATTGAGCTGAGATGTATCCATACAATCCATTTACTCCATTGCCTACAAACTTCAATAGAGTTGTTGGATTAGAGAATGGAGGTGTTGAATTTCTAATGATGCATGTTGGATAGATGCCTCCGTCACCACAAGTCTATATGCTGCAAACCTCCTTTCCGTAGCATGTCTCTTTGCTCAGTGCATAGATGCAAACTCTTTTGGCGCTTCAATATCGGTGCATACTGTTGTTCCAAGTCGACATGGAAATGATGAAGTCGTTTCCTACTGGTTTCTCCTTTTGCCATGTTTTGCAACAATGCGATGTATTCTTTCTTACTATATATTGTTTTGTTTGAGAGAAAGCGCTAAACATTTTTAAATTCAAAATGAGAGGGATTAGTTATGTAATACTGATAGAAGAATCGTTCATACGTGTGAGCCAAACCTATGAAAAAGGTATCTTCTCAAAGCTTTTAATGATAAGACCTCGTTGTTTGTGAGCAACAATATATTTATTGCCTCAAACTGACGGTTTTGGACCTGTTGTGACTATTTTACGTAGTTTAAGAGCAAGATAAATAAGAAAATAGTGAATTTCTTACAGGGCCCTAAAATGAGCTCCGAATTCTTCTAATGGGTGTTCCCTAATAGCGGTGCCAAAAATGTTATATGGGCTACTGCACCTCCCAAGAGAGAACTCTACACATTCACAATCGAAAGAAGCAATAGACAACAACCATAGTTGGGTACTTACCAATGCTTCGAGCTCACGTCCCTTGAGGCTCCCCAAGCTTGCTTTTGGAAGCTCCACTCCTTTAATCTCCACCTCCACATTGTCACTGTAGAGTTGCTCACACCACAATGCAAGGCAATCTACCTCTCACTCTTCCACACACACATGCATAGAAAAGGAACATCCACTAGAGTACACTCTCACTCTCACTCGCTCTCACACATAAGATAAAGCAAGACCTCTCATAGCACAAAGGGGGATTGTGTCTTTTCATTATGAGAATTTGCCTTTTATACAACTCGCCCTTATTCACACTTGGGTGCCCAAAAACTTACTAACTAAGGCCTTGAGTAGTCAGTATCTCAAAATGTACGACTTTTATAATGCCTTTACATGACACTTATTAATGTCCTCAATTGGAGGAGCATCTTTGTTAATCCAAAATGGGATTAAAAGGAATACTCTCCAACATTGTCCCCTCTAACCTTACTCGTCGAAAAGTTTTCTGCTACACACACAACTATGTAGTGCCCACACAGGCCAACGGGGTTGGTAAGCTTGAAGAAATCCCCTCCCCTCCTCTCTCTAGCACTGAATGGCCAACGCCTGATGTTTGGACACGATTGCTCTTAAGGTAAAGATGGCTAGTGATATACAAGGCTCTTTGAAGTACACAAAGGCCTCAAGATCAATCGATCTTAATGGGTCTTACTTGGGCATGCGCTATGCATGTTTTTGCCGACATGTTTCAGGCCTTTGAGTGCACATAGGTAGGAAGGTAAGGGTTGTTTGCCCTTTAAACAAATGTATTTTCTCATAACTATCGTAGTTCACTTACAATGAGGTGTGTTTGGATAGGTTGGAAGACGGCTAGAAGCAAGTACCAAGGTGTCCTTAGATTGGAGTACGAGGGAATCATCAATGCTTGCTTCAAATTATAAGGTAGGAAGGTAAGGGTTGTTTGCCCTTTAAACAAATGTATTTGCTCATAACCATCGTAGTTCACTTACAATGAGGTGTGTTTGGATAGGTTGGAAGATGGCTAGAAGCAAGTACCAAGGTGTCCTTAGATTGGGGGCAAGATGATGTCACTTTGGCTCAAGAGACTAGAAGTGTCCATTTTGTAATCTCACTCCATTTTGGGTAGATGTTTTGTAATCTCACTCCATTTTTGAATTGTTTTGTAATCTCATTCCATTATAGAGTTCTATAAATATATTTATTTTCTACGGTACTTTGGTTTAATGAATAGGCATTTTAGTTTATTGAAATTGTGGTTGGTTTATTTTCATACTTGATTTTTTTGTGTGCTTGGTCTCACCTCAACCTAGTTTTGAACTCGTGCAATTTTGGAAAATATGGTTTTGTGTTTTCTTTTGGTCCAAAATGTGATAGGACATAAACCTTTTATAAATACCCAAGGCCCCTTTTATGTGTCATGTTTCTCTTTGCACTCTCTAGAGCACCAAAGAACCTAAACAACGCTCCTCATCATGATGCCCCTAGAGCAATTCATGGACTTCCTACTACGTGAGAGTGACTTCCCTGAGGCCACGCACCGCTATGTTCACTCACATAGTTGACTTGACCTCCACCATCCAATAGCACTCGGATCTATTTGCGGACACACTCATCTAAAAGAAGGCCCACCTCAGGCCGCACTCATTGGCATTATGGGATGATGATGGCTTGTGGGTGCCATGTAAACTACTCGAGCACATAGCCCAAAATGAAAAACCCTTCAAAAAATGGCTTAAAAGATTTGAAGGTATGGTGGCACTCTCAGATCACTTCATAGAGCCTGGAAAAAAACAAGTCCGCAACCTCGGTGAAGGGAATATTGGCTAGTGCTTCCTCTCATGGTTGGCATGTTTTGTCTTCCACATTTATGAAGGAGAGGAGGAAGGTGAGGTTGATCTCCCCCCAGCTACGCCTTTAGGGGGTTTGTTATAGAGAAGGGTGAGCAAGATAGGGTAGTCATTGCCAGTATCAATGAAACGGTGCTCATCCAAAAAGACTTCCTCGGGGGTGCACTGCGGTTGGCCGAGAACCCTCACTCACCACTTCAAGGCCAGTGCTAGTGTGGCAGGGCAGTTGAAGACGAGGATGACTCTACCCCCATTCGAGAAATAGGACTCAAAACTTTATGTCCAGTAGTGGTTAGGGGGGAGCTCTTTCTCTTGTTGCACGACATCAAAAAATCTTGTGGGATTCACATGGATGAGTTCTTAGCATGCTCAAAGTGAAATGTGAATTCCCTATAGATGATTTGGATACAGGCAACCTTGAGGATAACCTCCTGCCATTGAAAGATTCCATGCGATTGCGCTAGAGGCAGTGAAGAGCACGGAACGAGCTCTTGTAACTGAGGAGGAGTTTTAGGTTGCCCATAAAATCTCTAACTTTTAGGATCCTTCGCAGGTGACCTAGCGCTTCACGCATAGGTCGCTTCCTTGGTCCCTCATCCACCACCGTACCGGAAGCCCACCATTTAAATCCTCGGGGGGGTCACTATATGTAAATCCTCTATATCACGTGCGTTCAAGGCCTATTTAAAAAGTCCCTTATCTATGAATTTTTTAGTGAATATAATGTATCCTTTCCTATTCAAATCTGTAAATTTTTTTTAAAATACAATAAATAAATCCCCTCGGTAAATATATTTCTGTAAGTTTTAAATATTAAAAATGTCCTTCTGTTGAACCCACGTGATACTTACATATTTATATGAGTGACCCCCCCGAGTTTAAATCGAACCGAGGCTGGTCAAGACCTC
Organism: Cibotium barometz; assembly: GCF_041138505.1. NCBI lineage: Eukaryota > Viridiplantae > Streptophyta > Polypodiopsida > Cyatheales > Cibotiaceae > Cibotium > Cibotium barometz. Next base: position 5,550,853 of record NC_141100.1, on the reverse strand, counting down.
GGCCGACCTTACTATGCGACCTTGCTACGCGAGATGTCCTCCGCCGTTGACTCTCTGTCAGCTGTTGCAACTTTATCAGATTAGGTCTCCACGACCTCATTCACAAGACAGTCAAAATGCTTCTCCAGCATTCTTGACATAAAACAGCCATTTAAAAACAGGTCATAAATATAGTTTCTATAATGAACTCTCGTCCTTCCACATTGTTCCACATCAATCCACATTACTTAATCCACATCCATTTCATATGAATTCCCATTCTCATCCAATCACATCATTTTTCATTCTCATCCAATCACATCATTTTCCATTCTCATCCAATCACATCATTTTCCATCTCATCATCGCATCTTTCCTCATTTATCCTCATCAGATCTCATCCACTCGCATCTACCCATATTCACATCTCATCACATCACATTCATTCACATCTTATCTATTCGTACACATCTATCCCGATTCACATCACATTCATTCACATTACATATCATCCATTCACATCTATCCCAATTTAAATCATATCTCATCACACCCATTTCACATCACATCTCATTCATTCACATCCCGATTCACATGACATCACATCTAATCCATTCATAGCACATATCATTCATTCACATCCCAATTCACATGACATCACATCTCATCCATTTACATCCCGATTCTCATCACATTACATCTCATCCATTTACTCACATCGACATCACATTCTCTCACTGCACATCCACATCCATTCCTTCACATACACATCCACATCCATTCTTCCACATACACATCCACATCCATTCTTCCACATACACATCCACATCCATATATCCACATACACATCCACATTCATTCTTCCACATACACATCCACATCCATACATCCACATACATATCATCCATTCTTCCACATACACATCCACATCCATACATCCACATACATACATCCACATACACATCCACATCCATACATTCACATCCATTATTTCACATACACATCCACATCCATTCTTCCACATGCACATCCACATCCATTCTTCCACATACACATCCACTTCCACATCCATTCTTCTTCCACATACACATCCACATCCATACATCCACATCCATTCTTCCACATGCACATCCCATCCATTCTTCCACATACACATCCACTTCTACATCCATGTACTTCCAATCTCACCCTTTCACATATCCTCTCATCTCATTATTCACATCCACATCCATTTCATTACATCACATCTTATTTTCATCTTATCACATTCATTCACATCCTATCGCATCCCATACACATCTTATCACATCTTATCACATCCTATCACACATCTTATCACATCCTATCACATCCCACACACATTTTATCACATCCATTCACATCCTATCACATCCCATACACATCTTATCACATCCATTCACATGCTATTCCCATTTAATAGCTTTTTCTAGTTCGATTACCGATAATGGGACTTTTTCTAAATTTCTAACAATTGTTTGGCCTAACCAAAGGTTCTTTTTCTCGATGACTATTTCCATATTCCTTCTCAATTCCTCAATTGAATTATATTCAATATTTCTCTTTTGAATAAAAGAATTCATGGGATTTGTAGAAATCAATTCTACCCATATTTTCACTTTTGGTAAATAATCATAAATTGAATTATACTAAAATTTCCTCTTCTTCCCATTTAATTTCTTGGATCTCAAATACTATGGGAATTCCTCTTTTTGTATTTGATTATTTGCATTCCAATGTCATGGGAATTCCTCTTTTTCCTTCAATTACTTCTCATAAAATAAATTCATCTAAAATAAAATATCCATTATTTCAATATGCTAGGAATTTCTCTTTTCCCATCTAAATGATGGAATCCCAAATGTGATAGGAATTCCTCTTTTAACATTTAAATATTACTCATAGATAAAATAAATTTATCTAAATTTTATCTTTGAATTTAATTAAAATACTCATTAATTCCAATATGCTAGGAATTTCTCTTTTCCCATCTCAATGATGGAATTTCCAAATGTCATAGGAATTCCTCTTTTAACATTTAAATATTTCTTATAGATAAAATAAATTTATCTAAATTTTATCTTTGAATTTAATTAAAATACTCATTAATTCCAATATGCTAGAAATTTCTCTTTTCCCATCTCAATGATGGAATTTTCAAATGTCATAGGAATCCGTCTTTTAACATTAAAAATGAATTACTAAAAATTTTTCTTTTGCTAATTACTATTTATGCATAAACATAAAAATTAAATTTTTCATGATTATAATGAGAATCATTCAATTAATCTAGGATGATTTATCCTAGAATATGGTAGGAAGTCCTCTTTTCATAATATAAATGAAAATGATTTATGTGTTTATTTTTCAAAAATTTTACCATAGCTCCGCTGCTGCTATTACTGATAATTCTCAATAAATTTGAAAGAATAAAGTTTAGTATTATTCATGTGACTAGAATAACCACTAATTGGATCATTATCCAATTATGGATCGATTCTTAATTTTACCATAAATTAAATAGCATAAAAGTATTAAAAGCCATTATTTTGGTTCCAATTAGACAAGCATAGAAATTACTTTTAGATTAGAGAAATGCTTCATGTGAGAAGCTTCATTAGAATTGAGAATAGGTCATAGGAATGACCATTCTTTGGGGAAGAGAGAGAAATGCTTAAAAACCATTATAAATTAAGCATAAATAAAAATTTATGTATTTCTTCATTACAATACATTAAAGAACTTCAATAGTATTCAAAAGCCATTCAAATAATGCTTCTCAAGCTTGAGAGGGGTTGAGAAGAGAAACATTTGGAGATTTAAGAAAAAGAAGACAATAATCCACACTTTACCTCCTAAATTACTTGATTGTTTGATCACAGTAGAGGCCCCCAACCAATCAATTGGTTTGGTATGTTGTTGGAGTCACCAAGGAAGATTGAAGAGAGAGAGAAGCTCCAATCTCTTCAATTTGTAGAGGATAATAGAAAATATCATTATTTCAGTATAATACTAGCATAGTATAGTTCTCATATTTTTTTAAAAAGGGCTAAGGATGTATTTAGGTGAGGGGGGCCTCTAACCAAGTCCAACAAGTTTCTAGAATTTTCTAGGTTCAGTTTGGCTGAATTTGGACAAGATTTGGCTGAATTTGGACAGGATCTAGGTGAGGGAGGCCTCTAACCAAGTCCAACTAGTTTCTAGAATTTTCCAGGTTTAGTTTGGCTGAATTGGACAACATTTGGCTCCCTTTTGATTTGGTTTGATCTAGGAGAGAGGAGAGATAAAAATATCACAATATTTTTGAGTTTAAAACTCCACCACACAAGTGGTGTGATTTGGCTCCCTTTTGATTTGGTTTGATCTAGGAGAGAGGAGAGATAAAAATATCACAATATTTTTGAGTTTAAAACTCCACCACACAAGTGAAATAGGCGCCTCCTTGAAGAGCTCCCTTCTCCTTACCAAGGTGTCAAAATTGAATCATTATACCCAAAATATCTCATTTTTTAGTAATACTCATAGTTTTTTACTAGTAAACCTTGTCCTTAGTCAACTCTTCATCTTGTGTGAGCATTTACTCATTTTTGGGAGTTTTTCTTATATAAACTGGATTTATCTCGTCCCCACACTTGGATTGATCCTATTGGCCCATAGGAACCTTAATTGGACCATAATCCAAAAAATTTTGAGAATCTAGACCCTTAGGCTAAGGTCCTTTATACTTCTTTTCAATAATTCCAAATGCACATTGGAAAGTTCTTTTTGAATTTCTGTTTCAGGGGAAATCATTTTAGACACTAGGAGGATTTTTATATCCAAAAATATCTCAATTTTAGATTATCTCTCTCTAGATTTTTTCTCTCTCTAGACCAAAACAAGGTAAAACAGAATCTTTCTTTTATTTCAAAGAGGGAATAATTACAAGATCAGAAGGGGAGGTTCTTACACCTATACACCTCAAAAGCTGGAGGGAGGAATCTTACAGTCATCAAACAAAGGTAGGCTATTACAGTTGCTCCTTAACATAGCAATCGTTGTACATGCATGCTGAACATTCACTTGTACTTCTAGACCAATCTCCAATTCTAGCTCATTCTCACTGAAATCATCAATGTCCTAGTCATCATGCATACTTACCACTACATCATCTACAACATTGCACTTTCCCTCCAAGTAGTCATAAGCATCCACGTCCCTCAAGTTCATATCACCTTGCATACCACTAATAGGATCTTCATATATGGCCTTCACACCAAAATCCATGTGCACTCGAGATCTTGAGAAAACCTAATTCACCATTTCCTCCATGTACAACTCCCAAGCATCATCCAAATGTATGTCGAACTCCTCATCTATGTCTTGGCACCCGGAACACCTGTATCAACATCCTCATAACATGTGTACAAATCCATGTACATAGCCTCAAGATGCATATCCTCTCCAACTTTCTCACATGACACATGGTTACCAATCCTTGATGAGCAATTTGACAACATCACTTGGCTTTTCATCTCCATGGGAATCTCTCTTGAAACACAAGGCTCCTCTGGCCCTACCTCTGTACATAGCTACACAGACATGCACAAAAGGTCTGAATCTGGCTCTAACACTTGAACCTCTTCCCCATCATCTTCTGTGCTAATTTCCTTAGTTTTCGAGTCTTCTATATAGAGCTTGTTTCCTCATCCTCTTCCTCTGATGTACTGCTGTCCTGAATCATCTCCCTTCCCTTGGCCATATCATACCTAATCTTCCTCCTTACAGGCTGGTCCAGCCCCAAAATCAAATGCCCTCTCCACCAGTCTTGTCCTACCCTCATAGTAGTCAGCCATGGCCTCCCAAGGATAAGTGGTTAAGCTTCTAACTTGGCTAGCATCACATGTTCTAATTCAACCTCTTGTCCCAGTACATTCACTTGTAGCTTCTGAATTTGAATTCAAAGGGTGCACCTACCCTCAATCTCAAGTCTTCCATTGTGTCTATGTCATCATACATACCTGTGCACCACCATCGATATACACTTTTGGGACTTTGTGGCTATTCACCCAAGCATCCATGATTGGCAAATAGTCTTTATCTCCTTTCACTTTCACCACATTAATTTGGTTTCCTCCTTTCTTCTCTTTTATGGAGCTTTTGGTGTTGACCAATTTACTCCACATTCTCCTAAGTCTAGGACATAACTGTAAGAGCTGGGGCTAGGTCAACATAGGTCTTTTCTACTGAATATCTTTCATCAAATCATAAGCCTCCTCATGAGCACCTAAAGAGAAGTCCTACATGCCAATATGTCTCCTAGATTTGGTCTTTTTCTTATCCTCCTTGGGATGATCTTCCACTTGCTTCCCCTTCTTCCTTCTGAAAGGCACTGGCTCATCCTCAACCTTTGTCCATTTAGTCCTATTATTAGATAAGATATCCACCTCTTCCTCCACCCCAATCAGGTTCACCTCTCCCTATGTATGACCATTCTCTGGTTGTTGTTGGTTGAGCCTATGGTACCTATTAGTTTGGCATCTCCTCTTCCCTCCTAGCATCATGTCTGACTTCTCTCCTGGGTGGTAAAGGGTAGATGTCACCTCCCATCCTCCTAGGATAAGGAAAGTGAGGGGAAATATGGCCTCTTGAAGCACTATACATTCATATTAGGTCCTCCTCGTCCCTACTTCTTGGACCATCCGTGTCTCCTACCCTAGGATCATTCTTTCCCCCTTGCATAAGACTCAAATTCAGGTTCTCCATTTGCTGAGTCAAATGGGTGATTCTTTGGATGAGCTGGTCTCTATAGCTACTGGAACCACTGGAGCACATCTCCCTTCTTCTGTTCTTCTCTCCCTAATCATGAGACTGGTCTTCCTTCAGCTTGAGCCTCCCTTTTCTTTTGAGCCATCCTCTACAACTTTCATTCTTTCTCCCTAGCAATCTTAAAGCTTTCTTCAAAACTCCCTTGCCTCTTTAGTTCCACCTTCTCCCTTAAGTCTACATAGAGAGACTAAATGAACATGTCCTTCTTTAGAAGAATTGGTGGGAGCTCTACTCCTAGGGAGGTGTCCCACCTTCCCCACAAATCTTCAAAGTGATCTACAAACCTGTCAAAAACATCAGATAAATTATGCTTTAAGTTTTAAATTTCCTACCACCATGAGGCATCATGGATTCACTATGCTTGTAGTGTTGCACCAAAGCCACCTTAATATCCTCATATGTCTACCCTTGGTTGGTTGCGCTATCCATGCCTGCAGCAACCATCTTTTAGCATCACCTTTTAGCAGCATAGTCAGCAAAGTCAGCTTATCATCATCCCTCTCCTTACCAAAGGTGAAGGGGCTGTAAGTTCCATCCCTGCCACAAGAATTCTTATGGATCTTCACCAACATGACCATGAAACACTGGATATGTCATTATAGCATCCATCTCACCTGTGCTGAGAATTTTTCCCAAGCTTGCAAGTAATCTGAAGGGTGCTTTCAAAGCCCTCCTCAGTGGGGGCACCAAACAATGATGTGTTATAACTCATCCAAACACACCATCGTAGGGGGAACACTATCAACTAGCACCACAACACTAACAAAACACAAATCTAGAGTACCAATCTACTTAGCTAATATCCTCTATCCTTTAGCTGACACAGTCAGAAACCTCAAAACCCCTCAAACTGATTCAGTTGACTCCTCCATCTTTTCTCCGATGTTAGATCTGACCTTCCACAACTTTGATCTTCATCACTCCTAACTCCTCAGCTAACCTCCTCTAAGCCCAACTGACCAAAAAATCTCTCATTTGACACTCACTTGATTAGTTACTAACTGTAACGTGAATCAGATACCTGTTGTGTTGACCCTAGTTAGATATTTGTCCTCTAGGATCCTAAAATATTCTCCAGCCTCCTCAGCTACCTTCAAATACCTTGCCTCAGACCCTCATTGGACTTGTCAGAGCACCCCTATTGAAATCTGACCTATCTACCTTAGCTAACTCAATTCTGAATCAGATCTCACCACTCTGGTGTCCTCTGACACTTCCACCCCCTTAAATTCCTTAGATCCCACCAAGATTCAACTCCACAAACCAAAATTGACAACGGGTGATTGCCTACTTGACCCTAGAGTATCTTCTCCTTCTACTTTGCAAAATTGATTGCTCTGCTCATTAACCTCTCACAGTCAGCCCCCTAACCCTAGAGTATCTTCTCCCCTAGAGTATCTTCTCCTTCTACTTTGTAAAATTGATTGCTCTGCTCATTAACCTCTCACAGTCAGCCCCCTAACCCTAAACCACTTCCCTTCAACCCAAAAAGATCATATCTATCCTTCTACACCCTTAGCTGACTGCTTCTGATACTCAACTGACCCTATTTGACACTTACAGATTTTTCAAGTGATGCTATAAAACTGCTGACTTAGAAATTATCCCGCACGCCAATGGTTAGGCTTGCATTATTGAAAATCTTGAAGAAGGTGGTCAATGAAAATTGGACAAATTGTAGTGGGAGAATTGAGTAAAGACATACTACATAAGGTTACTATTTTGCCCTAGAAATATGGCATTAAAATACTGTGTAGATTCTCTTTTGTACCATGTACTAAAATAATACTACTATAAAGTGGTATGGAAAACTAATATATTTGTGAAGCCTATAGCATAGCAGTTTTGTGTACTAAAATAGTATCAAGGGGAAGTACTAGGAGAAAGGAGTTTGGACATATAAAGTATTGTTTACTTTGTACACTATATTATGTATTGAACTAGTCGTATGACACAGTACTATGGCTAAGTAGTATGCAAGTGAACCAATCCATAGTAGCATTTCATAGTCTTAAAATAGTACTATAGTACTACTTCTTATTGTTGAGATAGCACCAAGGGAAAGTAATATGGCAATGATTGATAGTAAACTATTGTGTCCACACTATACTACGTACTATAATAGTGTTAAGACAAAGTACTATGGGAAAACAAGATGGCAAACTATGTGACATGTGGATCTAGGAGTAGTGGTAACACCATGTACTTAGTTAATACCTTAGCTGTATTTCTCTATAAATAGTACTATGGTAAAGCTATAGAATTATATGGTAGTGATGTGTATGAATACACTTAGGATTGCTGAGGCACTTTTTTCCTCACTAGGAGGGTTTTTCCCCCATGCGTATGTGCACCCTCTTATCTACTTATTTTGGGGTGTGTACTTATCTTTTGTATCTGGCACACATTTGTTCATTCTAATCTAGTGAGTTTGTGTGCTCTCAAGCTTCTCTATCTTGTGTGTGTGCATTGTTGCAACCCTAACCCTAATTTCAATAATTGGTATCATATAGCTAGCTTCTTTGAAACTTGATCTAGTAGTCTGCCTCTCTCCTCACACGACCCTATTTTTCTGTCTCCAATGAGATACCCTCTTGAGAGAAAGAAGATATATGTTGTAGTGTGTTGTATACAAAATATATGCTGTAGTGTGTTGTATACAAAATATATAGCATTTTCGGTGTCCGCGGTGCAATTCGGGCCCGTTTTGAGCACCGCAAGGTTTTTGCAGATATTCTAAAGAGGCATCATTTTCCATTGTTTCTGGTGTTTGGGCTATGCAATGGCAAAGATTTGGTGTGCAGCATCATCTACAGTGTCTTCAACAACATCGACCATCATACTTTTGTTTGTAACACTCTATTCTCTACTCTGTGTTATTTTTCATACACTTTGCAGGGGATTCAGTCAGTTGGCACCCATCCAGGGTTGCATTCAGTGAATACTGTGAGTACTTGCAGTGTGTTGAAAGATTTTACATTTGGTAGATAGTTATGGCTGGCAGTAGTGATGTATTCAACATGTTGTCTGCTGTGAGGACAAACTTGATGGGACTAACTACCCATTGTGGTCCTATCTGATGAGGCATGTATTGGTTGCTAGAGACCTTTGGAATGTGGTTAGTGGTAGTGAAACTTGTCCTGTTTCACAACTACTAGTGCAACTAGGTGCTGTGTAGGTACATCTGAAGTAGAATCTGATACATGGATCCTCCACATGAACCACCAGTACCTCCCACTGTTGCTCAAACGAGATGGGATGGAAGAGATGCACAGGCACATGCATTACTTCTTGCACTTTCTATGAAGCGAAGCATCATTCCTCATATTCGGTCATGTAAGACTTCAAAACAGGCATGGGGTGCACTTGCTACATTATACCAGGTGCGCAATGAAGCACGTGTTGCATATCTGCACAAACAGTTGGAGTCTGAGCACATGAATGAGGGAGACTAAATGGACAACTTCTTGACCAAGATCAAAGATTTTAAGGAGTAGCTCGCTAGTGTGTGGATGAGATATATCTTGACTAAGATCAAAGATTTTAAGGAGTAGCTCGCAAACAGTTGGAGTCTGAGCACATGAATGAGGGAGACTAAATGGACAGCTTCTTGACCAAGATCAAAGATTTTAAGGAGTAGCTCGCTAGTGTGTGGATGAGATATATCTTGACTAAGATCAAAGATTTTAAGGAGTAGCTCGCTAGTGTGTGGATGAGATATATCTTGATAGTACATCAGTGCCCACAATTCTCAATGCATTTTCAAATTCTTATCAGAGTTTTGCCTTTACCCTTAGACTCATGATGAAGGGAAATCCAAGTGCCCTTTCATTTGATGAGCTAGTTTCAGGACTCTTGCAAGAAGAGTAGTCTAGGTAAAATAGATCTGTTATGCAAGTTGGTGACCAAGCTTTTGTTGCCAGTCAAAAAGGCAAAGGTAAAGCTTCTTCGCATGGTGGCTATAAGCCAAAATCATAATCCTCAGGTAAGAATGCAAAGAAAGAAGGTGATAAGCCTAAAAAGAAGGGCAAGTGTCACTATTACAGGAAACTACGGCACTACATAAATGAGTGCAAGAAAAGGCTAGAGAAGGATAAAAAGAAAGAATCGGGCATGGCTGTGGATGGCTAATGCATTGCATCAAGTGCAGAGAAGAAGGAATCTGCAAGTTTTGCTCAAGATGATTGGGCATGGACTGTACATTGCAGTTATGACCCTTCTGTTCATGATGTGTGCATGTCAGTGGTGGCAGAATCAGATGCTTGGTACTTTGACAGTGGTGCTAGTAAGCACATTACTTCACAAAAAATTTGTTCTCATCTCTAGAATTTGTCCCGAGTGTAGGAACCGTCACATGTGCAAATGGTTCCTCATATCCTATCAAAGGAATTGGTAGAGTTGTGCTCACTGCTACAAATGGGAGCACAATTACTCTTTCTAAAGTTCTATACATGGGACCATGGTGAACTTGTCCAAAATTTCATCAAAACCCCCTCATGTGACATATCATTGGTGGAAAGATCTTGAAGAGTAGAATGTAGATCTAAAATCTCTGACAAATTTGGAGTTGACATGTTTAAGATATATCCAAAATTAAATGGAGTGATTGATTCCAAAAATATGAGAATTTTTCCAAATTATCTAATATTGACTTAGCATGATATGGTGTCTGAGTTGCCAACTCTTAAGACCCCTACTAGACATGTATGTGAGGGGTGTATTCTTGGTAAATGGATCGAGCATCATTTTCAAAGGATGGATCTGTGAGAGCTGATAAGAAATTATAGATTATACATAGTGATGTATGTGGTCCTATGAGGACACCATCTATTGGGGGATATCTCTACTTCATCACTTTTATTGATGATTACTCCAGATATAGCTGGGTGTATCCATTAAAGCAAAAGTCAGAGGTTTTTATGTGCTTTAGGCACTTTGTATCCATGGCTAAAAAATGTATGTGAATGTAAAGTTGGCACCCTTCTTCATGTTCAGATCGCGAGGGGGGAGTATATGTCTAAGGAATTTCATGCATATATGGTTGAAAAAGGCATAAGGCATCAATGTACAGCGCCATACGCACCTCAGCAAAATGGTGTGGTTGAGAGGAAGAACATGTCTCTCACAGAAACCTAACCCTAATTCCAACAAAAACGATATAGCAAAGGATTCCCAAGAGTAGTGGGAGTAGTGAGTAAAGACATAATACCTAAGAGTACTATTTTACCCTAAAAATATGGCATTAACGTATTGCATTCAAGTATTGTGTAGATTCTCTTTTGTAATACATACTGAGATAGTATTATTGCAAAGTGCTATGAAAAACTAGCATATTTGTGAACCCTATAGCATAGGAGTTTTGTGTATTGAAATAGTATTAGAGGAAAGTACTAAGAGAAAGGAGTATGACATATAAAGTATTATTTATTGTACTATGTACTAAACTAGTCCTATGACAAAGTAGTGGAGCTACATAGTATACAAGTGAACCTATAGGATTTCATAGTATTAAAATAGTACCATGGTACTTATTAAGATAGCACCAAGGGAAAGTAATATGGAAATGATGCATAGTAAAATATTGTGTCCACACTGTACTATGTACTATAATACTATTAAGACAAAGTACTATTATACATGTTGAACATGAATATGTATAAGAAGAATGAAAGTGAGCTTCTTCTACATGTAGCAGTGCCTCTACGCACATGTATTATTTAAAAAATGATATACTATTTATTATACTATGCGGTGAAAAATGTATTGTGTACTAAACTAGTATTGTTATTGTACTGCACTTATATTGTACCATGGTACTACTTCTTATCGAGATAGCACCAAGGGAAAGTAATATGGCAATGATGCATAGTAAAATATTGTGTGCACACTTACACTAGCAGACAAAATAGGTAATATTTTTTGAAAACAAGAAACATTTGGCATCTTTCAAAGATTCCATTAAAAAAGTTTAGTTTTAAACCTCTTTTTAAAAAGTGGTCTACACATGCGTACAACACTACCAAAAAGCGATCATATTTTGGACACTTTACATGTTTCATACAAAATTAAACATGAAAAAAAAGGACTTCATTTTGCTTACTTTTTGAGATTATAATTGAAAATCTAACAAGTTTTAAAAAAACGTGAAAAAATAGAGACAATGTTTATTATTTCCATCTTCAATCCATTAAAAAAATGACACAACTATAAAAAGAAGCTATTATCTAAACATATAGCTTATGGCATAGTTATGGTTCCTCATAATCATTCACTAGTTGACGTGCCTTTCCCTGAGAAGGTAGACGAGGCATCCTCTTCTTCACTATCCACAAATACATTTTTTTCTTCTATGTGTACACTTGAAGCTTAGACTCCTTGGGTCATCTGCCATGTTAGCATGATTGAGGATGTGCTACAAATTGCAACTATAAAAAACTATTTATATGATTATATTACAAAAGTATTATCTTGATACAGTTATTATCTTAATTATAAAACCCTATTTTGGCTCATAAGTAGTATTAAAATCCATTTTGAAGCTCTTGAGTATAAAAATTTCTTAATTGATAATATATACTTTTTTAAAAAGAATTTGTTACTTACAGATGGATTTTAAAATATCATGAATACGCTATTTAAAGTTGTCTAATTTTGAAAAATAATTACACACTCATTTTTAAAGAAGATGTGTCCTTGATGTGACAAAAGGAGTTAAATGGTAATTTTAGTTATTAAATGAGTTTAGAAAGCATGAAAAAGCTCGCTTTAAGAAATAAAAGTTTATTCTTTACAAAATATTTTTTGTAAAATATGAGGTAGGGACTTAGGTTTGAATGCTGCTGGTTACTACACATGGTAAGGATGTTTTAGCTACAACATTTGCTGCCAACTTAATGCTGAGTAAGAACTTCTCAGCTAAGAGTTGATGTTTTTCATCAACTTGATAAAAATATCAACTTTTATGAAAATTTGTTATTTTGCATCAAGTTGATGTTAAACATCAACTTTATATGCAAAACATTAACTTTCTATGCAAAATATCAACTTTTTTATAATACTTGATGTTTTATATCACCGTTATGCAAAACATGATGTTTTTGGCACCAACTTTAATGCAAAACATCCAGTTTTGTGGAAAAGTTGATGTTTTGCATTGAGTTGCAAAACATCAACTTTTCCACACAACTCGATGTTTTGCATCAAAGTTAATGCAAACCATCAACTCTACCACAAAACTTGATGTTTTGTATCAAATTTCAGATGCTCTAGAGAAGAAAGTTGGAGGATCAGAGGTTGATTTTCACAAACAGCCTATTTTAGCGATTTCGTGTGTGTGAGGCATGCTCAGACAACCTATTCCACAAATCTTGAGTTCCAACACGACTATCTTTCGCTTTATAACATCTGCACATCGCATCAAAACATAGTCGTGTTGGTACTCAAAATTTGTGGAATAGGTCATTTGAGCATGCCATCACAGACTGAATCACTAAAAAAGGTCGTTTGTGAAAATCGATCTCCGATCCTCCAACTTTCTTCTCTAGAGCATCTGAAACTTGATGCAAAACATCAAGTTTTATGGTAGAGTTGATGTTTTGCATCAAGATGCAAAACATTGAGTTGTGTGGAAAAGTTGATGTTTTGCATCAACTTTGATGTAAAACATCAACTTTTAGGGGGCTATTTTTCTTAACTTTGAAATATTTTTACATTTTTTATGAGAATTGTTTTTATTTTTATCACCAATAAATCTGTAAAAGCTCATTCCAAATAGTATATAGTAGCCAATAAAATCTTAATTTTTTTTTAAAAATCTTATAAATCATAGAATTAAAGAAAAAATATGCCTAGGATAAGGTGACATAGGTACAACATAGGTTTAGGACTAAGGACCTGAAAAACACATATTGTCGCAAACCTTTGACTACAAATTTCAGAGGTCATTAAAAAAAATGCTTGTCTATGTAACCATGTAACCTTTGTATCATAAATAATATCGTTACATAGTAGATGCTGAAAATTCATGATAACAAAAGAGCTAGATGAGATAATCCATGATGACCTTTAATCCATTGGATGTGCAAGGCTCCATTGATTTGGAAAACCACGAGTCGATTGATTCGCCAATCTTGATTTTTGTTCTACAATTCAATTTTAAAGCTGAAGAACTATAAGCAAATACATGTGATGGGACCATCTATGTCGAGGAGGGGGGTGCATGTGAGCCTGGACTCTGCCATGCCTATGTGCAGTAGTACGCTCTCCAGCATTATAGGGAACCTTGAATCTACCGTCACATCGTGAAAGCTCCAAGCTCTTCTCTACCACCATTCCAGAAGCTCCTCTCTTTTCTATTTGTACACAAAGACCTTAGTCTTGTCAAAGGTGTATATAGTTATAGCAAGTTGGCATAGCAAAGAGGGCAATGTTGTGCACATGATTGTAAACACAAGTAACACAATTCAAATAAGTGACAGCAACGTTGTAAAATCTCTCAGCGTTCAGCCTAGGAATTTGAAGAAACATTGTGTGGACATTCAGAGCATGGATTTCAAGTGGGCCTTAGGTGGTCAAAAATGAAGGATTGACTATTTGAGCCCTGAGGTTGTGCAGTATGTGGTTGGTTTTTAGAAGCACAATACTAGGGTGTCTCCAAATAAGAAAGACATTTGCAAGAAGCGGGTTGCCCAGAAAATAATATGAAGCCCATCCAATCCACATTCTAGAGCTAGCACACAGGTACATATATCCAATTACTTTGTCCTTAATACGTATGCTCATGCATTTCATTTGCTATCATAATTTTTCTTTATTTTTTACTAATAGTTTTCTTTATAAATACAGTACTTATAAGTACTGTATAAGTACTTATAAGTACTTATAAAGAGAACTATTTTTTACTATTAAATAGTTTTCTTTATAAATACAGTACTTATAAGTACTATTGAATAGTTCTCTTTATAAAAGTACAGTACAATAACAATACTATTTAAGTCACCACATAGTATATTAGATAATATAGCATTTTTTAAATAATACATGTGTGTAGAGGCACTACTACATGTAGAAGAAGCTCCTTTTCAATGCTTCTTATACACATTCATCTTCAACATGCACCATAGTACTTTATCTTAACACGATTATATTACATAGAAAAGTAACACTATTTTTGTGAGAAAAATAGGTCACTGACGAGGGCTACCTAAAAAGATTCCCTCCCAAAATGTGTGAAATCTAAAAAATGACTTAAAAACAGTTTTTTGAAAACACATCTAGAATTCCATGTATAAATTAAAAAATTACATGAATTTTGCTATTTTTTTCAAGATTAAGAACACGTGTCCTGTTGTTTGTGACAAAAATAAACTTGACTTACAAAATGACATAGGAGTCTACATAACTTAAAGAAATATCAATCTTTTTTAAATAAAAATTTATTTAATAAATTTCATGAATGTAAGATAACTTTTTTAATGGACTTTCTTGGGAAAAATTCTACCAGTATGCAATGTGCATAAATATGCACATTATTTAACAAGCACTCAAAAATATTAGAATACATAACAATATAAGGTCCATAATTTATGAAAAATTCTACAAACATCCTTGAGTCTATTTCTAGAACCAAATAGCAAAGCCTTTAGTATATACTTACCTTGACAGTTTGCATGGCATAATTATTTGCTCTATTATTATAAGCAGATATAGTGGGCATGATATACAACCAATGCTAAGAGTTTAAAGAGGTCAACTTATGGGTGTGCAAAGGTAGACTTCTATTCATAACAATATAAGGTCCATAATTTATGAAAAATTCTACAAACATCCTTGAGTCTATTTTTAGACCCAAATAGCAAAGCCTTTAGTATATACTTACCTTGACAGTTTGCATGACATAATTATTTGCTCTATTATTTATAAGCAGATAGTGGGCATGATATACAACCAATGCTAAGAGTTTAAAGAGGTCAACTTATAGGTGTGCAAAGGTAGACTTCCATTTATATATATATGTAGAAGATGGTAACTATGGAGCTCTGAGTAAACCTAAGCATGTTAAAAGAATGAAATATTTTTTCGGCAGGACAATCTTAGAGGCAGACATCATGTAGCATATGGGTGTAAATTTCGACCCACATAGGCATTTGTTTTCATGAAGGGAATTTTTGTTGTGCAATATGGATAAGTGTGGCGGGAAGAAATTGTAGCCTATATCAGTACATATGTGGTGGTGGCAAAAATTCATAGTATGCATGTATTGATGTTTGATCCAGATAGCCATTATCATGGTGATGGTATATCTAAGAGTAGTGTAGGAATGATCTCTAGTTATAATTATTTAGAGTACATGTGAAGGATGTTAAGAGATGGTATGTCTAAGGGTAGTGTATAATGAACTCTGGTTATAATTATTTGGAGGACATGCAAAGGATGCTGAGAGATGCAATCTTCGCTCGTTTGCAATTCTAAATAATCATGGTCGACATGTCATGGCCGGAAAGTGTTGTTACATTTGTTATGCATTGCATGTGTGGGTGATGAAAAAACTTTCCCAACACATCAGCCTTTGTGTACAAGTCATGGTTGCACCTGACATGTGTGAAGTGCCACATTAGTGTGAAAAAGCCAAGGGCCACCTATTCCTATTAGAGCAAGTTGACTACCCATTACCATATTTCTCCACTCTTGTGTAACCACCTTCAACCTGTGCCAGTTCTGCCTCTACACTAATAACTGATTGGTCCACTTGATTCTGAGTGTTCCATCCTACTTAAACAAAGGAAAAATTAACAAACTGGGTGTACTAGACTCTAGTAATTCATGTGACTCACCTTTGTGTGGGTGAATATATTAGAACTATAGATCTTTGTGGATAAATATATTAGAACTAAAGTATAACTAATTATAAATATTGTGTAAAGTGTAAATGAATTGTTGAATCCAAATATTTACCATAAAGAATAAATAACCACACATTTAATAATTATACTAGATAATGACCTGCACATTTCTATTGATTTTGAAAGCTTGTGTTGTGCAAAGTGTAAATGCATTATTTTACCACACAGAAAAATAACCACACATTTAAAGATTAAAGCAATACAAGGCTTATTTAAGTTTAGTAACTCACATAGATTGTAAGGCTCGCCTTTGATTAGTAGGTCTCCCTCAGGTTACCTTTGATGAAAATTGTAGTTCTCCCTCAAGTTGTATACTTGTCTTGTGGATGGAAGAGAGAAAGAGAGAAACAAGATAGGGCAATGAGAGAGGAGAGGGTGGGAGGGGATAGGAATTCAAATCTCTCCACCGCTTATACAGATTTTAGAGTACACATATCTAGCTATCTTCCATCCTCCTATGTTGAAGACTTATTTCAAAGAGAAAGAGAGAAACAAGATATGGAAATGAGAGAGGAGGAGAGGGTGGGTTCGAGAGAGAAATTTAATTCTTAAGTGTAAAGTTGATGGTAGTACTAACTGCTACAAGGTAAGGCTTGTTGCAAAGGATTATTCTTAGAATAAGGGCATAGAGAATGATGAGGCCTTTAACCCCATGTCTTATATGACTATACTTCAGTGTATTATTGCATTGGTAGTGTAACATGGATGGAATATACATAAATTGGATATCAAGACTACTTGAATGGTGATTTGTATACTTCAGTGTATTATTGCATTGGTAGTGTAACATGGATGGAATATACATAAATTGGATATCAAGACTACTTGAATGGTGATTTGTATGAGGAGGTTCATGTATCTTAGTCTCGTGGTTTTGTCGAGGAGGAACACGATTCTAAAGTACAAAGGCTAAGAAAAGCTTTATATGGCCTTAAGAAGGCTCCCAGAACATGGTATTGGTTTCACAACATCCCATTTGTAATACTGCAATTGAGAGTATCCTCTATCCTCTACATATTGAGGAGCAAGAATTGTTTATTTGTCATCATTTTATATGTTGATGACATGTTGCTTATAGGCCCTAATTAGGAGAAGATTTTAGCTTTCAAGGCTGAATCACATGTTTCATTTGAGATAACAGATTTGGGCTCATTACATAAGTATTTGAATATGGAGTTTATGTAGTGTGATGATGGTATTATGATGTTACAGTCAAAGTACATATAGAAACTGCTTACACAGTTTTGTCTTGAAGGCTGTAAGTCTATTGCTATACACTAATAGAGAGACATGTTCTAGGCTCAATCTCCATGATGCAGGTGAATCATTTGATGCATCACTTTTAGTAAGCTTTTGGGTTCCTCAACTATCTATAAAAATACAAGAGCGAACATTTAGTTTGGGGTCTCCTAGTTAAGGAAGCATTATGAGGCTGCGCTAAGCATATTTTGATACTTTTTATAGGATACTCAATTCCTTCTATGCTAAGGAGGGTGATATTAAGCTACATGGCTCCGATTAGGCTGGATGTTATGCCATGTAGTGGCTTCGATTAGGCTGGATGTTATTCCATGTAGTGACTCCAATTGTTGCTGGATGTTATTCCATGTAGTGACTCCAATTGAGCTGGATGTTATGACACGTGTAGTGACTCCGATTGAGTTGGATGTTATGACATGTGTAGTGACTCCGATTGAGCTCTGGATCTTATGACATGCAAGTGTCCACCACTAATGGATCTTATGCCATGCAATGTCCACTAATGGATTTTACTTTCATCTTGGTGGTTCATATATATCATGACTTAGCAAGATGGTGGCCCCTTTATGCTGTAAAGCTAAGTATAGGAGTGTACCTTTTATAAAGTGACTGTGGAGTGTGTATGGCTTAGACACCTTTTTGTAATTCTTGGTGTTAGACATCAATTCCCCACCTCCATCTTCATTGACAACCATAGTGCATTGGAGATTATGAGAAACACGCTGCTTCATGCTTGCACAAAGCACATTATCATTATGTCATATGTTGGTGTAGGCTAATAATGGGCCGAGGTGCTTTTTTGCTCCTTATAGGAGGTTATTTTCCCTCGAGCATGTGTACAGAGTGAGTGTTTAAGTGATCTTATTATGTCACTTCACTTGTAGTTCACTTATTATCATCAATCTAATTTGAGTGTTGTGCTTCTCTGTATCTTTGTTTGCTTGTTTGCATCTGTGTGTGTTGCTACCTTTGTCTCCACTCCAACATATATGTGATCTTTATGAGTATACCTTTATGAGTATACCTTTATGAGTATACTATTTCTAAGCGTAACTATGTATATGTGTCATGTTAAATTTATTACATGATTTTAGGAGCTTATATGAGATAATATATATATATAAAAAGCATCTTATGTAGATATCATTTTATAACACTTTGCACACATATACATAATTTTGAAGACTTTTGTAAGTAATTTTCAAGGATAAATGGGGATAAATATTATAAAATTATAATATATATGCCACATCCAACATTTTTGTTGGCATATATAGAAAAGGTATTATTTGTACATAGTACTACACATCATAAGAATGAAAATTCACTTGTACAAAGGGTGGTTATCATAAGATTTTAGCCAGCTAACAGACGGATGATAAGGACTGAACCAATGAAAATGCCTATGCTTCGAATTAGATTCTGCAAAGTAAACCAAACAAATAAAAGAGAATCAGGAGTGTATCTCTATGTTTACCTAGCATAAATGTTTTCTTTTAGTACCATATTTATTTCATATATGAATGCCGAATTTTCATTAAAAAAATTCATGGTTTATCTTGCCTAATGTTTAGAGATCACTTATATAAGCTTCCCTAAAATTTAGAAATCTTTAAATCACAAAGAATGTGAATAAGGCTTCAAAGTTGTCTATATCTTGAAGGTATTTTTTGTAAATACTAATAATTTAATTATTTATCTTCTTTCAAATAATTAATGCCAAAATTTTAGATTAAACGATGATGAGATTATGAGTCACATGCATCCATACATGTACTCAAGGGTATATAAGCTATACATCACATGTATCTTTTCAATCTCCATAGGGAGTTCATAAATCCACAAGAAGTAAGAAGTTCATCAATTTTGTTGTTGATTGTTGTAGGAAATCTATACTTGCTTCCTTTACAAATTTCACCCATACTTAAAGGAGACATGCATGAAATCTATTAAATTGAAGCACCCTTGAAGTTGGCAATTGTAGTATTATTCCAAGTGATTTTTCTTAGTAGTCCATAATTCACACCTCAATATAATACCATTGTGAAGTATTGCGATACATGTTAACTTTATTAGAGTAATTATACTTCTTTCAAGTGAAAATTGATTAAAATAGAGGAACCATTGTAGAAGAATGATATGTTTTAGCATAACCATGTGATGAGCTATTCAGAAACAATGAAACAAATGGGCATGGAGTGATTTAGTTACATGATGATTGTCTATAATTGAACCTTTCTCATACCATCAAGGCTTCTTCCTTAATGTAATAATTTGTGTATAAACCTATGCATACTTACACACCCAAACCATGACTAGCCCTTTTGAGAATAGGACTCATTAACTACTTGCACATAGGTAGCCCATAACTCTACCCAAGAGGCTTCCAATTTCTCTACTGCCATACCGTGCCGGTTTCAAATTTGGATAGTTGTTGAGAGGCAGTTTGTTTCGATAGTTTCGCCATGTTTGCCTCCTCGCCATCTATTATTGCTTCAGGAGCAAGGAATTTAATGTAGTCAGCTGTAATTAGGGCACAAAATAAAAATCCATGGTCAGCAAAGGGTATTCATTAGTTGGATAGGAGAGATGGTGATGCTAATACATGTCATTAAGATGGGAGCCAACAATACCTCCTCACCCTCGTCCCCAACCTTATAACCAAAACACACACACACACAAAAAGGATCGAAACCTTGCATTGGAGATTGATTATAACTCTTATAACTCACATATACTCAACGATACCCCCTCATTTTCAAACCAAAACACACACCAAAAAAAAAGAATCCAAGCCTTGCATTGGGTGGAGACTAATTTAAAGACTCTAATCCTCACATATACCCAACAATATCCCCTAATCCCACACACACAAATAAAGGATCGAGACCTTGTAATTAAAAGCAAGGAAGAATTTGGGACCCATATTGAAGATTGATAATAAATATATTTCACTCACATATACAAACACACACCAAAACAAACAAACACAAACCAAAACAAGAGAGAGAGAGAGAGAGAGAGACAGAGACAGAGACAGAGAGAGAGAGAGAATCCCATGGGACATTAATGAGATGAAAAGAAAAGCATGAAATGGACGAGAGCCAACAGTCACTTACAAATGATGGAAGAGATCTTGTCTTTGCTAGAGTCGATGAAGGTGACGAGTTGGTCCTTGAGATCGGGAGAAACGCGGGTGGTATCGACGCGGTTGAGGCTTCGGCCCAGGGTGGATCTGATATCCTGCAAACGAGATCCGCCGCCGGTGGAAGGGGGAGCCAAGGGGGGCAGGGCGTCCACCACGCCCCTCTTCAGCTCCTCCAGCTCGGAGGAGATGGCCGATTGGATGAGTTGCACCGTGAAGGCCTGCCACCTCTCCCTCTCCTTCAGCCGGCCCATCTCCATCCACGGGCTTGCATACCTTGGCAGCCCCGCTCTGTAACTCCGGTCGACGCTCGCCTCAGAGCTGCTGCTAGCTGCGGCCACCATCGCTGCTTGGAGGAGGAAGGTGGGTTTCTGTGATCAAGGGAGGGAGGCTAGCTAGCTGCCTTTCAAATAACCTTAGGCTAGCACCCCATATTATCACAATGGACTGTTTTGCACGCACGCACGCACGCACGCACGCTAGCCCTCCCTACATCATGAAACGCATCGAATAAAGACTTCCTTCCATCGTACACAAAACCAAAGCTACTCCCTCCTACTTACATATTGGATTGCGTGAGAAGCCAAGCATTTACATGCTCTTCACAAGTTACCTTTACAAACTTGAAGGGGTTGCAACTTACACAAATGAATATATTCGCCCCTCCCCCCACCTTGGGCCAACTCCTTATTGGCTTGCCAATGGGTATGCCATAGGGCTAGATTGTGTTTAAAAAACTTTATAAGTATCTTTTCGACTATCACAAAAATATGCATTCTATACTATTTTCACAAGGTAAGGGGGATAGTAGCCCAGTAGTAAAGCTTCGGCTTCAAAAGTTGGGTACATGGGTTCAATACTCGATCCCCCTTCCTCCATCGTCTCTACTCACGATAAGGTGCGGGGTTAAAAAAAACAACCTCTTTGTAATATTCAATACTCGATCCCCCCTTCTCTACACCATAAGAGGTGTGGGGTTTTTAATAAAACCTCCTGGTAATACACAAAAAATCAAATTCTTGTAAAAAAAGCTCTAAGCATTTAAATGAGCACTGTATGCATTGTTTCAATTGGTCAACAATAAACAATTTAAAAAACACTTAATTACTTACATCACCATCATTAACTAGGATTACAACTCTTAATCATCTCCCAAATATGCTCCAGCACAAAAAAGACGAAAGGATACGGTGCTGAATGCTCAACAACGGGAAAATATAAGAAGAGAAGGGCTCCAACATATTGACTTATGGTGTGATGGAAGTATATATCCAAAATGTCTAGTAAAAAACTCTACACCTCCATTTGTCAATCCAACCACACTACTAAGGTTTGCGGGCGATGGACAAAATGGACTTCTTGGTTATATTTCAGCACAGTCTGCATTTGCAGAAACATATAAAACAATGTACCTACAAGAAAAGGGGGCCAGGATTCAAGAGATAGCTATTCGTGCAAAATTGGAGCAGCAGTTGCAGAATG
This sequence comes from Cibotium barometz, assembly GCF_041138505.1. NCBI lineage: Eukaryota > Viridiplantae > Streptophyta > Polypodiopsida > Cyatheales > Cibotiaceae > Cibotium > Cibotium barometz. The sequence goes on along the minus strand of NC_141100.1, from coordinate 5,528,260 downwards.
AAATTGAGGAGAATTCAAAGAGTAAAAAAGAGTTGACAAGATCAAGAAGGAAGAGAACCGTGCTTGGAGATAGACAACGAAGTAGGAAGATTAAAAACATTGCAAATTTGAAGGCTGGGACTGGTGGATGCAAGCGAAGAATTCAAGAAGCAAGGTTAGTTTGTAATTTTTTATTTTTTATACTCAAAAATGCTCTCAAATGACTATATCTATTTTGTCCATTAACGTAAAACATGTGAAGAAGATCAAAGGAAAACCTCATTTATCACACCTTGGAGTGTGTATGCCTATAGGGTGATGCCAAAGTATGGATGCCCAGCAATTTGGTCTACCCAAGGCATGGAGAAGTCTCACTACATGGCACGTAATGCATTTTTCAGACACACACAGCACTATGGAGGGAGTCAAAAGGCAAATAGTCTGAAGGAAGTCTTCCAATGGTTTTACCGAGGCATTCTACAAAGGCTGCATGCTAAAAGAAAAGTTGCTAGTTCCAAAGTCAAGCTTGCTTTTATTCTAGCCCAAAAGCAAAGACGAAGACAAACTTTGGATAATTCAATGGCAGCAGAGAGACATAGACAATGGAGGGATTCGAAGATATTTAGAAACCATAAATAGACAAGTAAACATGAATAGCAGTTTGTAACTTATTGGTGTTATGTCCACATGTTTTCAAACTCAATCAATAGATTTTTATTCTGTGGAACAAGTGACTCTTGGTGTTATGCCTATATGTTTTGAGACTCCATCAAAAGTATTTCTTTTGTGAAACATGTGATCTATATTAACAAGCATCAATACATCCATGAGCTACACACAAAAAATTCAATCAATACTACTTAATTATGCTAGACACACTATTGATCCTTACCAATAAGGTACTGAGTGTCAAACGCTTTTAGAAGCTACTGAGTGTGGGAAGAGTACTGAAGTGTCATACGGTATGGGACAAATGCAAAAGGGTACTGATCGTCTGTACGGACAAGGAACTGATGAGGATCAAAGACTTTGTACAAATCAGTTCAACTTCAACATAATGTTTGTGCTATATTTGATGACTAAATCCTATTACTCCCAAGGCCTGCCAGTCGGAACTCTCTTTTTGAACTTGATTGGACTCTTTTTCTTCCTTGTTGGCTTGATGTCGACTTTCTGTTTATCAATGCTTGCCTCTGTTGCTTGTCTGAGAGGGGTATCCTTGTCTTCAGCTATCTCCACGTGTTCTTCTTCTTGGATTGTGTGGCCTGATGCAATCATGGGTGGCTCTCGAAACCTTATGAGCTTGTGTTTTCCATAGCCCTCCAGACATTTGGGCTCCTTAACACCACATGCTAATGCATAAGAAGTGTAAGACAAAAAGTAAGAGGCCCTAGAGGCCTGCTTATTCACATAATCCCCAAATATATCTATAACGGACAACCTCTCTATTAAAATGATCTTTTCCTTTTGCCATGGAAGATCATGTCTACCTAAAACCCTAGACAAACATTTAAAGAAGTAAACAATGGCTTCTCCATTGTTGCTCAACTGCCTATGGTAAATCAAGATCTTAGCACTGCCTAGATCATGAATATAATGAGCTAGGCTTGACATTTTGCCAAACCCAGCCGGCCTGCTTCCACTTGTTCTCTGGAGGAATGTGTCATCCTTAATTTGTAGCTGCCATGTATCAAAAGATTGGAGTGAGACAATAATACATAACTACAAAACATTTAAACACAAGATAAAGTATTTGATTTGAAGTAATAATACCTTCTCATTTTCATCAGCAACAAGAAGTGCATCTTTCCAAAGATTTATTCCTCTCCCCTCCAGTCCAGCCTCTTCTTTAAGCTTTTCCTTATGAAGTGTTGAGAGATTCATAGCTTCCTGGGTGAGCTGGTGGAAGGTAGCTTCATCTGGCTCTTGGAAATTTTCAGCCTCTTTGAAACAAATAGTAAGGGCCTCTACAGGATCAAAAGTTGTTTCCAAAGCCAGTAGTGAATGGTCATCCTCTATGCCAACCTCCTTGTCAAGCCTTGAAGCCTGGGCAACTTAGGGAAATGGCATAGTCCTCCCTCAAATTGAACATACACTCTATATCATGGAGGAAAACATAATCTTTACCACCAATCAAGACACCTGGAAGCATGGGCACTGCATAGTTGCTGCTCTGAACATCAAAATCTTCAACTGGCTGTGCTGCCCTAAGAGTTTCAGACCTCAGTTGAACAAGGTCAAGAGCAGCCACTTGCAGCCCCTCATCCTCGAGGTTGATATCTTCTTCCTGCTCTGCCATATCTGTTGCCACAGGAATATCTTCTTTTACCTCCGCTACAGATATATCTTCTTCTTCAGCCTCCTACCCTTGCTCTTCTAGAGATTGCTGATGGAAGACAATGTACATAAGGAATGCCATGTTTTCCTCAAGCACTCTACACTTTCTGGTGTGCAAGTTACAACTGAATTTATATTCCTCAGGCAGACTGTCAAACCTTCTATTCACATGGTACCTCAGCCTGTCAATGGAGACAATATGATTTATATGCACAAAAACCTTTTCACCTTCCACAATCCTTCCTGCCTCTGTCAGTTGTTTGAAGGTATCCCAATGGTCTGAAAGAAAATCTCTGTGATGCTCCAAAACAGAGCTCATAGTGAACTCCCTGTTGAAAATACTGTGGTATATGTGAAAGTTCCTCTGAGCCTTGCACTTGTGAAGAAAGTCAAATAGGAGCAAATCTAGAGATTTGTCCTCTTTTGGTTCCCTTTGTTTTGAAAGGGAAGACTCACCTTTCTGCTCTAGTCTCTTGCTTTTGCCTGAACAAAAATTTATATACCATGAATTCTATATGCTCACATATGCAATCAGGTAATGTATAGGATATCACCAAACAACTCTCTTCATGAGCACACATGAATCACCTGGTGATTGCTGTGGTCTGAGTATAGCAGCAAAAAAGTCCAGCTTCCTCTTGAAAGGAGGGGCGTGAGAATCAACTGTTCCAAAGCAAAAACTTTTCTCATCATCAAGAAAAAAATCCCCAGGGACATAGAAAGCAAAACAATGAAGGAAAAAGTGAAAACCAAAAGGGACACAAGAATTTGCAAGAAAACGCGATGCAGAACCATTTGAAAAATGTCAAGTACTCTCCTCGCATTTTGTTGCAAATTCTCCATTTCTATTGACATCCATCTCCAATCAAATGCTAGGGACATCTCACAATGTTCTGGACAGTAAATGACACTAGGAGGAATTCCCCAAGGCAAAAGAGAGCAAAACAAAGAGGAAGAAATAAAAACTGAAACTAATATCAAAATTTGAAGGAAAACGCGATTTGGACCATTTGGAAAATGTAAAGCACTCTCCTCGCATTTTGTTGCAAAATTCTAGTCTTATTCATATCTATCTCTAATCAAATCCTAGGGTGATGTACCAGATTCCTAGGCAGTGAGATTCAAGAATTCTATAGATGGAAGAAATATATATCAGAAAACATTGAAAAGAGTATAGATCTCTGACCTTTCTTTTCCTCTTCCATACTGTTGAAGATGCCCTGGTGATTCTCTTGCTCTCTTCCAAACTTGAGCTGGAGCACAGGTAACCTGGAGATCTGGCAGTGGTAGTAGTCTTCAGACAGGTTGCAGAGTGGATGGAGTGTGTTGGTAGGTAGGAAGTGATCAGAGGGGGAAGGAAAAGGATGATGGGAGGGTGCTGGCAGGGATGGAAGACGGGGAGAGAAGAGTGTTAATGGATCTGATTATGAAATCATGATTGGCACAATTTCCAAGGCAAAAAGTGACTTTCACACGTGTCAAATTTCAAATTCCAAAAGATCTGGTTGGGACCCACACGTGTTAAAAAACGACTACATTTCACACGTGTGGTATTTAATACCTCCTTTATTTGTATTTTGCAATAATCTATTCTCCTAACTCAGAGCTCTTGCATCTCTACCTCCCTACTCTACACCATCAGCATCCAGACCAGCAACACAGGTTCATCCCCAGCACAGGATACTCATCATCAGCACAGCACACCTACAGATAGCTTCCAGGTCAGTAAGACACTCTATTTCCTTCTCTTCTTGTTTAATAGTATATTAGTTTAAGGTACTGATTGATGTGATGTAGGTTAGATATTATGATAAATATTATATGCATTTCTTAGATTTTTTCCACTGCAAGTAGAAGCAGGAAGACTTCTTATTTGGGCTTGTTGAGTGAGAGCTTGATCACTTCTTGCTTTCTATAGACTTAATCCATGTTGCACCAAGCTGTATACACACTGAAATGACTAAAGGCATGCTCCAGTATGCTGCCTCAAGAATTTGCAGTAAAACGCGAGGAGAGGGCTTTAGAAATCTCAAACAGCCCAAATCGCATTTTGTTGCAAATTTGAAACTGCTGCTTCATCCACCCCTTTCATTGTGATTTTGTATCTTTCTAGGCTATTCAAGGCTATATACTCCTTGCATAAACTCAATCCATATTGTTTATAGTTGTAAAGATAGAGAATTCACTGTAGGAATGCAATAGCATGTTGTTTCAAGTATTTGCAGAAAAACGCGATGACGAGCTGTTAGAAATTTTAAATTATCATAATCGCGTTTTGTTACAAATTGTTTAATTTTGCTTTATCCAATTTGTCATTACCTTCTTTTATCATTCCATGTTCTCCATGGTTGTAATCTTCTTCCATTGCTTTGTATGCATCTTTTCAGAGTGATGGCAAGAACCAAGGCAACTGCAAGGAGATCTGGCAAGGGGCCAGGGCTTAAAGCAGCAGCAGCTGGGGCTGATATCAAGGAATCTAGTGTGCCTCCAAAGGGAAGAGTTACACATGGCAGGAAGGGGAAGCCAATGAGCATGCTGCAGCAAAAGTCCAAGAGATTAAAACATTCTACAGGTGTTCTAAAGGAGATCAGGAAACAACAAAAAGCTATAGGCTTTGCAATCCCCAAGGCACCTTTTCAGAGGCTAGTGAGAGAAATTTGTGATAGCTGGCAACTTGGTTTCAGGTGGAACAGGACTACCATTCTTTCCTTACACGAAATGGCAGATGATTACTTGGAGAAGTACTTTGAAGATGCAATGCTTGTAGCAGCCCATGCTCACAGGGTAACTCTGATGGCCAAGGACTTCAACACTTTGTCCAGAGTGAGATGGAGGTATGACAAGCTGGTCCATCCTGTGGAATGGCAGGACATAAAAATGAGAGACATATTATTAATTCCACCTACAAGGAAATTGAAGGCAGATAAGGTGAAGGTTGTTGAAGTGACCCACTCAAAGAGCACAGGGATAGCTGCTTATGAGGAGTCACTGAAGCAACAAATAGAAGAATCCAAATCTGCTATAGATGTGGAGACTGTACAGATGGAGCTACAGATACAGAGAAGGTTACAGGAGCTGGGCCCTAACATAGTTGTCCATATTGAAGATGATTTTTCAGAGAATAATTTTGACTTGACAAAAGCATGCTTGGCAGCATTGGCTCATAAGAATGAGTATTGCTCAGATACTATCATTCTTGCAATGCTCTAGTAAGTGTCTTTTATTTTACATTTGTTTGCAAAACAATCCTTATTGTACCTCCTCTCTTACACCTTACCCTAATTATTGTTTTGTCCAATGTAGCATGATGAGAAGCTGGCTGAACCATGCTGTACAGCATACAGTTCATATTATTGATCCTGCAATTTCCTTCAAGTTAAGAGATCCAAAGGAAACTCCCATGGATATTTGATCATGTTGATATTTTGCTACTTCCATACCATAACAAGTATGTGGGTGGCTGCTTCTTTTGGGATTTTTCTTTAAGATTGAGTACTCTTGTAGCCTTTGATTTCTTAATGCTTTTTTCCTTATGCAGTGACCACTGGAGCTTTGCTTCTATTGATATCCAGCAGAAGCAATGCTTTTTATTCAACTCTCTTAGAAACACACACAGAGAGGTGAAATTGTAAGTGGTTTGTGTGCTATTTTTAACTTTAAACTTCATTATTTGGATTTAATGCACACTAACTAAATTATATGTATTGCAGTTGTATTAGAAGACTTCTAGATGCATTGGATCACTGTCCTCCTAATGTCAATCTTTTGGATTCAATAGAGCCAATAGATTTAGAGGTAGAAAGTTGTTCCCTCTACTGATGTCTATTTCATGCTATGCCTTTGAACTTATTGAATAATTTTATTTTGTTCAGATATTAACAGTTTCTAACATATCTTTCCAACTATCCAGACACCACAACAAGATGATTCAAGTAACTGCGGAGAGTGCTGATTAGTGCCAAATATATACTTTCAAGCTATTTTGAGATAGGACAGCCAGAGCTTGTAAGAAAAAATAATTTTCATTTAGCTTTAAAAAATTTGATATTGGTACAAAGTGTTCTAAATCATCATATCTCATTGCAGATGAGAGAAGATAGCTTCAGCTCGAACTATGTATATAGTTTCAGAGCTGATATAATTTGGAAGTTTTTGAAATATGCCTCTCCCAAACCTATTGTACTAGCTACTGTCGAGTTGGGTGAGAGCTCTAAAGTCCGAGAAGGTGTCATACACCTTGATGACACAGATGATGCAGATGTGGTGCCACAGGAACAAGGACCTAGTGCTGATGAGGAGAAGCCACAAGAACAAGGACCTGCTCTGCAGCTGATGTTATTGAGGAGATGATGGAGCAGCAGCAAACAGATGCTCCAGGGGTAATAGAGGAGACAATGGAGCAGCACCAAGAGACTGTACACGACAGGATGGAGCAGCAGAAAATAGATTCTCCAAATAAAGATGATACGGTGAGCTTGGACCATGTAGAGCAGCCTCTAGATCAGCCTGTAGATAAATAGAAAATTGTTGTCAAGAATATGTTCTACATATATAATTAAACACTTCTATATAGAATTTTACTTTATTGAATATAATACCTTTGTTTATGGAGTCTGTGTTATCTCAATTTTTAAATTTTCAATGTCTTTGCATTTTATTGAACTCTCTCTTCTTTTGAGCACCTGCAAAAAAGCAATATGAAACAATAGGGTAAAGTAAACTAATAGCAGTGCTTAATGAGACTAGGATAAGTCACATGGTATACCTTCTTATTGTTGTAGATAAATAAAAAGTCCTTTGAAATAGAACCTTCTGTCTCAAATAGAATTTCATTGCGCAATTGAGCTAGGGAGCAACATTGTCTTAATGAGATATTGACTAGTACATCACCATTCTCAACAACATCAATATTAAGAAGTTTATTTTCTGCACCAAAAGAATCTTCATCTTGATCCATTGGGACTAGTTTTGTACCTAGCATTCGACTGCGCTTATAATAAAAAGAAAAAATGAAATTTTGTGATGCAACCATGTACTTCAGTTGCATAGAAGGTTGGACAGCCTCACAAAACACTGAACTACATGTCTTCTTATCCCAACCTTTATCCAAAAATTGTGGCATGCATGCCAGACTTGTTGCTTTAACTGTGAACATTGTTTTTGAAACCTTCACTGGAAAGGTATTAAACAAGTCTACAAAAACTATGAGAGGCATGCATAAAGAAATTTTTATTATCCTTGTGGCAATATTGGGCCTCAGAGCTTTCTGTACTTCTTTGAAAAGCTTGGCCCTATATGCCTCTGTAACACTAAAATGTGGGAGAGGCCAATCCACTAAATTCCATGCCGAAAGGTCTTGTTTTCTTAACACACCATGTGTGTTTGCATTGTCCAGCAACAACTGATAAAAATGATCAGTAAAAAATATACCGGATTGAGCTAGCTCTGTTGCACATCGACCTTGGTATTGTTGTTCTCCTATTGATCCATGCAAAACATCTATAAATCCCAGAATACAATCGATGTTTTGCCATGTCTCATACAATGAAGGGTATAAATCTGAAATAAAATAACACAAGAATGTCAATAAGCAAAGAAAGAAAGCTTTGTCTTAAAAATCCATACACCTCATAAAGAACAAAACCACAATCGAAAAATATACAATTAGGCCTGTGTTGCGGAAGATCATTTGGATAGTCTCGTAAGACAAGTTCTTTATGCATGTACACATGCTGAATCAAAACTTCTTTCACCGATATCTTCCCTCTGGTGATTTTAAAATCTCGTACTCTTCCCTTCCATGATGCCAGGAAAATGTTTTTTGTCTGGGGTCTCTTTCTTTTGCTAGGTTGCATGAGCACCCATGCTCCTTTCAGAACAGTAAACCTTTCCCAAGTTCCTTCCGTTTTGACTGTACTTGAATTCTCTACCGAAGAAATAGAAGAAGCAGGTCGACGGGGTAAGCATGTGTGGTATAATTCTGCCTTCATAGCATTATCATCCACACAGAGCGTCTTCCACAAGAACGGCCATAGTTTTTTTCACCATGGAGACCTTGTGAATCTGTAACCATAGCAAAGTAATGTAAACAAGATAACAAAGTGAAGTTTCAAGAAAGAGAAAGTGGGCAGACAGATAGTTGACAAGAAACATCTTACTCTAAGCCAAACAGGATCAAGGGAGCAGTTTTGGAAAAGAAGAGGCTGCTGCACAATGAGGTAGTGGTGTAGAATGGTAGACCTTTCGAAGGAAAGGCAGCACAACATTTCAAAGTTCAAAGGAAGGTGGAAGCGGGAAGGCCCTTGTCAGAGAAAATGTCAGACTAGATTCTATCTTCATGTCCAAAGATCTTGTGAGAATAAAAAACCAATCTCCACATTAATGTAGCACGCTTGTACCTACATAAAATATTGTTTCTTTTATCTATTTTCTCTTATTTTTGTGAATTTTCAACGTTACGTTGGCCCTCTGTTCATTGGTTGAGAGCTTATTTTTCCAAACCGTAAAAGGCCCCAAAATGAGCTCCCTTTTTCCCTAATGAGTAACTACGCGGCTATAGCCATGTTCATAGCCACATGTATAGCCTCGTGTATAGTCGCATACTTGGAAAAAAAATCTAGACATTCCTGAGAGCATTCCCGAGAGCTCAAAATATCCCAATATCATAAAAGAAGAAGCACAAAACGTGATCTTAATATCACAAAAAAAGAAGCACCAAATGTATAATTGTAATACAATCAAATATGGACTAAATCAAGACTAGAAAACTGAGAAATTGTATAATGAATTAGGGTGAGGTTTGCCCAACATTTGTCAGATCTTCCATCAAATCCATACATGCTAATTGGTTTATCTCAAGATCCATATGGTCCACTGCAAGATTAACAAAAAGATCTATCCCACTAGTAGTGGACTCAACATCATGATGATGATCATCATCATACTCAGATTCGATTCCTTCCTCATTATCTTCGAATAAGGACACCTTCATCTTTATTAGTTGTTGGTGGTATCTCATGTTCTTCATCTTGTACTTGACCCTCTGGATGTTCATTCTTCGATAAGGACACCTTCATCTTTATTAGTTGGTGGTATCTCATGTTCTTCATCTTGTACTTGACCCTCTGGATGTTCATTCTTCGATAAGGACACCTTCATCTTTATTAGTTGGTGGTATCTCATGTTCTTCATCTTGTACTTGACCCTCTGGATGTTCATTTTCGACTGCCACTTCATCCATGAGCTCTTCAACATCCCTATCTTAGAAAATACTCTTTGGCCAAGGAGTGTCTTGTATGATATACCATCAATTCTTGTCATTTATATCCACATGAAACACAACCTTGTAAGAAGAAACACATCAACAAGTGTAAATTAAACATGCATAAGAATGATATAATAAAAGCTTAGAATTTACTTGTTCACAATGGTGAGGTAGCACGAATGTGCCCCTCTCTGTTTGCCAAAACTTTTTAGAATCAACTCCATACCATGAACTCCAAGTAAGCTCATGAACACACTGGGTTACAATTGTATGTGTTGCTCATGTTATCATAATGTATGATAACAACCCTATCCATGGACTCACCCATATCTTTTGATAGTTTTTACAATCAGATGTAACATTCACAAACCCACAAGCTCATAGAGAGAGTCTATCCATGAATAACTCATTGCCAATGAAGTGGGCAAGAGCTTGAGACTACACACACACACACTACAAGCATGCATACACAAGAGAAAGAAAGAAGCATTCAACTAATCATAGATTAATCTACTTCAATGATGCTAAAACAGATTAAGAGAAAGAAGTGGAGCTATACTCATTGGAGCTTGATGCTTTATTAGAGTACAATAGAGAGAGAGTTAGAGAGTTGCCATAGCTTGAGAGCTCAAGAGCTTCACTCAATAGCTTATGAGAATGGCCAAAAACGTACTCTTTCTTTAGCTAACATCTCTTTTATAAAGATATCACTAACCCTAACCCTAGGCCTCTTTCACACGTGGGCGGACAACCCCATAAGTAAGCCTTGCTTAATACACTTAGAACTCTCATTTAGAACCCACATTGGCCTAAAACGATTTACATTGCACTTCAGCACAAAAATATGGAAAAATTATGTGTGTCTTTATGTTCCCATGGCTACAATCCCGCTCTCTCGCATTAATTACTTCCGGCCTCCTTCCATAATCCGTGGTCCCGTGAGTGTTCCCGTGGAACATTCCCCCCTTCCTAAATCGCGCACGTCCTCGGGCGCGGTAGAAACAAAAGCTGAAAAAAACAATGGAAGACAAGTAAAGCCTTTTATTGAAAAAAAACCAAAAATGACAATCTCACACGTGAGCATGCAAGTGAAAGGCCAATTAGAGTTTTAAAGAGTGCTAAAAGAAGCGAGTAAAGACTAGTCAAAGTGAGACTAAGTGGTAGATAGTGCTATGCAAAGGCAAGTGTGTTTGTACACCACAGGTTATGACCGCAGTCTCAATGTCCTACAAGTGTTTAAGTTATTCCTAAGTGGCAACCCTACTCCTAAATATAAGCCATGGTGATTGGACCTTTCTTTCTTTCTTTTTTTCTTTCTCTTTTTTGTTTTATTTTATTTTTTGTGTAAAGAGCAAAAGATTAAAGAGAATTATTATTTTTAGCTTGATAAAGAGGAAGGTTCCATCCCAATGAGACCCAAGCAATGGCCAAGAGACCTTAGCCAAGAGAATCTAAAGGCCGCTAAGTATCTCAAGGGCAACAAACCCTTTTCTTTCTTTTTGACATAAGGAGTACCCCATGAAGATGAGGGCATCAGTCTCGAGGGCCCATAATGTACCCAAGAGTCCTACCAGCATCTATCAAGGCGATAGAGTCCTTGTAGGTCTTCTTCTTGATCTTTTAGACATCAGTGTACACCCCATGGAAACCAAGGCATTGGCCCCAAGGTGCTAAAAAAACCCAAGGTCCTACCAAGCATTCCACATGGCCGTAGACACGTCATGTCTCAAGTCACTTCTATATATTTTTTAGGGCATGTGTTTTGTAAATTTTTGTTTATCGTAGCACCTAGCCCATACCTAAGAGGTAGCTACCACTAGGGATAACTAATATACTTTTAGAGCTTAAGAACTTGGCATACTCCGTTGGTATATGTCTTACACCGTCTTTAAATAGAAATACCTTCTACTAAGTCCTCTAAGAATCTAGAAATCACTCGCCAATAGTAACGACTAATTTAAAACTTAAACCAGCCAACTGTGTGTGAACATGCAAACAATATATGCAAAAGTGAAAAGCACATAAAGAACAAAAGATTATGATTTGAATACACCTGTTGTAGTGCTCGTTGATGTGGCGCGTTTGTCTTGATGCATTGCTGATGTACAGATTGCTTCTCTTTGCTCTTTGTAGGCATTGCATGTCTCCCCCCTTCCTAATTTGTGTCACACGGTAGGTGGACTGTTGGAGCGTGTTTGTATGCTCTTGTTTTGCTGAGATCTCTGCAAAATGTCTTATTAACAAACAAGAAAAGAAAAGAATAAAATTTGTTATTGGTGCCAATCATCGCCGAGGGGAAAAACCCAGTGGGAGAAAAGTGCCCTGGCTTGTTGATCTTATTGTGGAGTTGATATGCTTATCCTTGCACTGGCGGTGGATCCGTGTCCACTTCTGCTAGAAAGATTGTATCAGTCACTTCAGGATGCAAGGGCACAACCCTGGACAACCCTGTACAAAAGCTAGCCTCTGGAGAAGGTGGTAGAGGAAGGAGTGCTTCCTCGCTAAAATATGGCATTGGTTCTATGGGAAGGTTAAGCAGACAATGCCGATTTTGGAATTGCTCAATATAGGTGCTCATGGTGATCCAAAATTGACATGTTGAGGCTGGGGGAAGAAGGACTTGCAAGATAGGTGGTTGCAAGTCATTTATGCACGTATCCCTCCATTGTTGTGCTTGAACCTCCTCAGGTAATCTATGTTGATTTGGTCCTCAGTCTGGTACTCTCATATCAAGAAGGTTATGGCGTTGGGGTGTAATTCCCACAATTTGTTTCATTAAGCCCATGCCATATCGTCAAAAGTAAGAGCGGCATAGCCAACAAATGTGTGAAGCTTCCTCTAATACGAGTCGTGCACACTCTTGACAATGTGGAAATGGATGATGCTGTTGATAGAATAAAGTGACAAAGTGATGCCCACAGCAAATTTCACCTAAGGGATCATAAAAGTACCTAGAATGAGTTTGAAAAGGAGGAGCACTATAACCCCCGCGATGTTCAGGGTTGAGTACTATCAAGGTCAATGCATGGTGGACATGTATCTCGCCAAGTATCCATCAGGAGGTATCTGGGCGTAGAACAATGAAATTTAGAAACTTCAAACTTTATACACTCATATCCAGCATTACAATCCCTATAAAAAACAAGTAGATAAGATCATCTCAAAAAGAACACAATCCTGTAATGGCAGAAGGAACCATATTAGTAAAAGTGAGACTATTCAAACACTGATCTACCAAAGAGCTTCAATTGTAGTGTTAATGCCTTACCTTTGGTTTTGGGTATGTCCTTCTTAAGAGGTGGGAAGGATAGCAATTGTCGAGGAATTTGAGCAAGATAAGAGGATTTAGGTAGTGAAGTGCTAGAATCTATGCTCAAAGGAGACTCATGTAAAGTTGGATTTGTCTTAGGTACACAAGTTGATGGTGGAAATGTGTAACAAGGAGAAGTTGGGACAACTAGTGATTCAATAACACAAGGAGATTTGTAGGTGCTATCACAACTACTGTGAACTTAAACTCCTGGAGTATTAGCATCCACCATGCTAGTTTGCCTACCAAACTTTGCTTTTCCACTAGATATAGAAAGGCAGAGTGATCCACATGAAAGGTAAACTTATTATCCATTAAGTAGTGTCGAAACTTGGTGATAGAGTAGATCATGCCAAGGGCTTCCCTGTGTGTGGTTGAGTAGTTCCACTCAGCACATCGGAGAGCCTTTGACTGGCATAGTAGATCATGCCAAGGGCTTCCCTGTGTGTGGTTGAGTAGTTCCACTCAGCACATCGGAGAGCCTTTGAGTAGACATGCTGGAACCATTTCTTCTCGGTTTCCTGCATCAGAACACTACCAATGGCCACATTAGAGGCATCCTTGTGAGGGAAATTTCCAGTTCATGGCTTGCAGGATAGGTTCTTTGAACAACATGAGCTTGAGACACTGGAATGCGATGTCACATTCTCCAGTTTAGTGGAAATCTACTTACCGCGTAGTTACTGTTGAAATTTGAGCTGAATGATGAGCTATGGTGGATCAAACACTAGAATCAACATAATTAGCAAAGTGATTAGCAAGTGATTAAGACGTAATTAGTGAAAAATTAGCACATAGATTAATGTAGGCATGGATACTCAAAAACCAGCAAATTCTCATTAGGGCTATGCCTCAATTTATAGAGTTTACATCAAGCATCAAATCCCATTGATTTCTCCATGATTTACTCCCTGAATATCTCCACCTTTTGCCTGATTCTCTCCACCTCTTCTCTTTTCCCTGAATATCTCCCAGAATATCTCCACACTCCTAAATTCCCTCATGCTACCCATTATTCTCTCCCAGTAGATTCTTCTAACCTTTTCACAGGTTCTTTCACAATTACATCTCCTCTTTTACAGCCTCTATCCAAGAGCTTGTTCCCACACACACCCTTTTCACTTGTATATTTCAACACCTCCCCTCAAGTGAATAATCCTAACACACCTGGACCCTGTATCAAGTTTCCCTCTTACTTGATAGCCCGCGACCAGTGCCTCAAGTCCCTAAACTCCATAGTCCTTGACACTCTCTCTCTCTATGTGTCCAAGGCTACTATAAGTGCCCGCGACCTTGACTAAAGTGCTCACACATACATCTACCACTTGGCCTACATCATCGGTGGCTCAGAGGTGGTTTTACTTTATTGGGGCAGGTTACATTGGGTTGTGGGTTCTCTCTCTCTCTCTCTCTCTCTCTCTCAGAAAAGATGATCCGACTCCACTTCTCTTGGAGCCTCCATGAAGTTTGCCGATGTCGTTCCTTCTTCACTGGGTTTGCTGTAGCAGTCTCTCGCCATGTGTCCTGGCTTTCCACATTTGTGGCAAGTGAAGGTCCTCCCTCCTACTCTGCCTCTTCCTCGTCCTCGTCCTCGAGAGAATCCTCCTCGGGTGAAGAATGCTTTTTCCTCTCCTGCTGTTGAGTCGAGCTCTTTCTTCTCTTTGCCTCTGCTCTCTTGCTCCAGTAGAGCTGCTTCTATCTCATGTATCTTCAGTTCAGGTACATTCTTTAGTGTTGCTACAATGTTTTCATAATCTCCTTTATCCACACTCTTCAAAAGTACAGCTAATGCTTCATCATCTTCTACCTTTTTGCCAATAGCTGCCAGCTGTTGCTTAATGCTTTTATATTTGTTCAAGTGTGTGATTAAGGGTTCACTTTCCTTCATGTCCAATTTGTAAAATTGCATTGATAGATTTATCTTGGAATTTTTTGCTTGTGTACCAAATAATTTATTGAGTTCATCCCATGCATCTTTTGCCCACTGTATCCCTGTGATATGGTGAATGATCTCATCATTTAAACTGAGTGCAATAAGCCCCAATGCTTTTTCATTCCTACTCTTCCACTCATTTTCCCCTCTCTCTGGGCATTCATCTCTCCCTTCAACTAATCCCCACAGATTTTTCCTCATCAGCAAATACATGGTTTTTGTTTGCCATGTATAGAACTGTTCTCCATTAAATTTGGCTATTTCCTGTGCTGAATTCATGGTGAAGTGAAGGGGGTCTTACCTCTTGATCCAAAATCAAGATTCAAGGGCAGTGTCTACCCTTTTACAACTCAATCTGGTGTTTAATAGATGATTACAACAATTTTATCAGCATAAAATCACCAGAAATTACATTAAATTGAGAGTAACCAATTTGTACGGGATGGTTGGAGTATCAAACCAACTCCGATTTGAAATCTGAAGTTATAGGGATCTGTATCAGATACCTAATGGTTAATTTGAACCCTCAATTGCACCAAAGTACAGTGATTAGCACTGATTAATCACTGATTAGCAAATTAATGCTCTGGTTTATGTGCAGAAAATAGAGTATGCGGGGAGTCCAGATCTGGTGCCTTCCACTTCAAATGAGCTCAAATGCTTTGAAAGGCATCAATAGCAATGAGTCTAGTAGAGGATTAAGCCAAGAAACATAAGATTTGAGCAAATAATGAAAGCTTAATCTCTGTTTTACCAAAGTCACCTGCAGATTTGATGAAGAGCTTTGATCTCTCTGTAGACTTGATGAAATTGATTTCTGTCTTCACCAGCTTGTAGAGCATGCTTGATTACCCTTTGTGCTAAGAGGAATTAGAGAGTTTTGACCTGAGCAAAGAGCAATCTTCATTCTACTTCAGAAAAACGGCGCCTGTTAATTAGCAAAAATCCGATGCATCCGCTGGCGGTTTGCTGCGTGGAGTAGATAGGCTTGAAGCTAATGAGGTTAGCTATCTTGTGTATAAAGCATGTGCCCTAATTTTATGTGTGCAAGGTGCTAGAGACCCTCCACTGGCTGGGGGTGAAGGGGAAGAGAGAAAACTCACTAAAAACTGATTTTTTTGCTAATTATCTTACTAATCCTGATTAATTCACTAATGGGCTCATAAATCTAGTTGATTCTAAACCTAGCTCTGATACCATGTTGAAATTTGAGCTGAATGATGAGCTATGGTGGATCAAACACTAGAATCAACATAATTAACAAAGTGATTAGCAAGTGATTAAGACGTAATTAGTGAAAAATTAGCACATAGATTAATGTAGGCATGGATACTCAAAAACCAGCAAATTCTCATTAGGGCTATGCCTCAATTTATAGAGTTTACATCAAGCATCAAATCCCATTGATTTCTCCATGATTTACTCCCTGAATATCTCCACCTTTTGCCTAATTCTCTCCACCTCTTCTCTTTTCCCTGAATATCTCCCAGAATATCTCCACACTCCTAAATTCCCTCATGCTACCCATTATTCTCTCCCAGTAGATTCTTCTAACCTTTTCACAGGTTCTTTCACAATTACATCTCCTCTTTTACAGCCTCTATCCAAGAGCTTGTTCCCACACACACCCTTTTCACTTGTATATTTCAACAGTTACTGGGTCAATGGTGCTTTGATTTGTGTCATCTGCTGGTTCAAAGGAATGACTACGTGAGTTAGATACCTGAGCATGTGGCTGTGCCATTTGACCTGCCCCAAAAACCTTTGGAGTTATTTATGATTTGTCAAAATTGGAGCTTTTTGTTGGTTGGGTTGACTGCAATTCCTTCCTTGGAGATAATGTGGCCTAGAAGCATGCCGCTTTTTGAAACGACGAAGGCACACTTAGCCAGATTCAAGCTTAATCTGGAGACTCGGCACTTGGCCAAGCACAATTGCAGGTGCATCAAATGTTGAGATGATTCCCCAAAAACACTGAAATCATCAAAAAATACCCACATGAAAGTGGCCACAAAATCAACAAAAGTTTCATGCTAGACCATGTGCTGAAATGTTGTTGGAGCATTCTTGAGCCCAAAGGTCATGACATTGGAAGCAAAGGCTCCCCATTCTGTGATGAAGTGAAAACAATTTTTTGTCGATCTTCTGGGGCCATTTGAACTTGATTATATCCACTAAACCCATCGAGGAAGGAGACATCTCATGGGTGGCTACAACATCAAGCAAGGAATCTGTCATTAAATGGCAGTAAAGGAAAAGGATCTAAGATGGTTGTGGCATTCGGCTTCCGATAATCCACATAGACTCGTAACTTCTTATTTTTCTTTGGGATAATCACTATCGAGGACAACCAGGTTGCCCGATTAATTGGATATATGAATCCAACTTAAAGCAACTTCTCCAGTTCTTCTTTCACCATTTTGGCATAGTTGGGATTCATTCGGTACCTCTGTGTTGCCATGGATAGGTATGGCATCCTCCTTCAAAATGATCTGATTTTGGTAGAACCTTGGCAACCCCTTTCATTTCAATGTTGGCAACCCCTTTCATTTTGGCATAGTTGGGATTCATTCGGTACCTCTGTGTTGCCATGGATAGGTATGGCATCCTCCTTCAAAATGATCTGATTTTGGTAGAACCTTGGCAACCCCTTTCATTTCAATGTAGCTCCATGCAAATGTATCCTCGAAGGATGTGTTGCCATGGATAGGTATGGCATCCTCCTTCAGAATGATCTGATTTTGGTAGAACCTTGGCAACCCATTTCATTTCAATGTAGCTCCATGCAAATGTATCCTCGAAGGATGTGTTGCCATGGATAGGTATGGCATCCTCCTTCAGAATGATCTGATTTTGGTAGAACCTTGGCAACCCCTTTCATTTCAATGTAGCTCCATGCAAATGTATCCTCGAAGGATGTGAGAAACATCCGGACTTCTTCTCAAGACTTAGCATCCAGTTTGGCATTGACCCGCCGAACCATCTTGGGGTCATTATCAATTCCTAGATTCATCTCCATCAACTCATCTTCCTTGACCCACTTGGAGTGCTTCCTTGTCAAACGGATTTTCTGGTGTTGCAATTATCTATTGTAGGCTCATTGTACTACCATCATCGGCTAGAGTCTCATAAAAATCTTCAGCTTCTTTTGGGCTTTGCCCTGTGCTTTCTGGATCAGACCGATCCTTGGTGACTTCATCCTTGTGTGGAGGGCTTGGGCGGTATCTGTCCATTATCCGGACTACATCAACCTCAAATAGGCTGACTAGGTTTGCATTTTGCTGGAGATATTGTTCCTCCTCATCGAGGTCTAATCCTTCTAGCATGTTGACTCCCTCGGCTACTTTCGACCGGGATGGTTTCTCGACCTTCTGTCTATTGGCGATAGAGATCCTTAATTTCATCTTTCCATGATGGATAGTGATCATATCTGCGTCCCAATCTTTCTTTATCCATGTTTGCTAGAGCCAGGGTCTGCCAAGAAGAAGCATCGTGTAAGAACCTTTGATATCTACCATTCCAGAGTACCACTATAGCTACCTGGATACTTCAAGGGTGAGAATTAGAGTGGCTACACTCGCCTATCGTTGATCTACCATCTTGACAACGAACAGTATGGGTTCCCATCTGCTCAATAGCATGTTGCATATATGATAGGATGTTGACTTTGGGACTGCCATCCAGCATAACTTCTGCTACACCCACTCCAGCCAACTTGACCTGGATCATTGAGATGGCTTCATCATAGACAGGGGATTCCCTTGGTGGGGTATTTGCTTCTTGCGGTTGCAAGGGTGGCGTCCTCTCTTCCTAAGGTTTCAAGTGACCCATCAACTACTCCCAAAAACTCGGTGTATCAATGTGAGGAGCTGTTCCATGGACATGTGAATCAGTTGCCACTTCATATCTTCCCATAAATCATATGGTTGGGGTCTCGGCTATAGTGAGCCAACTCACGTAAGCTACGTTGTTGTGCTTCCACACATCCTTCTGGTCGTGGTATCTTTGCACCTTTCTTTGGCTGTTGCATCTCCACTGGCAAGAGGATATTTTGCCTTCCTCTTTTGGGTACATCTCTAGAACATTGAATTGTGATTCTTGCCAATAGCTCTCCTTGAGCTTTTTTGGTGGATCCCTTTTCTGTAGTACCTCTTTGGCGCATGGTGCTTTTCCACCCAATCGGACACTTCCGTCCAGATTTTATGTTGTTCCTGCCAGGTGACCTTGTGCTGCTTCCCCTTCTTATCTAAGATCATTTTGGTCGTTCGCCGCCTCTGGGAGGCTTGGGTTGCTTGGATCTTTTCATCACCATGGCTGATGATTTAGCCTATTGTGTTGTTGATTGGGCTACTACTTGCTCATCTACAACTTGGATTTCTATGGCATTTATGGCTAGTGGGCCGAATACTAAAGCCTGGGCTCCTTCTACTTCCTCTCTATGCTTCCTTCAGATTTCACAGTCGGACTTCCGGTGGCCTTGCCCATGGTAAGGCATGTAAAGGCAGTCCTTGGAGCACTGGCACCTTCTTGGAGAGAGGGAAATTTCCGCATGGGAGGATCCACCAAAGTCATTGGGGCTAGGCAAGTTGACGGTGGCAGCCACAACGCGAGCTGGGATCACTAGTTTGCGGAGGTGCTCTCCTACCATTGTAAAGGTAGGATTCAATTGTATGAGTGGCCGTTCTACAAATGGCACACACTAGAGTTCATTTAAGCTGAACTCTTTGGCTCTGTGTCCATGATTATGACACCTTGCACACCAAGTGCCTAATCGGATGGTAGGAATGGACTTTGCACCAAGTGCCTAATCGGATGGTAGGAATGGACTTTGCACCTTCCATGGTCATCTGAGCCACGATTGCTGCAGCCATTTCCTTGGTTGTCTTTCCTACCTTCTTGATCTTTGATCGGGCCTTGTGATCTTCCTCCTCCTCCTCTGATTCCTTACTTCTTGTGGAATCATCTGAATCATCCTCATCATCATCTGAAGATCTTGATGAGTACTTTTTGGACTTCTTTTTACTCTTGGACTTGCCTTTTTCCTTTGACGTAACCTACCACCACACGCTCATCTCTGAGGGCTGAGTCAACGAGTTGCTCCATGGTAATAATAGAGAGGTTGGCACCAGCAAAACGGAGCACTTGAGTTGTTTGTTAAGACCCTTCATGAAGTAAGAATTGAGGATTTCTTCCACTGGCTGATTAGCTGCATGGCGGAGAAGCTTCCTAAACTTTGTAGCACAATCTTCCACAATGAGGCTCTTTTGGTTCATCTTGCATAGCTTATCCAACACATGCACAGAGGTCTTGTCTTCTCGGAACCGTTGAAAGAAGGCATCATGGATGGCATCATAGGTTGGAAAATGGTTGTACTCATACTAAGAAACCCAGAGAGCAGCACCCTTGTGGAGTGTCGAGACAAACGCAGCCTTCTTGAGGTGCTGGTCCACCGAGCCAGGTATATTCACACACTATGCGATGTCAAATAGAAAGATGTGGGCATCCGTATCCTTCGAGGATTTCCCAAAGAACTTTGGGTACTTCACGGGTGACAGCTGGTCACTGCAGCATGTTGGAGTTGAGGGGGAATGACTGTGGGGGGGTGGTGGGGGTGGAGGAGGTATGAACAGTGGGGGGGTGAGGTAATAGGGGGGTGACTGGCTCTTCTTCTGATTGAAAGTCTGGTTGTTCTAGTTCAGAGCGGTGAGGTGCTTGTCAAGGCTGGCAAACAGGAATTCTCAAGCTTGATCGCACGCCAAGTAGCCTCTTTCACGTGCTGACATGAAAAATGGGTTTGAAAACAAGGAGAGTAGATTCAAACATAGTCGCAATCATGTAGTAAGCAAAATGACACTAACAAGAAGTAGCAAAAAACGTCATGGTCACCAAAGTGTTGGCGGGGGAATTGACCACTTATTCCCCCGAGCAACCTGCTGAGATTCAATGGTTATGCATGTAGCATACACCAGGCGGATACAAACACAACATGAAAACAGACACTACCTTCTGGCTACGGTGTGATCACCTACCGTAATAAGAAGTACATAGACACGATGACTTAAGAGACAACCTTGCTCAAAAATATATGGATGGAAATGAATATACAGAGACACAATCAAGAAAGAAACACATATACAAGAAGATAGAGAAAATAAAAGAACAGTCTTGCTTTATTACAAAGATGAAATATGATACAATTGGCAGCTAGCCTTGGAAATCTTCGGATCCATCCTTTTATACTGCCTGCTTCTTGAGGTATCCATTGGTACTGTGATTCCCTTGGTATTAAGGTGCACCCTAGTGTTAAGGAAGCACCATTGGTGGTGATGACATGTAGGGTGGCTGCTCAGCAATTTTTGCGGCTCTGGCTCATGGCACAGGCTAGCCAATGGCGAACAACAAGGTTCTTATTTCAATACTGACAAAGACTATTAAAGCTTGATGCACTGATTTGGAAGTCTTAGCTCATAGCAGCTTTATGGGCCTATTGCACATCATAAAAGTTACAATTGATTGCACGCCTTTTAAGATGGTGTATAGACTTGAGGTAGTAATGCCTTGGGAGTTCATGACCCCTAGCTTAAGGTAAGCTGTAACTCAACATCTTGATAGTAATAAATTGGCTAACCGGTTATTTGTTTTAAAACAACTTGCAGAGGGTATGCTTAAAACCTTAGAAATAAGAGGCTTTTGCATGGCCACCTTCTAAAATAGAACTAGTTGGTCAGTTCCAGTTAAGTGAAGGAGGAGCTTTTGTATGTGTAGGGGAATGGGGAGTAGCCGATGATAGCCGAGGGAGAGCATAGGAGCCAGAGAAGCAAGAGAGAGCTAGGGGATTATGAAGAAGCTCTATGGAAGCTCGTGATACAATTTTTTTTTTGTTTCGGAAGAAGACGTAGGAATAGTGTAAGGTGGCTTGGGTTTGTCCAGAGAAGAGGGTGCAAAGGAAACAGAGGATCTTGTATGAGGTTGAGATGCCCTAGGATCACTCGAAGTGCAGCTCCATTAGAACTTGGATAAATCCAATGTGTTGCTCAATTATTCCTTGTTGTGTTTGAAGGTGGAGACCTGCAAAATGTGGCTACATATTCCATTGATATTGGCACCTATGGTGGAAATGAAGACACATGCTTGACGAGCTATTGTTGGGATATTCTTGTGGAGGATCCCTCTATTTCTTAGTGCTTTCTCTTTTTTTGTTTGAACCCCATGTCTCAGGGTTGTTGAGACTAGCTCAATTTCAAACTATGTGCAAAAGGCTTCCTATGAGTTTGGATTGATGAGTTTTTATGCTCTAGTATGTGTTGTTTTGTTTGAGATTGTGTGTGAGTGAAGATTTGAAGTCTGTTGAGTCTTGGGAATCCTTTGCCATACCATTTTATCATAGTACTATTTCAGGAGAAAATATAGCCAAGGTACTTTCAAGTACATAGTACTACCACTAGTCCTAGGGTCCATATGCCATAGTGCTTTGCCATCTTGTTTTCTCATGGAACTATTTCAGTACATAGTACTATGTGTACACATTATATACTATACCTGTTATCATAATAGTACCCCCATAGTACTATTTAGTACACACTACTTTATGGTAGTATATCTTTACTCAGTACTCCTAGTACTTTTAGGAATCGACATTTCAACTACCTAATTACGATGTAACTACTACATGTCATGGTACTCCATTGTTAACTACCTAAGTACATAGTAGTGTCACTACTCTTGGATCCATGTTTCATAGTAATTTGCCATTTTATTTTATATTACATCTACACATTGGATTATCATACTCTTAAGTAGATAGTGTAACCAATACACAGTACTTTGCATAATACATAGTACACATTACTTTGCATAGTACATAGTACAAATTTCTTAAGTGGTAACTTCTATTGTGTTCGTGTTCATGGGTTTACTTTTCAAACTATCTATTCCCCTTTTGCATATTATCTATCATGGGTAACACAGTGTGACCAGTACATACTACACAGTACTTTGCATAGTACACAGTACACAATACACAATAGATAGTACATAGTGTGACCAATACACAGTAGTACACAATAGGTAGTACACACTATGACTAGTACACAATACATAATAGATAGTACATAGTGTGACCAATATTGTAAGATTCCTCCCCAGCCCCTAAAGATGTCCAGTTTCTTCCCCTGTAATCAATCCCCTTTTTAGAAAAATAAAAGATCTTGTTTTGACCTGTTTTGGCTTAGAGAGAGAAAATATTCTAGAGAGAGATAACTCAGTTTTTAGATATCTTTGGATGGAAAAAATATCTTTTCTTATTAAACTAAATTCGCCCAAAACTGAAGTTTAAAAAGAATTTCCTAAGGTGCATTAGAAATAAATTATAATCTGCTCAAAAGACCTTAGCTTAAGGGTCCAGATTTTCTAAAAATTTTGGATTAAGGTTCTGAGGGGCCAATAAGATTAATCCAAATGTGGGGAGGAGATAAATTGAAGAAATAAAGAAAAACCCCCCCAAAAATGAGTAAATACTCACATAAGATAAAGAGTGGCCAAAGAAAATAGTTAAAAAACTGATTTTTGACACCTCAGAGTGGGGATTCCCCCTCATGAAGGAGGCACCTTTTTTCTCATCATTGCTTTCCATTTTAAATCAATAAAATGAGATATTTTATCTCTCCTCTCTCCTATTTCATGTCTAGTTCCAAAAAGTAAGCTGAACTGACCCAAAAATGGTCAACAATTGACCAAACTGATCTGGAAAATTCTAGAATCAGTTTGATTGGTTTAAGGCTCACTTTTTCCTATAAATAGAAGCCTCCCCCTTTTTAAAAGCTTAATAGTGTTTATGTACTGTTACTCTACTCCTTCCCAGAGCCAATTACATTGAATTCACTTGATAATTCAATTGTTTTTGACTAAATCCTCTCCAAAAGAATTGGTGGCCACTCTTGATCCAAACAAGAGTAGAACCCTCAATCCCTCAAGCCAAAGGAAAGCTCACAAAACTCCATGTAAGCTAAAAAATCTGCTTTTTAATTTCTAATCTATGGTTTTCTGATTTCTTTGCTTTTTAATTTCTAATCTATGGTTTTCTGATTTCTTTGCTTTTTTTAGTTGATTAAAGTGAATCTTGATGTTATGCCTTGATGAAAAGGCTACCCCCTTCTCTTCCTTAAGAATTCAGACCTTATTTATCCTAAAATGAGTAACAAATAAATTGATTTAAACTTTTCTTATTGTTTACTCTTTAGAAAGTGAAAATTGAGTAGATTAGAGTACTTTACTTCAAATTGGGATTAATTTTAAATTGATATTAGAATGTAAAAATTGAGAAATGGTCAGCCATACAAAGGAGGTTATGGTAAAATTTTCTTAAATTTTGTGGAAAATAAAGTTTATCTTTATGTTAATCTAAAAGAGTAATTCCCACCGTTTGAAAAGAAATATTTTTATTTACTCCATGTACATATTCACCTATGAATATGCATGGATATCATTGATATTAATTATTAAAATTTAATTTCTATGCATAAAAAGATGCATATTGGAAGTCTTTTTATTATAAAAGTGTTGTTTTCATTAAATTTAATTTCTATGCATGGAAAGATGCATAATAGAAATTTTTTTAATTCTATGCATGGAAAGATGCATAATAGAGACTTTTTATTATAAATGTGTTATTTTCAGTGAATTTAAATTCTATGCATAGAAAGATGCATATTGGAAATTTTTTTATTATAAAAGTGTTATTTTCATTAGATTTAATTTCTATGGATGGAAAGATGCATAATAGAAAAAAGAAATATTATAAAAGTGTTATTTTCATTGAATTCAATTTCTATGCATGGAAAGATGCATAATAGAAATTTTTTATTATAAAAGCATTATTTTCATTGAATTCAATTTCTATGCATAGAAAGATGCATAATGAAAATTTTTTTCAATTATAAAAGTGTTATTTTCATTAAATTTAATTTCTATGCATAAAAAGATGCATAAAAAAATTCTTTTTATTTTAAAAGTGTTATTCCTCTTAAATTGATTCTATGCATAAATAGATGCATAAAAGGATTTTCTTTTATATAAAAGTGTTATTTCCATTAAGTTGGATTTTATGCATAAATAGATGCATAAAGAATTTTTATATCAAAATTGGATTATCTTTAATTCTATGTTTAATTTCCATGAGTATTTGATAAATGAATAAGTAAATACTCTAAGAGAGAAATTTCTATCGTTTCATATTCACTCAGATTGTAAAGAGAAAATTCAGAAAATCTGTCGAAGTCAGAATTTCAGATAAATGATTAATTTATTCCTCATCAGAATTCGTGATTAATTTGGAATCAGTTAAGTGAAGATTCAATGAATGAAATTTGGTAAATTAGTAATTGAAATATCACCCCCTTTTAGAGAAAGATAGTTCAGGAAGAAGAATCTTATCAAACTCGAACCCAGAATCAGACTATGACCAAGACCAAACTCTTTTGTCAAATTTGAGGAAAGACGATGTGACCAGTTCAGGAAAATACACTCAAATCTCCCACCAAATCTGAAACTAAGTTAAGACCCTTCGAATTGATCTCTGAGGATCAAGGTTACAGAATTCGAGGAATTCTGTTTTGAAATTCAGTATTACGATTATGAAGTTCTGGGACTAATGTAAGATATACTCATTGTATTCAAAAGAAAATCAAACTAAAAACTTGCATAGAAACCCTGTTTTCTTAAAGAACTGTCTTACGCCATAATGCTGGAGGAGCATTTGGTATGTGTTTTTCTAAGGGAAGTTCGGTTGCAACAGCTGGTGGGGAGTGTTTAAAGGATAGCTCACACGGCAAAGCCTGCCCAAGTTGCAACAGCTGGTGGGGAGTGCTCAAAGGACAGCTCACACGGCAAAGCCTACCCAAGTTGCAACAGCTGGTGGGGAGTGTTCAAAGGACAGCTCACACGGCAAAGCCTACCCAAGTTGCAACAGCTGCTGGTGGGGAGTGTTCAAAGGACAGCTCACGAGGTAAAGCCTGCCCAGGTTGCAACAGCTGGTGGGGAGTGTTCAAAGGACAGCTCGCGCGGCAAAGCCTGCTCAGGTCTTGACCAGCCTTCGTACGGTTAAAATGGTGTGCTTCCGGTAGTACGATGGACGAGGGCCGATGAAGCGGTCCCTGAGTGAAGTGTCAGGACACCTAAGGAGGATCCTGGAGGGTTCTGACCAGGCGATGCACGGGCTCGCGGTACCTAAGACACCCATGCGTATGTCATGGAAGATATTGTATGATGGACCAATGATTATTGTAATCTGTTACTGGATCTCGTTGTTGCTGACCAATTGGTCTCAATGGAGAGTCCAGAGTGATACTGTTTTTTTTTAAGAAACAAGGATTGGATGGAAATTTTGAGCTATGACATCTGTAATCAATAACTGTTTGTCAATGGATTGCTTTATAAGTTAAAGTTCAAAGAGGAGTGTGTGCGGTATCTGTATTCAAAAGCAAAAGTTAAGAAAGGCATTCAATTATGGGTGGGTGAGTAATTGTCTGGTTCTACCAATTCCAGTGGTTGGGCGGTGGCTAAACCATGGCTAGAATCAGTAGAGTTTTAATAATGAAATTGATTAATAGGAATACGCTTAGAACTCGAGTAGTTAATTAAAAACTTGAAGACTTCTCAAATGATTAGATCAACGACTGTGCCTAATTTCAGTTAGGAAAAAAGCGTTGATTTCTTCAAGTTAAGTCGGTACTAGTTTTCCTTCTATCTGGTTATTTTAGGTGAAGGATAGTTTAGTCCCTTGACCCCGTTAGAAAATTCGTTAAGGAAATCAAAAAGGTGGAATCGTCCCCGTTTTCCGGGCAAGGGAAATTTTCTCGATTTCGGTTTCGGAATGACCACCAGATTAGTCTCGTGTCTGGACATTCGAGGGCGAGGCCCCGAAGTGGGAAACCCTGCCCCGTGCAAGAGGAAGTTACTTTCACTGCTATCAATCGAGAATCCAGTGCATGGAGAGGGCAGTGGGATCTCACAAATATGCACAGTACACATTACTTTGAATAGTACACAATACACAATAGATTGTACACAGCACACATTTCTTAAGTGGCAAAGTACTATAAGGTGGAAAGCATATAAGTATGTCCATGAACAAACTACAAGAGGTGTAATAAAGAAGAGGGTCCAATTTGTTTACAAGGAGATGGATCCATCCATTATAATTTCACAATTCTAGCAACACCACTAATGATTAGAGTCTGAAGGCTTAAGGTTCAAGTGGCACTAGATTTCGTCAGATGGGTGATGCACCTCAATTCAAGGGAGCTCGCTCTTTTTACTTCATTGGGAGATAACACTTTCTATTCACTATTCCTCTTCTCTTAAGAATCTCTTTTGCCATTATACTTTGCCTTTAAATTGTGTTAGTGAGTACTTTCTTTCAAAGTGCAATACAAACATGATACCATTTTAGTACATACTTCACCGTAGAGTCATTAAGATATAGTTATATTTCATAGTACACACAGTACATAATCCACAGTACACAGTACAAAGAGGATAATAGACAGTACACAGCAATACACATTACCTAGTACAAAGAGGATAGGAGATTGCATAATACACAATATAAATAGGATGGCAAACTACACAGAACACAATACAAAGTTTGTGTTGCATAATACACAATATAAATAGGATGGCAAACTACATAGAACACAATACAAAGTTTGTTGTAATTTGAACATAGCACACACTTCTAAACTGGTAACACTTTCTAAATCTCTTATCTATTCAATTTTTTTGCTTTGGAAGGTACTTCTCTATAAATAGGTCTTTGCATGTGCTAGAATTTTTTCGGAAGTGGCCATGGCAAGAGTGAACATGATGGCACATGTGCTGTCATTAAGCATGCACTCACTATAGAGCAGCTTGATGTCAATGGCACAAAGCTACAAAATGCACATGACATTGTGAAGTGGTTGAATTGGAATATGGGTGTGATGATAGGATGAAGCAATGGATATTTGTTGAGGTGGAGGTTGAGGTGGACGATGTGATGAACAAGTGGGCATGCCAAATAGCCAAGGGATCATATACGATTCATTATGTACTTGGTTTTAGTAAGAAATATCCAACAGATATACTTTTTAGAAGACTCTCGTGCTTCTTTTCTTTCTTATGCTTCTATTCTTTTTGCATGGATGAGGTCTGGGAACAATGTATCACATTGGATCATACTGGGTTGTCTTGGAGTAGTTTAAAGAAGCTAGAACCTACCAAAGTGGAGAATTGTGCTCCCATTGACGAAGATGACATCTTATACTCCACGGAGAATGAGAAGTTGGTAGATATGGTGGAGTTGGGAGATATCAGAGTGCACCATCAAATGCAGACAACAAGTACTACTACATAGTCTTATGTAAGCAACCAAAAAGTGTCCTCACACAACAACTAAAAGATGATTGGGGTAATGTTTTCATTTTACAAATGATTAGTGCATGATCAAATGCAGACAACAAGGACTACTACATAGTCTTATGTGAGAAACCAAAAAGTTTCCTCATAGAGCAGCTAGAAGATGATTGGAGCAATGTTTTAACATCGATGAGTGTTGCATGGTGTGTATTACCAAAAACTGCTGTTAGGTATAGTAGTTGTGTTATGCTCAAAGATGCTCCAACTTCTATTGTACATGCTAATGCAGTGGTTGGAATAAAGTTTCCAATGATACAAGTAAAGCACAAGGTTAACGGGCATGAAATTCTATATCATGTGCCCCCAGAGGTTTACACTAGGATCCTAGAGAATTTATACTTTTAAGGGTTGAGGATTTAGGGAATACTCCTTTATCATCTTATTTTTAAAAGCACTCATGTGCTAGATTTTAAGACAATTTTATGGTTCTATGTATTGAATGAATGTTCTGGTGGCTATTTCATTACAACACATATATTACAACTTAGGTAGAGTGCTAAAAGACTCTACTCAGAACTCTAATTTTTACATGTTTGCATGTAAGGTGTTTCTTTCAAACACCAATATCTACATCATTCTAAACAACACAAGGAGAGAGTGACACATCTAAAAAAAATGGAAAAACAGCATTTAGCTAGACTAAATGCTATAGGGATTTATCCATTTCTATCTAGAACAAATGATAAATTGTATCCTTCCGATGCTAACAAGAAAGGCATTTAGCTGATGCAATATGTCACACGCACGTGTACACACATATTCATGACAACTCAAACTAAAAGAATATCTAAGATTCAATAAAAAATTATGAGTTCCAATTAGTCAAAAGGGTTATGTATTTTGTTACTATACTTGAATAATCTTTATATAGTAAAGAGAGGCTCATCCAAAAAAAAAGGACCAACTAGGGTTGAATCCCCTTCACCATATAGTATACTTTTGGAGATGCTACAAAGTATGTGAATGCCTGAACAAAAGATCCTAAGATAATGTTTAGTTACAATCAAGTGGTAAGTATGTGAACTGCTAAACAAAAAAGCCTAAGATAATGTTTAATTACAATGAAACGGTAAGTTCTTATAAAAAGGGTTCCTCTACCAAAGCATTCTCTTTCCTGCTCTGCTTCCAAAAGCATCTTCACTCTGGACTCGGATTCTAGCCAAGTACAGGGCATAGCCTCCACAAACTTTACCGCGAGACTTTCCTTTAGGAAAGGTTCCTTGTACTCTTTCAAGTTGTATATGACATCTTTCAATAACATGGTAGGACTACAAGATTTGGGTGTTGGAAATGTAGCAGATGTTGTAACCCCATTTTGCATAGATAAGAATGCAAAATAGTCACTATACCATACAGATTGCTACCCACCTCAAACATGTAGGACTTTTATGGTTTCATTCTTACAAACTCTAGGACCATGCCATCATATTCTAGTAGCTACATCAAGTATGGCAAGAGAAGGGTGAAGACTTCATCATTATCTTTCTCCCCTTCATAAATGTTAGACAATATGAAACTGTGTTTTGGGTTCAAAATTGTTTTCTCCATAGTGTCATCAACTAGCAGTGTGTGCATTAACGAATCAAAAGCAAAACCATGTTTCGTGATCACTGTGTAAGGTTTAAGAAACAAAAGCTTTGGTGGTGAGGACATGAAGGTGTGTGTGGCCTTTGAGCTGTGCACACTACTGCACTTGTGAGAAGTTAAATAAAAATGGTGGTTCCCTTCCCACCTACTAAGAAAACTCATTTTGGATGTGGTCCAAGAGGGGAAGAAGATTTTTATCCATCATTGATGTGACGACCAAGTCGCTACATCAAACCTTGTGAAGAGAGTTTCCAAGAATTGAATAAGGCCAAGCTTCAAGGACACCACATGATTTCCCACGTTTTGTAGTGGACCTTGATACTGCACTCTTGAACTAGCGTTTGACCAGTAATCTATTTAGGTCAAGGATCACCAGAGCTTCTTTACTTGTGACTTGGCACGTTCAACACCTATATGTAACCCAAGACTTGTAGATGATAGAACACATAAAAAGCTACAAAGAAAACTTAAATAACAATCTTCAAAAATAAATGTATCAAAAAATAAATAATGGTTGGCAAATGCATGACACTATGCAACAACAAAAAGTGAAGTCTTGTAATGCAACATCATTTTTTTCTTCGACCTAGTCTTTATAATGGTAGGGTGAGCATTTTCTTTCAACATAGTCTTTACAGAGCTAGGGGAAATCTAAGATTCCATACCAGTCTTGTACTAGTTACAAAGGGGAATTCTATCTTCATATAGTACCTCCTTTGATAGGCCTTGATTGTTTTGCATTCTTATCTATGCAAAATGGGGTTATAGCATCTGCTCCATTTCCAACACCCAAATCTTGTAACACTTCCTCCTTACTTCTGCGACGCGACTGATTGGCCAACCCCTCCACACTACTCAACACTTTCACCACTTTCCACCTTTAAGATTTTTAGTCTTGTGGGTGTAGCGAACATATCAACCTCCTTTCTTACACACAATATCTTTGTAGATCTACAGGGGTATAGCAAACATATCAACCCCATTGCTTGCACATAATATCTTCACTATCTTTATAGTATAATCTCCATGGTCTTCAACAAAAGCCATGTCATTTCGTTGTGATTTGTAGAACGTATCCTCACATGCTCCATATCAAGAGTTTCTATGCTCGAGTTTACCTATTTGGGCTTTGTTGTTGCAGTAAGTTCCATAATGCCCCACACCAACATCCTTTGCACCACCCAAGTCTGCATCATTCTCCATCTCAAGAGTTTCTATGCTCAAGTTCACCAAGTTCCACAATGCCCCACACGAACATCCTTTGCACCACCCAAGTCTCCATCATGCTCCATGTCAAGAGTTTCTATGCTCGAGTTCACCTATTTAGGCTCTATTGTTGCTGCAGTAAGTTCTACACTGCCAATAACTAAGTCTTCCTCTCTAACCATTTTATTGTCCTGTGCACCCAAGTCTTTCAAAGTCAAATTTTCAGCCAAGGCATCCCCACCACCTCGATGCATCGACAACTTGGTCGACTGGATCCACCACCTTCATGGATAACTCCACAACTTGCTCGACTTGATCTATCTCCTCGCTATCCTCCAAATTAGACAAGTGTTTCTCCTCATATTCTTTATGATCAACATGTGGAGCTAAACCTGACAAAGAAACAAATGATGCAACAAATAAATCTTGTAAACAAACAAATCACAACATGAAAAATAGTATATAGTACACACTTTTAAAGCATAGGAGACACATCTTTAAAGCATATGTAGCACATAGTGTAGGTAACTATACCTTCCCCCGTAAATTCCATGATGTTCTTTGCTTTGCTTACACTACCTTTCTTACTCTTGTATGGTGAGAACGAATAGTGGCACTCTTCTTTAACTTCTTTAGAGCTAGCCTTCACTTTATTTCAACTGACCCCACCTTGGTCAGAGCCACCTTCTTCTTTTCCCTGCCTTGTGATGTAGCTGCAAAAACAAGGCAAACACCACAGTTTAGAAGATCACCAAAACACATCTAAGGACAATTCACAATCAAAAATAGAAAATAGGTTTGAGTTGTGTACAAGCATCCTCTGTTTTCTCTAGTGTTTGCCACCAAGCCTAAGGGACCTGTAAACCAAGAAAACCAAGCTTCTTTAGTCTCTGCTTATTCATCTGCTGGTTGTTTCTTGATTTTTACAAGAATATCGTCTTCATCATATGCACTATCATCTCCATCAACCTCATCAAATGATTTCGCTGATGTCCCCTCTATTGATGTGCATGCACTTGCTTATTCACATCACTTGCTTATTCACATCGAGGATATGAACACTACTTGGAGTTTGCAGATTTGCACTAAATATTACAAGATGCATGTTTTCCAAGCATACTCTTTGGTTTTTTGTTGGACGAAATTGGACCTGCATAGTACTCCTCCATTGGTGAGACAAAAAAAATTATATAAAAGTTACAAGGTAGTAGAAACATATAAAACAATATAATGGAAAACACAAAGTAGGCTATAGTGACAAAGAGGGGATAAATAATTTGAAGTAGTTAAACAAATAGTACTATAATAGTACACAAACCATACATTAAGTCCTACTTTATGATTCTTAGTAAGCCATATAGTGCTATGTATAATATTTATCCCAAAAGTACCAAATATATTTACCAAGTATGCACAGTAATAACATGAACATGTGCAGAGTATCTTAATTCACTAGAAGTACTAAAAATTAATGCCCAAAAGGTACCAAATTCATAAAAAGTGATGAACATTACTACTTCTCACTACAAAGTTACATGAAGTATTTAATAGTCTTACAAAAATAGTACTAAATAGTATTCAATAGTATTACAAGAATAAGTACTAAATAATACACCTAGGAAGAAAATAAATTAAGAAGTAATACTTAACAATATTGCCCAAGTAATAACAAGGTTGCAAGAAGTTGTCAATAGTACTACCAGAATAAGTACTAAATAGTACATAGGAAAAAAAACCATATTAAGAAGCAGTATTAAATAGTATTGTCCATAACATAACAAAATTGCATGAAGTATTCAATAGTACTACATCTGAGAAGAAACCAAACTAAGTACTAAAAAAGTGCAACAATATAATGTAGGACCTCTTCATGTGGTTGGTCGCATAGTACTTAATTATTTTCAAAAAAGTACCAAACATAGTATGGGAAGAAACCAAACTAAGAATAATACTTTTTTAGTACTATCATAATAGTACTAAAAAGGTGTAACAATACAGTGCCAGACTTACTTCATGATTCTTCCTAAGCCAAATAGTTTTAGTACTTTTCAAATAGTACTTTTCAAAAAGTACCAAGCATAGTCTTTTACATGAGCAGTGGGCCAAATGCGTGTCCTATCCATGTGACTTGGATTCCCTATGAGAAGCAAAGTTGGCCAATCCACTTTCACTCCATGCTTATACGTTGATGCACGTGTTGTCACTATACCCACTTCATTGTTATACACATTATTAGTTTAGTATATGGAGGTATACAGATCCATAAACTCCCTTTTCCAAGACTCCTTTAATTTGTGGAGAACATAACCACCGCATTATCTCTTTTCACCTTGTCCCACGTGTCAACCTCAGGGGGTTTACTTCAAAACATGTAAGTCTACTATGTGAAATCAATAGGAGGAGTTTTTTAACGAAGATTTTGAGAATAAATTTATAGAAATCTATTTATATAAGGGGGTTTTAAATTGACATTTTGGAAAAAAAAACATAAGTTTATAAAGGAAAAGGGGTCATTTTATTAAGTCAAAATTCATAGAAAAGGGTATTTTTTAATACCCTTAAACACATGTTGTATATAGGTCTTCCTAAAAGCATAGCCCTGGAGGTGTCTACCATCCACACTCTCAGTGTAGGAATGTTCTTTAGCTTTTCCCTAGGTACGAAAATCCAATTGAGTGGACCAAAATCCTTGGGCCACAAGTTCTCCTCACTAGCCTTTGTGGCCTTCTTGTGTTGACCAGATTTTGGGGTGCCCGTGCTCATGCCTTCTTTGAGCCCCAAATCCAAACCCAAAATAGAGATTAATCAAACAACACATGTAATTTTAGATAAACATCAACCTTTCAATCAATTTGTAATAGTTAGTTTGAAGGAAATTATTTTGAGCCTGAATCGTTAACAATGAAGGTATGACATTGAATAAGAAACACAAGAAGCTCTCTCTCTCTCTCTCTCTCTCTCTCTCTCTCTCTCTCTCTCTCTCTCTCTCTCTCTCTCTCTCTCTGTGAAGCAAAGAACATCAACACAGACATGCAACAACTACCCTCCCACTTAGAGCATACATGCTAACACTACAAAACCCTTTTAAAAACTCTATCGGTCCACACACAAAAAACAAAACAATGGGAAAATTTTGAAGGCTTTCCTTGTAATAGAAGAGTAATATATGCAATTTGGAAGCCTATGGTAGTATAGAAGTAACATACAAGATTTTGTTTATATAGGAACAACACACATGTAGACAATTTGTAGCACCCTAAATCTACACACATGCACTAATTACATAAGATAGAATTTACATAAAACCCTAAACACATAATGAAAAAAAATTAGGAAAACTATGACACGAGTTGAATTGAGGTTGAATTATACATTAACATTGGGTGTGATGGTGAGAAGAATTTAGATAAAAGACTAAACACATGATGAAAACAAACCAAAAAAAAAAGTCGAGAGAGCTTGGTGATTGGGTGTCTTCTAAATGAATCGTTTACACTCAAGCGGTTGAATGAATTGCATCTCAAAAGTTGCAAAGCATGCAGTGTAAGAGAAGAGTCTCCCTTCACAACATCATGCACATAGAGTGGTACACTCACGCAAAAATTTGAAATGGATTGAGGGAATGAGTGGCGGTATCATACTATGTGACTAACTTGAGTAAAGGTTTGGTGGGAGAATCAACTTACTAGATATGCATGGGTTTTCACCTAGGAAAGTTACAAATTTAAGGTGTTAAGTATAGTATAACTTTTGCCAATAGTATATACACCCTTCCATGCTTACACCCTCCTCTTCAGCGCATATACTAGCAATGAGAGCATGATCCATAAAAGAATAAGATGTATGATAACCTACATGTGTCTTGCTACGTAAAGGAGTAGCTAATTTACTATCTTGCAATGTTTCCACACCAACCATTTTGGCATACCCTTGGATGCATGTACGGCTACCCTTTCCTCATCCATTGCATCATCCATAATCACCTCACTTATAGGTTAATCTATGGGCTGAAATTTGAGTTAATTTTCAGTCAGTATGGGCTATGATTTGCAACACCTTATTAAGCATTCATTTTCTCCACATATGAATGTGTTTAGGATTGTACAAAGGTAGCACAAAAGGTAGAAGCATATCAAAGATATCCTATGAGTATACATTTTTCTGTTTTTTTATATAAAAGCATGGGCTAAGCTGAGTTCTTAACAAACACAACATCTCTACCCGCCAAAATTTGCCTTATGGGCTAGATGGCAAAGTCTGTACCCTTTGCTTTCTAAGTTATATCCCAAAAAAATGCATTTTACTACCTTATTATCTAGCTTATTACATTGTTGCTCAGTCACACAAAAGCATAAGAAAGATAACCAAAAACATTCAAATGAGCTAGAGAGGGCTTCTTGCCATTCCAAACTTTATAAGGGGTAATTGTCTATAACACCTTGGTGGGGCATTTATTTAGCACATAAGGGGTATTTGTCTATAGCACCTTGGTGGGGCATCTATTTAGCACATAAGGGGTATTTGTCTATAGCACCTTGGTGGGGCATCTATTTAGCACATAAGTGGCACATATAACTACCTCTAAGAAAAAAACATGAGGTGAATCCTAGCCTTTAACCATGCATGAGATATGTGTTCTTCCTCTCAGCCACACCATTTTGTTGTTGAGGTGTGTAAAGCACCATGCATTGGTGTTTTATGCCATCTTTTAGTCTTATATGCATGAAACTCTTTTGACATATACCTCTCCCCTCAATCTTCATGAAGAATGCAAACTTTGCATATAGACATGACAACCCTAATTTTCAGGCTTAAAATGACCTTTTTTGTCTCATTTTGGCATTTTTTTACATTTTTAGTAGTCAATTAGGCTATTTTTAGCATTTAAAATAATTATTTTTAGAAAATTAGACCATTACCATTTGTGGGTGTCAATAGGTTTTCATACCTATTTTTAGGTGTGCCAACAATTTTTATTAAAATTTGATGTACTGTGAAAATTATTTTTTTTAATTATAAAAAATGTGAAAATGTGTTAATTTAGTGTGAAGGAGGCTTTGTTTTTCAAATGAAATGGTGGTTTGGGAGCATGAAAAACGTCGCCTACTTCCTGGGAGTTTGTAGAGCATTCCTGATTGATTTGGATCATTATTTAGGTATTATGCGCACTGTCGATTGCATTTCTACCTTCTTTCTCCATTTCCTATGAGTTTTCATCATCTTGCAAGAGGGTGGATTAGTGCAGTAATGAGGGACTGTTATTAGTCAATCTTTGGAGCAATTAGTGGTCTATTTGGAGCAAATGGATAGAGTTAGAAGATAAGGAGTTTTTTCTCTGGAGTCCCCAGTGCAGTAGCAATCTAAGCAACGACTCAAGCCGATCAAAATTATAGATTCTTTGAGGTATTCTTCTTATTTTATGCTTAAATGAATGCATAATTAAGGAATATTAAGTATTATACTGATAAATTATTGAAACTCTTAATATCAATGATGTAATAGAGTTTAATAAGCATATTTAAAGTATTAATTATAATGAGGTTAATGATTACTTTAATCTCTTTTATTATTTCTCTATGATATTCAAAAACTAGTTCAAAACACAGTTATAATATGTTTGGGAAAGCAAGTTTTCCCCCAACTGGCCACATCCAACTGGCCACATACTCCATTTCCCTTGCCAAAGACTAGAACTTTTTTCTGTGTCCAAATGGCCCTGTACATGATAAGCCAAGCAAGACAAGCTTTCTTAGGTTCCACATGTATGCCCCAAAGTGATTTGAAGAGGAAATATCACAGATAAGGTCAAGATTCTTCAGCTTCAAGAGAAGAGAGAATATCTTGTAAACGTGGATCTAAGCTATGTGCTGAAGCTCCAATACCTCTAGAGCCTAGGATAGAGACCCAGAGGGTCATTGCTCTTTGCTGATTGCCTAGGATAGTGAGAGAAGTCTCGGCCTGAAAATGGCCTCTATTTGATGTCAGCCCAACTTTTGTAACTTGTCTCGATTTTCTTCAATAATAAAAATGCCATTATTGAAAAAAATATGTTTGGGAAAGCTTAATTTATTTTTTTCCACAATTATTAAAACGTTTTTACTAATTAACATGATTAATTTTAAAATTTTAAATAACTATTAATAATTACTAAATAAACTTTTCTATTTACCAAAAAGTAAGAGAAGGTTTCTTTAATAAAATAGAAATTTTGTGAAGTGTTAAACCAAGGAAATTAATTTCTAATTTGTAATTATTGAATATTCTTAATATTTTGGTTAAATTTTTGATGAAAAATAATATCTCATTATGGTTAAGAAATCATGGAATGATATGAATTGAAAATCATGTATTTTTCAATGAGTTTTCTCTATGTAAAAGAAATTTTATAGTGGTTAAGTTTAATTTATATTTATAGTATTAAATGGGATTAATTAGCCATTTATTGGAGGGTTAATAAGTAAAGTTTGAGAAGGAATTTGTGAGTATTTTATGAAGATAAAATGCTTGTATGTGTTCTTTGAGCTTGTAAAGTCTAAGTTTGAATGATTTTGATTAGGGAGTAGTTGCTTTTTGTTAATGACTTAAATGATGAATCTTTAGAGGATTAATAAATCACTAATTAAAAGGAATTAGGCCATGATCACAAAAGAGAAAGTTAATATTTTGTTATGAGGAAAGGATTGTATAAAGTATGAAGTGTGATGGGATTTATTTGTTAGTGTTTCTTTGTTGAATTAAGTTGTTTTTATGAAGGAAAGTGGTTATTTGGGTTAACTATCATTAAAAGGAAGATCATTCATTCCATACGAGTAGGATGTGTATTATTTGAGTAGTATGGGGTCATCCTTAGTGTTTGAATGATAATGTTAGCATTATGATAACTATTTATAGTGAGAACTTTTTGACCAACTATTTTCCACATCTCCCTAATGATCTACAATTAGAAATATTGGATTTAGGTAGGGAGAGTTGGTCATAACAAAAGTGTGTGGAGAAACTTTAGAAGTGAATTTAGAGTATTTAAAGCATTGGGAACCCTTTGCAATAGAGCCTAGCCAGGTTTATACTTCATTAGTTACATACTTCTAATTAGCAAAGAGAGTGATTTATAACTTCGTGTACAAATATCTTATCATTATGATTGGGAATATTAGGGATGTATTACTCTTAGATTTTGAAGACATTAGCATGGCTAGCTATATGCAATAGGTTACCAATTAGTATTTGTCAAGACGTTGAAACTGCAGTTGAAGAGCTACGAGAAAAAGGAGAGAGAAATTATGCCATAGGTATGATATTTAGAAAATAATTAGGAAGGGATGGATCTATCCATTACATGGCTTGAATTACATGGAGTCATAGGGCCAATAGCATACTATAGAGGGCTTATAAATATTTTTTCTACTATAGTGGGACCTCTACAACAATTACTAGTAGTGAGTGAAGCCTCTACGTCCCTACCAACCATAAAAGAAGTGGTAAGATACTTAGATGAAGAGATAGAGTGGAGTTAAGAGGGACATTAGGAAAAAAGGGAGCTCATTTTGGGGCCTTTTAGAAAAGAGAGAAAATAGGCTCTCAACCAATCAGGAGTGGGCCAACGTTACATTGAGTGAAGATTCAACAAAAGAAGATGAAAATAAGAAAAAGAAATAGTACTGTATGTTCGTAGAAGCGTGTCACATTAATAAGGTGATCCAATTTGAATCTTTAAAAAAATTATTTTTTGTGCAAAATTTGGTGATTCTGACACCGCAGACGCGTCCGAAACGGTCCAAAACCCCAAAAACGGCACTAGAAACGCTGGAATCGGACAAGAAGGTACCAAATCGCGTTTATCTGCAAATCCACTTTTGGGGCCTTTTTTGGCCGTTTTCGGGCCTCCGGATGTCCGATTCTAGCGTTTCCAGTGCCGGGAAGAAGGTACCAAATCGCATTTATCTGCAAATCCACTTTTGGGCCTTTTTTGGCCGTTTTCGGGCCTCCGGATGTCCGATTCCAGCATTTCCAATACCGTTTTTGGGATTTTGGGCTGTTTCGGACGCGTTTGCGGTGTCAGAATCACCAAATTCTGTACAAAAAAGTGTTGCTCTTAACATTGAATGTAAAGCATGTGAAAGAATATATTTATTCCTTTT
This sequence comes from Cibotium barometz, assembly GCF_041138505.1. NCBI lineage: Eukaryota > Viridiplantae > Streptophyta > Polypodiopsida > Cyatheales > Cibotiaceae > Cibotium > Cibotium barometz. The sequence continues at coordinate 5,489,054 of NC_141100.1, read as the reverse complement.
CACACTGACATTTCTGACGCAAGTATCCATATTTTCTTGCTTTTGTAGAGAGAGAGAAAAGAAAATAGTGAATTTCTTACAGGGCCCCAAAATGAGCTTCCATTTTTCCTAATGAATTAGTTAGAGATTAGATGGATGAGTGGTGAAGGTAGTAGAGAAGTTAGAAGAAGAGAAAGAGATGAGCGACAAAGATGGAGAGACGAGAGGCGTAGAAAGCGTATAGCAAAGCGGTTGGAAAGGTTGAACAAATTACTAGAGACAAGATTTAGAAGACATTCCTTGGCTAGTGTAAACTTAATCTACAAGGACGTATTACAGGGAGCACTCCCTCCAGCATAAGTGAGAATGATCCACATTATTGGGATCGAATAGTTTCAAGTCATGATAGTATAACGACATCGACTATATAAACCCAATCAAAGAGGAAGTAGAAAGTAGTGCAGAGAAAAGAGAGGAAGGTGAAAGTAGTGATCCAAATCAAGCATCCAGTGGTTTTGAAAACACTCTCACCGAATGGTTCAAAGCCAATCAATTGTATGTGGATGCAAATAGCTTATTGTATGTTGATTTTCCTTGCAAGTGGGCGTGCGAAATTTGGCTCTTTGCTCATGGACTAAAAGGAAAAGGGGAAATATGATCAGACGTATGTATAATGTTAGTCCGAAGTGCAGGTGAGCAATATTACTTACGGATGCTACTCACAATGTGCAAAGGAAGCAAATCTTTTGAGGATTTGCGAACAGTGAATGGACATTTGTATCCATATTTTAAGGCTGCATGTGAAGCCAGGGGGATGCTGGAGAGTGATGAGGAGTGGTACATGTGTCTCCATGAAGCTACAATTCAGAATACAGGATTCTAGTTGCGTCAATTGTTTGTCATTATTATAATGGTTTTTCGTGAGCCTATATACCCTAGGCAGCTTTGGGACGAATTCTCTGCCAAACTTTGAACACTTTGAAAAGATTTTTTCCATTTATTGCAGCAGAGAGGGTGTGTCAATGTTGGTGTTTGTCATTCTATAGCAAAGAATCAAGCTTTATTGCACATGCAAGATCTTTTACACCAGTATGGAAAGCGGTTAGCTGATTTTAAAGGGTTGCCTATTCGAGATAGATCAAGTGTTGCCACTGTCAACAATGGTTTACTGATGGAAGAGATGATGTTTGATTTTGTTCAGCAAGCTTATTTGTCTGTTTCCATGGAAAGGAGTCTTAATAGTTGTCAATCAAGAGCGTTTGGTACTATCCTTAGAGTTGTTTCTTTGAACCAGGGTGGTGTTTTTTTCCTTGATAGACCAGGTGAATCAGGCAAAACTTATCTTTACAATGCCTTGCTATCTCGATTGCGTGGAGAGAAACACGTTACCTTGGCATGTGCATCGTCTGGAATAGCCACATTGTTACTCTCAAATGGTCGTAGCTCACTCACGTTTCAAAATCCCATTGGTACTCAATGTTTCTAGCACATGTGGAATCAAAGCTAATAGCTCATTAGCGAAGGTGTTGAAGCTTGCAAGGTTAATAATTTGGGAGACGAGCTCCAATGATGTATAGGTACGCATATGAAGCACTGGACATGACATTGAAGGACATTATGCAAAGTGATACAGTGTTTGGTGGAAAAGTTATGCTCTTTGGTGGTGTGGTGACTTCAAGCAAATCTTACCAATTGTGCCAAAGGGATTGCGCAAGAATATTGTTTCAACGTTATGACGGTCACATATTTGGATATATATGAGTGTTTTAAAGCTCACCCAAAACATGCGGGTTAGACAGAGTGCTTATAATGGTATAGAACATGAATTTGTCAAATGGACTTTACAAATTGGGGATGGCACTATAGGTCAGCCAAACAATGAAGGCAGAGTGGTAATTCCACCACAAATGTTAATCCATGATGGCAACTCTATTTTGAGTTTGGTAGAATGGGTATACAAAGATCTTCAGAGAGTTGAGGATTATGCATGCTTCTTCAAAGACCGTGCTATTCTTGCACCACGAAATTTAGAGGTTGCTAAGATCAATGAACTAGCCTTGAGTTCATTGCCTGGTCTTGAAAGAGAATACCTCAGTGCAGATTCTGTTGTTTCTTACGAGAATGATGCAATAATGTATCCAATTAAGTACTTGAACAGTTTGAACTTAGTTGGTGGTTACCCTCCTCACCACACTTACTTCTAAAGATTAATGCCCCTATCATTCTGCTCTGCAATTTGGACCCTCGAGATGGGGACTTTGTAATGGTACCAGATTGATATGCAAGCAATTTAACTCAAAGGTGATAGAAGCATAAATAATTACAGGTACAAACATTAGAGACATAGTCTTTATTCCCAGGATAACATTTATGCATACTATGCTTCAATTGCCTTTTGACATGAGAAGGAGGCAATTTCCTGTCAGGTTAGCTTTTGGTATGTCAATAAATAATTCCCAAGGACAAACATTGAGTGTATTGGGACTTTATCTGGCCACACATGGACAATCGCACGCTGCTATGTCATGTGTTAAATCATCCGCCGATGCAATGAAAGTGTGTGTAAAGAATATTGTGGAATATGAAAACGGCACAAGAGGTTCAAATGAAGTCTTCACAACCAATGTTGTCTACAAGGAGGTTTTGCAAATGGCATGCCGAAGAATGTAAATGTAAATGACAGCTTGCAAATGTTAGAGACTACATTTGTACATATCTTTGTACAATGAAGTAAGCATTTGAATGGAGAATGTTTCCAAAGATGTGCAAGTGTAGTCTTTGTTTTCTTTTGGATTGCTTTTATATACAGTGCCATTATATTATTCGTTGCTTGGCTCAAGCTACTGAGCACACACACACATCCATATGTGTGTGTGTGTGTGTGTAGAGAGAGAGAGAAAGAGAGAGTGTGTGTGTGTGTGTAGAGAGAGAGAGAAAGAGAGAGTGTGTTATATTTGATATCAGGGGTATATTGCTTAGGATGGATGTGGCAAGGAGATCATTTTCGTTCGTTTATGGGGTGATGGACAAGTTTTTTAGACATTTTGCTATAATATAGGTATTATCGTTTTGCAAGATCTATTTAATATTCATGGCTGAATTGTAGACCCTCTATTTTGGGAAGGATAAGCAATAGCATCTCTAATTTATCGAACTATTAGAGAGCACTAGTGTTTTACGGCATATATAGAAACTTCCTTTTTATGTAGCTTTTGTGTTTTGTTTAATTGATTTATATTTTTATTGGAACATTCTTTATGCAACAGGGAATATCTTTACTTTTTAGAACCCAAATTGTTGTTGGGTTTGTATGGTCGAGACAATTACGAGACGAAAGCTTTGGGCTCCTTGGAATTTACAATCTAACATTGCAGAAGGTTGCAAATCAACTTCATGTACGTGTAATGTTTGTAGATTATGAAAAGCCTGATAAGTTATATTTTCAGTGCATAGGCACTGGACAATACAGAATTTTTCAATTTGCTGTTTACAAGCCTGTTCAAATGCCGTTCACCTCAAATATTGATCCACCAAATGAGTTTTTTAAGCTTTTATCCTTATCCTACTTTTTTTCGACGAGAATTATATCTTCAATGCTACTGTTTTTTTTGGCATACATTTTGCCAGATGGAGGCGCGGGGTATAGACTACCAAAGGAGAGAGAATCCAGTGGTCCGAAGATTATTTTAAAGCCGTGTTCAAGTGTGTTAAGATTGTCATCATTTTATGGGCTTGTAATGCTAGATGTATATTTATATGCCAAGCTTGGTGCTTTAGAAGCTTCTATATGGATATATATGGCAATCATGATGTGTTTAGATAGAAGGTTGGCAAGTTGAGAACAATGTATACATATATGTATGAGTGTGAACAATATCTATGGATATTATGGGTGCGTGCACATACACAGACACATATTTACATGTGTATGTGACATGCACACATGCGTTCATAGCCGTACACACACATACACATATCTTCTAGTTATAGCATGTATGGTTTCAATGGATTATACGTACACGTACACATGCGTACATGTATATACATACATATATCTTTATGCGTGTTTGTGTGTAACTCGATGTGCCTAGATTCTAAAAGGAAAGGAAGGGTGATTTTACACATATTTCTTTTGCCTATAACTACATGGAAATTGCTTCCTTGGAAATGTAAAATGCTTCCTGCCCGTCAGAGACGGGTCGTGACACTAGTGTAATAAAGCCTTGCAAGAAGCTTGTCCATGCCTATAAACAGCGCACAGCGCTAATGATTGTTTTTTTTTTAAGAAAAGAAATTTGTCTGTGTTGTCGCCATCGCAGAATTGAAAAGGAAAGAGAAAACTTCCACGCCCATATTGCTGAAATTGCAGCCGTTCGTAGGATGGTGGAGAGAAGGGGGAAAAAAACCAATTTCTTGATTTTTTTCCTTTGATTATAACTTTTTATCTTCTATTTTTCTACAATAAGGGCTTTTCTCTCAATTGATTTATAGCCAATTTCCCACCATTGATTATGGTCATAGCAATTCTCAGAATAGAATTTTCATCTCCTTATCTTGTTGATTCCATCCATACATATGGATTAGAGAGAGGATTACGATTCTTGAAGGTGGTTTGGAAGAGTGGTTTTTATTTTACAAAGGTGGTTTTGATTAAAAAGTGACATTCAACCTTACCCCTTGATCCCAATTTCCATCCAAGGGCTCGGAAAATTCCCATGCTTTTGTCCATGGGTTGTTCACTCTTTCACTACTCTACCCTTTGGGTTTGGGTTTTGGTGAGTTTCTCCCTATTCTCCAAATCAAAGTACCCTAAGCTCTGATACCACTTACACAAGATCTTGAAATACTCGTGAAGAAATAATCAAAACTCATAAATACTTCAAAAATATAACCATACAATTGATTTCAAATTGACTAGATTGTGCATAAAATAAAATAACAACAAGAGATAGAGTAGAAAGTACTTCACCACACAAGAGACAAATACTGGGTGCAATCTCTCCCCTCAAGCGTGTAGCTCCACTTCCACGACTTGATTATTTTATAGAATTGTATTCCATAAAAATAGTCCAAGAAGCTAATAATAGTTGTGCATACAATTTTTGGCTTACTTTTCCACTTTTGGGTTTTGCTTTACATATTAATAATCATATCAAGGTTTCTAAGGTTTGTACATATTAATAATCATATCAAGGTTTCTAAGGTTTGTACATATCAAAAACTTTTCCCAATGATAAATACTAATGGGCCTTTACACAAAATAATCTTGTGCACACTTGTACATAAAATAACCTAGCCACACGAAAGAATATAGATGACATTAAATAACCTAGTCACATGAAAGGCTATAAATTATTAATGAAATTCTTATATATGATTAGCAAATAATCTCCATCTTCACGCCACCACTCAATCCACCATCCATACGACACCTCAATCAGTACCCTCGTATACTGTGCCACCTCAATCAGTTCCCTCGTATGGTGCGACACCTAGATTGGTACCCTCGCACATCTCGGAACCTATATGCATAGACACAATCCACATTAGTTAAACAATTAATTGAACACATCAATTAATCCCAACGTCATCATGAGATATAAGCAACCATAATATCAAACTACACGTACCGAAACAGGCACGGCACACACAAGCATCCCCAATATAAAATAAGGAATATAATTCCCAGTATACAAGAGTAATTCTCATAACAACCCTACGGAGGGTTAGAAACTATGTTGAGCAAACTAGGCGGGTTAAGGAAGTATGTTAGGGGGGATAGCTCTGGGAGCTAATACAAAAAAAGGGGATTGTATCTTGATGATGAATTTGGAATAAGAACACACAAGGAGGTGGTATAGGAATGGTCGAAAAGAACCACCCAAGGAGGTGGTGATATAACAACTTATGATGAAACCTTTGGTGAGTTTACTAAAGTAAGAGAGAGGCTCAAATAGGACAAGGCTAACATGTTTTCCTCCCCAACAGGTTAAAAAAAATCTTGAGAAAATCTCCTAGAGAGGTGCACAATAATGAAGCCACCTAGAGAGGTGCACAATAATGAAGCCATCTAGAGAGGTGGAAATCAACATATTGAAGAGGGTTTTCCATAAAGGGTGCAAGCCAAGGTTAGGGAACCAAGGCTAGTGGTGGATCCTAACAACTGAGATCATGGATAGGAGGGAGATGAGTAGATAAAGTTCACCAGATTCTGTTTCTACCTTTCCCTGATTAGGGCTCCTTAGGGAGGGAGTTTCCTCCTTTTCCTCCTCAAGGGTTTTCTTTAAAGAGGAAATGGGGGAGGAGCTTGAACAAGGAATAAGGAGAACAAACTTCACACGATTACTAACTGAAAAAGTAAGGAAGTAATTTTTTATAAAGAAGCTTCCAAAGGTAGGGGGTGGGAATACTAAAATTCTATAGGAAGAACTAATGACTCTTACCCATGAAGGTAAGAACATAACAAATATTTTTCAAATCTTCAAATAATATTTTCCAATTGTTGAAAGGAGTCTTAGGGGGGCTCTTTGTGTACAATAGGGCCCAAAGGACCCATCATTGACAAGAAAGTAAGAATCTCGCTAGCATATGACTTGCTTCTTCCTTGATTTTACTAGGGGACATTGCCTATCAAGATTCCCATGGGGGACATTGCCTATCAAGATTCCCATGCGGGGGGGGCGGGGGAGGACTACTTCAATTGATATCCATTGATTAGGAAGGCATTTTCTAACTTGTCCATCACACTTGAATTTCCTGGGATCCATTGGGGCACACTTCCACTACCTTTTGAATAGTCACATCGATCTTTGTTGAAACTTGTCTGGGAGCTTACCATATTATAAGCAAGGAAAAGGTCAAGTTCTTTGAACACCTTTTGGCTTGACAAAACCATCATTATAAGATTTTCTTCTTAATTATGTGGCCTTTATATACATTGTAGGAACATCCTTGGAATCTCATCCAAACACTCTATCCAACTAAAAGAACTTACTATATCATAAGCAAGGAAAAGATCATCTTCTTTGAACACCTTTGGCTTGAGGAAACCATCATTGTTGTAAGCTTTTCTTCATAATTGTGTGGACTCTATTCATATTTCATAGACATCCTTGGAATCTCATCCAAACACTCTAAATGAACAAGTCATTAGGTCATTTAGAATCTTGCTCTTGTAGTCTTTTGAATAAAGCTACTCTAAGGGATGGCAACTCTAGCTCCACACTAGCAAGATTGCTTTTGTTATATCCATACACCGATTGGAAAGGGGCTTGGCATGTTATTACCTTGTGTGAAAAGTAATGCAGTAGGTTTTCAAAACGGTGTTCCTTCTTCCCAAAGATAAAAAATCATCTAAGTAAACCTCAATATGATGTAAGAAGGTCAGGAATGTAGCCACCATCACTCATCACTCTTTAGAAGGTTGTTGGGGGCCACATAATCCAAAAGGCATCATCTTATAAGAATAATTCCCCCATTTAGTGGTAAATGTGGTCTTGGCTCTATCGTGTTTGACTATGAAACTTGATTGCACCCACTAAACCCATACAAAAAGGAATACATCTCATGGGGCCAGAACCACCACTGTGTGTCTAAGAGTTGGTCCATGAAGGGAATAGGGAAGTGGTTTTGTTTTGTTTTAGAGGTAAGCTTCCTATTATTCGTCCCATTCTTCTTTGGCGCTACCACAATTGGTAAGACCTATGCTACATAGGATAAATGAACTCTACCTCTCGAAGAGCTTATGGAGTTATCAACTTTAATTAGCATGGAGTATTGTCCCAGCCTTACTAGCTTGGTATCAGGCTCTAAGTTGATGTGGTGTTGGTAGAGGGCTAGGAAAATTCCTCTCAAGTCCCCATATGACCAAGCAAACACATCATGTATCAAGCTCTATGTTAATATGGTGTTGGTAGAGAGAACCAATGAAAAAACATCATGTATCAAGCTCTAAGTTAATGTGGTGTTGGTAGGTGGCTAGGCATATTTCTCTCAAGTCCCCATATGACCAAGCAGACACATCAGGTACCCTTTCTAGTAACTCTGTGAATGCTTATATCTTTTTGGAAGTTATAGTCTGACCCACCCTTGAGGTTCGTTCTTTACCCTTCTTAGCCTTCAAAATCAGATCTTGATGTCCTTCCACTTCCTTAATAAAAGTACCTTTGAATAGTTGACATGTTCAAGAGGACCTTCTTACCTTCTGTTTGGGTGAAGGACCTTCTTTATCCATGGAATCCTAGCCTTTTTCTTTTCTTCTACTTGGTCCCTTCACTTGGCCTTTCTATGTTCCTTCTCCGAGACCTTCTTCATCCTGGAATCCTAGATTTTTCCTTGTCTTTCAGTTCGTCTCCTTCACTTGGCCTTCCTCTCTTCCTTTGACTGGCTAGTTCTCTTAACGTTGGCTCGGAGGTAAGTTATATTGGCAGGTCATTCTCTTTAGCTGACACGTGTGACTAATAGATGCCATATATAAAGTCAAAGGTTTGAGACCTTAGTAAAACAGAGTATTCTTTGTCATCTTGCCAGCCTTTGTCGCCTTTCTCTTGCTTTGTCTCTAATTCATTGGTTCATAACTATAACCTTGTGTCATTTTCTTTTTATTCCCAACAACCTTCTTTGCCTTACTCATAGGTGAGAATCTCTCTCATTCCACTAAGAAGGTTTAAAGGTACTCCAACTCTTGCTTATTCTCAAGGGAATATTCTATCTTCCTTCCACATCCTAGGTAGATATATCTTCCTTTCACTTCCCAACAAGAAATATTTCCAACCAAGTATTCATAGTGTACCTAGAGATGGTTGTGGTCAGTTAGGATCCTCTCCAGTATCTTATTCTTATTGAGCAAGTAGGGAAATGAATTGTTTCTAGCACTACCTTGTCCACTAAGTCCCAATAAGTTTTGCTAATTGGATGGCAAGAGGTAAGGATCATAATATTCCACGTATTTTCTAAGTTATACACATCTATACAAAAGACCCATTCACACTCCTTTGTAACCATAATACTTGTTTCTACTCTTATCTTATCTTTCTTTACTTTCTCCTTTTTTTTAAAAGTATACACTATAGGTCTCCTCTACTAACTTTTCCACAATTAATGATTTGATCAGGAAGGTCTACCCATCCAATAATGTCAATAGAACAAACTAGGCAAGATGAAGGAAATTCAAAGTCTTGTTTTCTTACCGGTTCCTTCAAGTAGTAAGAATTATTAATTTCTCCTTTCCTTTGAAGTACACACTATAGGTCTCCTCTATCAACTTTTCCACACTTGCTTTGATAAGTGAGATTCATCTAATAAGGTTAATAGAACATAATAAGAAAATTGGTAGTATGAAGGTCACCTAACCATGCAAGAATAAGGTCAATTGAACATAGGAAGCAACTTGGCAGAATGATGAAGGAAATTCGGATTCTTTTTTTCTCAATGCTTCTTATAAGGGAGCTACTAGGAGATGATAATTTGTAAACAAAAGTTTATAATATCTAAATTTACTCAAGAATGTAATCTATTCTTTCCATGACTGGGAAAACAGTGATCGTAACTAAGGAATCTATTCCCCCGACCCAAAGCAGGGTCCAATGGCATCCACACAAGTGCATGTGACTAATATCATATGCTCTAATCCTAGGATCTAAAACCTAATCCTCTCAAGGAATAGATAAGCAAGAAAATCACTCCACATAACAACTTTCTTGATAAGATCAAGTGCAAGATTTTCTTATCTTGGTGTCCTTCTCTCTTATGCCATAGGAGACTTCTATATTAGGGGAAGCAAGAATCTTACCCATGAAGATTGGTTTTCTTCTTTTCTTCTTTCTTTCTTTCTTACTAAGTGTGTTTCATTCTTGTCATCAAATCCTCCTTTGGGCAATTTTCTATCCACTCTTTCTTGATTATTCATTATAGTGTTTCCTTGGTTGCACACCAGAAATGGTACTCTTAACAAGAAACATTTAATTAGAGAATGTTTTTGCCAAAAAAAAATATCTTATGATAGATGATAAATCAAGAGAACATTTTAATGATAGATAGAATCAAAGAATGGACCACAATTAGCAATAATGCATCTGTCTTTTTTATTAGTTTACCCTCCCATGGGCTTACTTTATTAAATTAAATTTTGATAAGATATTCCATTTATTTGTGTTTGTATTTCTTTAGCTCATCCATGCTCATGCCCTTGACTAGGACTCTTGCTAGTGCTAGTTGCGCACTTAGTTGCTAAGGCTTTAGATGATGCATCCCGTATCTCTTGGTGAGGGGGGGGGGTGACTTCTACATCACTACCTTGCATATTGTCTACTAGTAGACCTATTGCCTCACTAAAACACTCATGAAAGATGGTCTCTAGACCTATAGAGAGATGTTCATGAAGCCAACTTATTCTTAGGAGATAAATAATCTAGCTTTCTATGGGGTTTGTATCTCTTATGGGCATAGTTAGTTCTAGTAATGTAGTCATGTCTGGTCTCACCTTCCTCTTGCTTGAGGTTGTAGATTTGTTGCAATGGGACTCCATTTGGCTCCACTAGGTGAGAATCCCACAATGACCTCATAGCTAGCCTTTTCAAGTGGACTTAGTGCCGTAAACCATGATCTTGATTTGCCTCACCTAGGGACTCTCCCCCTATGCAAGTGATGACATCTAGTGTGTGTGTGGAAGGTAGAGCCCCCGAAAGGTCAGTACCAAGCCAAAAAAAAAAAAAAAGGTGTAGCGGACCTACAACGAATTAAAGATTTTAGGATTTATATTTTCTATTTGAAAAGTTCCTAATCCCACAAAATGTCAAGCGATTGATGCTCAACTTTTCAACAAAGGTTTGCTCCTGAAGTTGCTTAAGCCACAGAGTCACTCAAAAAACTCCTTCACAAGGGCATTAAATGTATGTCTTCAAAGAGGCAAATTTAAAACCAATCCAGTTTTCAAAACCAATTCTACTTTGAACTGATGCTTCAAATCTGGGTTTAGGGACAGTGTTGTCACAACAGGATGAGATGGGTAGCTTTTGGGAAACCCAGAAAGCACTTACCATTGTGTGATATTTTCAGAAATTACACTCCCTACATTCTTGAAAAACGAACAAATTACCATCTGGAATGGACCTTACAGAGAGACTCAACAAAACCCTGAAGGACACTATTCTACTCTCTGTTCTGCCTATAGGTGTGTTGTGCAAGCCTGACAAGAATCAGCCCAACGAAGGCTTTGTACAACATGGATTCAATCAACCTTGCCTCCAGAGTTTACTCTCTATAGAGATAATCCCAAGTTCAAGGATGCTGTGGATTGGTATTATAATTCCTTTGCAGCAAGATCAATCCATTGTTTGTTCAGCTCTACTAACAAGCCTTTCCATAGCTCAGGCAAGACAATTATTAATTCGGCAAATCGCAAGGATTTTCATAAGCGCTGTAGCAAGCCGGTTCATCCACTTGGGATCCCAATAAAACCCTTCTAATTAAGGAGTAAAAGGGCACTAATTGGATTTGTGTGTCCATAACTAGCCTTACAGCCGACGGATAAATTGCAGTGCCAATCTACCCTCTTCACTGTATCTCAACACAGCAGAGAGCATGGAGCAACCAAGTTGGCCAAATTCAGGAGCTCAGCTCATTCCAACCTTCAGACAAGCTTCAGGTTGGCCCTTTGAAGCTTCATTTCCCCCACAACCTTTACAAACCAATCAATAACACATGGTATAAGACTGAGTGAGTATATTAAAGAAACGCCTTGAGACCAACTCAATGAAATTTACAGTCCACTTTATTGATGTGTAGTGAACATAAAGAATCAAAGATCAACTTGATATCGGAGGTGTACAAAATTGAGATCTGGTGGACTGTTACATCTCAGCTACACCATGGCTGATGCATGCTACATCATGAGTGTTCTTCAAGTTCTGTCAAAATCATGAACAGAAAGAGTGGGGAAACCTCCCTCTTAAGAGAGCTGATTGAACACATTGTAGAGATGGAGAATTGATAAAAACCCATGCCCCCATAGCCAACCACGTGATGATGAATTGATGAACACCCATGATGACACAAGCCAATGCCATGTAATGATGAACACACATCATCACACGAGCCAATGATTTTCCAGAACATGGGGAGATCTTCAAGGTTCCTGCAAACCTTGATGCATCCTTGAATGCGAGCAGGAGCTAGCCATGACAATACAAGGATCTCTCATGCGTCTGCTTCGTTTGTTGCAAAAGCAGGGAAGAAGCTATGCAAGGCACTCCTCAGGATTAGCATAGAAGTAGTCCTCTTCTTTTGGCCGGTCAGGAATCACATTTCGCCTCGTTGGGGTGCCCATTTGTTGGCTGTGATATTCTGTCACAGCCGAGGAGAAATCATCCCACGTCAAGTAACCACTCTGATATTGATCAACCAGCTCCACGAGCTTTCTGCGGTCCAATAGTATAGTTTTCTTATAGCCCAAGAATCTGTGGATGTACCCCACATGTTAGTGGCAGTATAAAGACATAAAGTGCACAATCAGGGCCCCAACAAACACTACAAAGAAGGCCATTCTTTTTACTACCTGCGATGGCCTTCCACAACCTTGGCCATGTTTCCATCATAGGTGGGCACAAACACGTCACTTTCAATTGCTACCAGATAATCCAGAGCAGCCATCTGAGAAGAATGGTTTTGGAAGGGCTTCAGATCTTCTGGACCCAAAATCATCTCTTTCCGAACCTACAAAAGCACATTACCTTGTAAATAGCAAGCAGCTTTGAAAACCTTGCTGGAATTCACCATAAAACAGCATGGAAACATATAAATAGAACCATCATGGTTAGTGTTAACCAAATTGTCGGCAATACATGACATAGACAGACAGGCTTATAGTGGAATGAGAATTAGGGATGCAGATAGACAGGTTAGGTGCACCCCTGTGATGGGTTCCAAGTCCTTACAGCAGTTGCTACGAGGACAACAAGCTGGGAGCACTGGGGCAAGTTTGGACAGCAGAGAGGGGGCAGACCCAGCATGATCATATGAACAGAAAAGGAGAGTTTGAACTTTGAGCACCCTTAGGCAGCCCCAGTCAGGCAGGCACCCAAAGCCTGGCCAGGACTGTGGGCATGTGAAAAAGACTTAAATGAGGGGCAAATAGGGTGTCTCTTCATTCTTCAGTCCTGAAGCAGGAACTGCTCCATGCAGCTCCCATGCCACGCAGGAGACACTTGGCATTAACCATTCTCTAGTGCACGTGTGCGTGCGTGCGTGAGAGGAGAGAAAACATACAATGTTTGGATAAGCTTCATACAACGGAGCCATCCTCCTCTCACTTCCATAAATCTCACCAGCTGCAATATATATCTGTGTGTTATTCTCGAACCCTAGTGCTTTTAGAATAAGCATGGTTTCCTCCGGGGTTAGAGGACATAAGCCATCCAATCTTTTCTGTTCAGAATCTATAACTTTCTCTTTCCACCAAGGATATGCATACCTGAAAGCACCACCACATGAAAATAAGGACACTATGTTCAAACCATTAACCCAACAGAATATAATGTGCATAAATGCAGACCTCATTTTTGTCAGCTCATCTGCCTCTGCATCAGTACACCCATGAGTGCAGCCGGAAAACGCCAGCATGTCCATCTCATACCGCAAATGGAGCACCAAAAAAGGCCCTTTGGCTTGCAGGAACTTCACTAGATTTTGACCCAACTCTTCAATACGAGGAGTGAACTTGAGAGCTTCAAAATTGACTTTACAACGGAGTTTCTGCATCTCTAAAGGCAGGCCACTATTGGCCAAGCGTGTATCCGTTTTGCTAAAACGGAGAACTTTCTGCTTCTTCACCAGGGGAAGTATCTGCAATATGGAGATTGTTAGAACCCAAGTTTGGTAGGCTCAACACACACCACCACATTAGTACAACTAACAGTTGTTGTAATTTATATTTTGTTCCAATGGCAAACATGTTCCGACTCATCCTCGGGTACACCGCCTTCACACAAACAATCAAACCCATCCAAGCACACATCCCTCAAAGTGCTCCCATCCTTACTAACCTGATTCAAGTAGTATGACTCATTGGACCAGCTAACTGGAGGCATGGACATTATGTCACCTGCCACAATTTTTTCATGAAATTTGGAGGGAAGCTGTTTGAGTATCCTCACTTCATCCCGTAGTGACTCTATAAAATGGCTGGTGTCAAAAATGTCTCCAAAATCACTGTCAAATCAAAAAGCTGGTTCAAGATATGAAGACATAATCAATTATGCACTCCAACAAAATAAGATTAGGTTAAAACGAATCTTGCATGCATCTCTCTCTCTCTCTCTCTCATTGGGGCTTAAAAACAATCCAACAAAATTAAGACACAACTAGACGGGAACTTGATAAGTCTGCATGCATTCTATCCAGATGTGTCAGTACCCTAAACTCGATTAAGCAGCAATCCATCTCCTTAAACATAACTGACAAATCTGTGGCAGCACCCTAAACTCAATTAGCTTACGATTTAATTTCTTCATTAAAACATAAACAATCAAACACAAGCTAACAAAGCTCTCCTTGGGGAGTGTGCAGTTCAGACTTCGAGAAGCCTGTCATTCACGAAGAGTTATTCTCTCTATTTAAGGCACCAAAATGCTCTTCAGGATTTATTAATTAATTTAAGTGGGCGTAAATTTAAGTGGCCGCCAAGTTCGGACTCCATTCCACGTGGCCTTTTGCATGTCTTTTTTTGTGGCGGTCGTCGTCGTTGCCCTTCTCGGAGGCACGTGCTGATGTTTGTCGTTGTTGGTCGATGGTGGTCCTGCAGAGGCGCATGCTCATACTTCTCGTTGCCGGTCGATGGTGTTCCAGCAGCTGCTTCTCGTTGTTGGTCGATGGTGGTCCATCATCTGCTCGGCTCCTCCAGATGCTTCTGATCATTTTCGTTGGGATGCTTTGTGCTGCTTGTCGCCTTCTCCCAATTTGTTCTCCGCTTCTGGATGGCACCCACTTTTCGAGGAGACGGCCTCCCCGTCCTCCCCTTTGTTCTTCCCTTGCTTTTCGTGGCGCCTGGCTAGCTTCTTGCACCTTCTACAATTGCCCATCTTTTGTTCTCCATGCAGCGTGGCCTCCGGATCGATGTTTCTTTTCTCGTGCTGTTAGTGGCTTCTAACAAACTTATTGAGGCCTCGATCACGATAGGCATTGGGAATGGTGACATTGACGTCTCGAATTAGGACCCTCTTTAAGAGTTTGTAGGCATGGAGTGCCTCAAAGAAATGTTCACATTGGAGAAAGGTGAAACACTCAACCACCTTCATTTCCAAATGGTGGTCACCATTTTTGAGAAGTATTGGCAAACTCATTAAAAGATATATGCAATGGGATTTCTTTAAACCACAAGGAGGATTAGTTATGTGTAGAGGATTGCGTCAAGTGCGCATGCATGCACACTTTCAAGGCATGTTGGGGTTCTGCATGAAAGATCTACACAAAAATCATTGAAAGTTCTTCTACCATAATGTTTCGTGTGAAGAAATTACTCATGCCTGGGAGTTGCCGAGATTGCAACAACCCAATGCCTCTATTATCCTGCACAAACTGTATGCCCAAATAGTAGTGTACGAGCCCCAAAATAGACATGTCAAATGTCTGTTGCAGTATCTCTTTAAAAGCTGCAATTTTGTCATCATTTGATCCCATGAGTAAGAGATCATCTACATAAAGACTGATGACCAGCAGATCTTTCTCTTCTTTCTTTACATACAAAGTGGCTTCAGATGGACTGTTCACAAATCCTTGAGTGAGTAGGAAAGCATCTATCTTTGCATACCAAGCTCGTGGAGCTTGTTTCAAACCATACAAGGCCTTTTTCAGCCTGCATACTTTCCCTTCATGATCATGTTCTGCAAAACCTATGGGCTGATATACATAAACTTCCTCCTCGAGGTCCCCATGTAGGAAAGCAGTCTTGATGTCCAACTGGTGAACAACCCAACCACGATGTGCAGCCAATGCAATGACACACCTTAGTGTCGACATACGGGATGTAGGAGCAAATGTCTCCTCATAATCAATGCCCTTCTTCTGTGCATAGCCCTTTGCAACTAGACGGGCTTTGTACCTGTCAATGGATCCATCTGCATGTCTTTTCAACTTATAGACCCACTTAGTACCAATGGCTTTCTTGCCTTTGGGCAGATCAACCAAATCCCATGTTTGATTCCTTTTAATAGAATCAAGCTCATCCTACATGGCTTTGTTCCAATGCACATTGTCTCGTGCATCCACAAATGAATCAGGCTCATCATCATCCTGTAAACTAGCTGCCATAACCATATTCAAATCCATGATGTGTGCATGCTCATTGGTCCGTGTCTCCCTACGAGTACGACCAGCAAGAGGACCCTCTAGATGGCTGTCCTGTAATGTCCTCAAATACCATCTAGGTATGTGTCTAACCTGTGGTGCCTGCTACCCCATATTTGGTTCAGCTTCTGGCTCAATTTGCTACTGAACTTCTGCACCACCTTCATGATTTGCTGGTTGTTCTGTACCCTCATGAGTTGGATCACCAACTGTGGAATGAAACTCCATAGGTAGTAGACCTTAAAACACATCATTTTCAGCCTGATTTGCATCATAACCAGCCATGGATATTTCTAATTTTTCATCAAAAATCACATTCCGACTAGTGAATATCTTCCTGGATAGTGGGTCATATAACCGGTAGCCCTTGCTCTCACGGCTATACCCAACAAAAATGCATTTTGTGGCTTTATCATCCAACTTCCTCCTCAATTCTTTTGGTATGTGTGCATATGCAAGACACCCAAAAGTACGAAAATGTGATACCGAAGGCTTGCGGCCATGCCAAGCCTCAAAAGGAGTAATGGAAACCAATGCCTTTGTGGGACATCGATTCAAAATATGACAAGCACACATGACAGCTTCCACTCAAAAGATATGTGGTAGCTTCTTTGCCTTTAGCATACATCTCGCCATCTCCATGAGTGACCGATTCTTCCTTTCTGCAACCCCATTCTGCTGTGGAGTATAAGGAGTAGTATACTGATGTTTTATACCTCTACTCTCAAGAAAGGAATTCAACATGTGTGACATATATCCCCCCCCCTCGGTCAGAACGGAGAGTCTTAACCTTGCATCCTGACTTTGTTTCAGCAAGTGCTACAAAGGCTAAAAATGCATCATATACCTGTGATTTCTATGTCAAAGGATAGACCCAGCATATACGAGAGAAGTCATCAATAAATGTAGCAAAATAGAAGCAACCTCCTAATGACTTCGTCTGCATGGGACCACAAAGATCACTGTGTATAAGCTGCAACTTTGCAGTTGCTCGTAGAGCCTGATCACGTGGGAAGGAAAACCGATGCATTTTTTCCAAAATACATCCTTCACAAATGTGATCTGGTGGCTTCTCCATAAGAGGTAGGTCTGTAAACATGTTATGTCGCTACATAAGCATAAGACTACCAAAATTTACATGCCCCATGTGAGCATGCCATAACTCCGCATCAACCATAGCTGGAGTAAGAGTGAATGCATTATAAGCAGACTGATCCATTGGCTGAAATGCATCCAGCTGATAAAGTCCATGACATAATGTACCAGTAAGCATCAAGGTCAAAGCATTAGCTTTGTCTCTGACCATGCATTTGTCATCATCAAAGTGGACTTGCATACCACAATGTGCTAAAGAAGAAATGGACAACAAATTCTTCTTTATCCCTGGTACATATAAGGCATCTGTGAGGCGAAGAATAGAGCCATCAATGGCTGTGAGCTGAATCTCCCCAATGCCACGAACTGGATATGAAGCATTGTTGGCACACTGAACACTTTTGCCAACAGGGGCAGGGCCAACATGACAAAACAAATCCCTACGAGATGTGATATGCTTTGAAGCACCACTATCAAAATACCAAGTACATGCATGCTCTGTCATACTGAGTGCCTGTGAAGACCAAGAGGCATCATAGCTGCATGTATAGAAACAGTAATCCCTGTCCTCAACAAAAGAAGCAGTCTCTCGAGGAGCTTTAGAGGCATCATTTACAGACATGCTAGATTCCTTTGCCTTCTCTTTGACAATCCTCTTTCTATACTCTGTGATGTAGTGACCTGGCTTCTTACAGTAATGACATTTGCCCTTCTTCTTGGGCTGTCCATCACCTTTCTTGGTATCTTGAGATGAACCACCATCACTTGAATTCTGATTTGAACTCTTTGGCTGAGATTTGCCTTTCCCCTTTTGACCTGTAAGTAAATGCTTGTTCAGTACTTGTGTTCATATTCATATTCTTCCTGATTTGCTCTTCTTGTAGCAAGAGAGCAACAAGTTCCTGATACTTAAGGGGTTCAACAGCATTCCTCATGCTGAGGTTCAAAGAGGTATGAAAAGCCAAGTAAGATCTTGGCAAAGAGTTCAAGATGGTGGACACAAGCTGTGTCTCAGGAATAATCTCATCCACATTGATGAGTTGCTCTCTCAAATCCTGCAGCCTGTTTAAGTGGCTAGACATATCATCTCCTTCATGCATTTTCTGATTTTCCAGCTCTCTTTTCAAAAACGAGATCCGAGCCTCATTACGAGCAGCATACATCTGCTCCAAAGTCACCCATGCATTCCGTGAAGAGCCAGCTGAACGAATATGAGGTATAATAGACCTCTGTAGTACTGACAATGCAATGAGTGACAAGGCTTGTACATCTCTGGCATCCCATGTCTTCTGAGCATTTGTTCTTTGAACAGGCAATGGCTGACCTGGTGCCTGTACCTGTTGTCCTCGTCCACGAGCACCCCCTTGGGGAGGAGTGTCTGGAGCGAATGGACCTGGACGTGGTTCATCACCACTAACAAAATCCCAAAGACCTTTTGCCACGAGCACATTTCTCAGCATAAAACTCCACAAGGAGTAGTTCGTGCCGAACAATTTGTCTTCCTTAGAAAAATACGTGAATACATCACTCTGCTGTTGATTTGCCATTATGCCAATGCACAATGTTGTACCTGTGTATCAAAAAACCCAATAGCAAGAACCTTGAAAGCAACTGTACTCCACTGAATACAGCTAACCCAAATCTCAATCCTCTAAATGTGCAAAACAATGCACCACTAACTGAGTAGAGTAGCACAAATGGCTTACACAATGCCAAAATGCCCAAAAAATGCCCAAAGTTACTGCACCCAAAACCTTGCAAGAAACCTGTAGAGATTTCTTTGCAAGAAAATCTGCTTGTATCTGCCAGAAGATTTTCACAGAGAAAAATGCCCAAATTTCAAAACTTGTAAAGCTTACCACAACTGTACGGAGCAGGTTCTGGTGTCCTGTAAGAAACAAGTACAGTCGACTGTACTGTGCAAGTACACAGCAATTGCACTCGTGGTACTGTACGGAAGTAGGTACCAGTGCTGTATGGAAGCAGGTACGGAAGCTGCAGTCGACTGTTGACTTCAAATATGCGCAGCAGGTACAGTCGACTGGTACTGAACAGGTACGCAAACAGGTCGCCTGTACGGAATGATGCACGTGCACGTCGCCTGTACGAACAGCTGTACGACTGTCTGTGCAAGACAGTACTACTGTCTGCGCAGGTGTGTACCGAGGTTGACGGCGCTGTCTGCGCAAGACAGTACTACTGTCTGCGCAGGTGTGTACCGAGGTTGACGGTGCTGTCTGCGCAAGACAGTACTACTGTCTGCGCAGGTGTGTACCGAGGTTGACGGCGCTGTCTACGCAGGTGTGAAACAGTACGGGCAGGCACAGTGTACAGAGCAGGACAGTAACCTGTACGGTGCTGTGTAGCTGTCGGCGAGCTTGTACGGACAGCTGCAGGGTACGGGCTGTTGCAGGCGAAGCTGTACGGGCAGTTGCAGGCGAAGCTAATGAAGATGGCCTGTACGGATGGTGGTGTGGAACAGTACGGGCAGGGCAAGGGGTTGCTCTGATACCAAATGAAGGCTTTCAGCTATTAGGGTTAGGGTTTGGAGGTACTGCAAACACAAACGTAGAGAGCAGAGAGAGAGAACACGACTCTTGTTGTATTCAGTATGATAATGTGAAGTACAATAGCCACATAATGAAGTGGCCTAAAAGATGTGTTCACATGTCCGGCCATAAAGTGTGCCGGGTGGACCAAAACACTTATAAACTGTTATAAGTGAAACTAAGCTAAACTGGGGGAAAAAACCTCCACTAATTGAAATAAAAAGTACCCCAGTAATCTACTGATGATCACTAGCACTCCTCTGGGTGCATACACAGCATAAAACCCAGCAATCGTGACAATGAAGAACATGAAGCAGGAACCAATCGTCAAAATCCAATTGTGATAGATGCTGAGGAAGGAGCGTCATGAAAAAGAAGGCTTCAGCAACACATACTTCTCAATGCAACAGAAAAACAGCGAGGTTCAAGCAAGCAATCATCAATGGCGATGACTATGTCCCTTTGTCACCTAATATTCGCAGATATACGGGTGTTCCAAGAGAAGATGCTTGTTTTGTCTAGATTAACAGTTTGTAGTGTGGCTTTCGATGTAAAAATGAACAGTCTATTTGTCTTGGAGTGCTCTTCTATCACTGTAAATCCAATTATGGATGTATATATAAATACACGTGCTCTTGTAGTCACAATACCTAACTTCTTCAAGTTGATATTCCTTCTTTTTCGTTCGAAAAGGCGTGTGGCTTCTAAAATTTAGGCTGCTCTTGGTAAATTATATTTGGTAATCATTTGTTGTACACTTAAACCTTTGTATAATAAGTGGTTCTCCACATGCCAAGAAATGCACACCAAATAAAAACATGAACATGCACACCAAACAAAATATTGTTTTGCATTTCCATTAAATATATTCTGTGAGTTTTTCAAGAATAAGAGTGTTTTTCCAAGGTTTTATTTTTGCATGTAATGATTAATGCTTGAAAAAGTTAAAGAACTGATGACCCTTGCCAATGAGGTGATAGTTCAAGTGGTGAAGGTGTTTGCCTACGACCAAGACGTCCTGGGTTCAAAACCTCCCTTGGTGCTTCCTCAGCGGCATCACCTACGGGTGGATAAATAAGCGCCTATGGGCAGTGAAATTTGATAACTATGGGAGAATCTTGGGCCAAAGGCTAGTTGAAAAAAAAAAACGATGACCTTCCTATAGTACAGTCGAGTCAAATTTTTATGAAAAGCATATAAATATATAATATAGGTCTTCAATGTTAATAATAAAATAATTTATGTCAGCGTTTAGTTTTTTTAATCAAATTTCCATAAATTAAATTTATATATATTAACATACAACGAACTACCTATCAAACAAATAGACGCTCTACTAACAATCTCTTGCAAGAGGTGATTGCTTTTGTAACTTCTTCTGTTTACTCTTTATATACAATTTATTTCTCAATAATAAATCTGTTTTAGTTTTGAAAAACTACACTCCTCAACGTCGGAAAAAAAAAAGATCGTAGGAAGAAGTCAACAATGGAAAGGTAGTTTTCCACGAAAAAAAATCAAGAAAAGACAAGTTCAAGAAATTACACCAAACAATCTATTAATATGTGTGTATATGTATATATATGTGTGCATATATATATGTGTGCATGTGTATATATATACACACACACACACATATATGTATGTGTATGTATATATGTATGTATGTGTATACATACATACATACATACATACATACATACATATATATATATATATATATATATATATATATATATATATGTATGTATGTATGTATGTATGTATGTATGTATGTATGTATGTATGTATATATATACAACTGTAATACGCGAAAGCTTCGGAGAAGGATCGGTACTTCAAAACTCAGAAATCAGCACTCTTTTCGCGACGGAATTAATGCACAAACTGAAAGGACATGTGCAAAAAATAGAGAGAGAAGAGGGAGATGGAAAGGACACAGTATTGGGTCCCAATTACCCTCTATAGGGCCCCCACCACGGATGGTGTATTTGCTTCATTAGAATGATGTAAATCTGAAAACAAATACAAGAAACTTGACCTTTTCTTGGCTGGAAAATCCTGCCCTTGACCTTCAGAAGTCCACCCCTTTGCTTGGCAATCTCCTTGGCTTGACTGGCCCTTGATTGGCTTGAGCACTGGTGAAAACTAAGATGAATGATGGAATTATGGCTCTCTTCTATTTATACTACCCTTCAGGGGCAGGCGGCCAGCATAAGGGCAGGCGGCCAGCATTAGTTATGTCCCATGACTGGATATTCAGCAATTAATGCTGAAAAATCCCAATAAATGCTGGAAAAATTCCCATAATTCCTGTGCATCACTTCCTCGGTGGCTGGACATCAAGCGCCTGCTTCTTAAGGGCTGGGCACATCTTTTGCCCATAATCCCAAAGCTGGGCAGCCTGTATGGGCTGCCCTATACCTGCCCTACAGCCATTTAAAGGCTGTATGCTCCTGAAAATAGCCTTATCTTTGCCCAAGGGCTGTCCCACAGCCCTTACATGGCTGGTGGGTCCAGCCTGGGCCTTCCTGGCCCTCATGGGGATGGTTTCACACCATTCCCATGCCCAAACTAATCTCCGGGGTAGCCCTATGGGCTGGCCCCTTGTCCTAAACATAATCTACTCAGTGATCTGGACCATACCAGATACACAGAACCACTGACATCATTCTAGAGGGAGACTCACAGAGCGGACTAGCACTGTTTCATGTGCACGACAGTGCACACCTGACCTTAGACTCTTGTGCAGGACAATGCACACCTAACCTCGGACATCTGAGATGGATCCCTGGCTAACTCGTCCCGGACTGGGCTCACATGGGACCAATTCACCATCCCAGGTCCTACACCTTCTGTACAGAAATGTCTACATGGCATCCAAGTGCGGGATGCACGTGACATCCTCTTCTGCTTAACTTGACGGAAGCTGCATAGCCTCTAAATAATCCGTTAATAATGCCGCATAGTCTTCGAAAAATTCTTTGTCGAGCCATACCGCTTCATGAGTTCCTCGGTCCTGAAACTTCGTGAGGAACTGTCGTAGTCTTCGGCCTGAGCCATACTTGAAACGGTGCAGAAGGATCTGTTCTGGAACCATTACTTCTGCTTCATCAACAATGTCTGGTTCCGCTTCGTCTTTGACCTCTGAAGGGGGTGGACCTGCATATGGCTTTAACCAACTGACATGAAATACATTGTGCATAGTCCAACTCAGAGGTAGCTTTAACTGCATAGACACCTCATTAATCTTTTTCCGGATGGGAAATGGTCCGAAGCTCCTGAAAGACAACTTTGGACATCGCTTGCCCACTTGCTTCAATCTTTGCTTCATAATCCGAAGATACACCCAATCCCCTTCCGAAAACTTCATGTCCCTTTGGTCTTTATTGGCCTGTCGAGCGTAGGCCTCTTGCGCTTTAGCCAATCTGTCTTTAACGGACTCTAGGATCTCCTGGTAAGACTCCGTCACTCTGTTCGCCTCCGGTACTGAAGACGAAGTCCAAGTTAACAACGACTGGAAAGGCCTTCCAAACGCTGCCTCATATGGAGTCCTGCCAATAGCTGAAGAAAAAGAGTCATTCAAAACAGCTTGAACTAAAGGCAAAAACGATTCCCACTTACCTTGCTGATCGTGGACATAACACTTCAGCACATCAAAGGCCAACTGGTTGTATATCTCTGTCTGGCCATCTGTCTGTGGGTGGAATGCACTGGAAAAATTCAGCTTAGTACCAAAATTATCAAACAATGCCCTCCAAAAATGACTGGTAAACTTGGCATCTCGGTCTGACAGTATGGTTCTAGGAATCCCGCCAATCGGGTACCAATGCCGAATGAATAACTGGATAACATTCTCGGCGGTCACATTGGCCGTGCTCACCACGAAAGCTGTGGAGGCGACGGCGGCCTTTGGAGGCTTCTTCGGACAATCCCGAGAAGTATGTCCATCTACCCTCCTTGTACTGAGAAAGCTCCTCAGCACTCAACTTGCCACCTGTCTTGCCTGCCTCCGCTTTCTGGTCTGGAGTAAGCTTAGACGCATTGTTCGAGTTCTTGGAGCCAGAGGCTCCCGGGCTCTGTCCTGGGGAAGATCCCGTCTGGTTCTAGCTTTTGCCCCCCAAGGCGTTAGCCTTGGGAGAAGCCGGCTCGGAAGTTTTGGGCTTGCCACCATTGTGTTTCATTTTTGCACTCTGCACAAGCGAGAGTGCGTCCTCAAAGGTGGCTGGCCTAAACATACGCACCTCCCATTGGATTTGCGTATCCAGGCCATGCAAAAACTGCCCTTTCTTGTCCGAATCAGATAAGCCTAATTGTAGACACAAGGTCGAAATTTTATTGGCAAACTGAAAGACTGGTTGCGCATTCTGACGCGCTCCCCTGAACTCGTCTTCGAGTCGCTCAAGGTAGTGGGGCGGTAGAAACCGCTGCTTAAGGTCGCGGACGAACTCGTCCCACACATAAGCTGCCATACCTGCTTTGGTGTGGGCATGAGCCCACTGAGTCCACCAAGGAATGGCCTCACCTTCCAAGTACCAACTAGCTAAGATCACTTTGTCAATATCTGTTTTCCTAACTGCGGCAAAGTAAGCTTCATATTGATGTAACCATGAATAAAGAGTTGTGGGATCGAGTTTACCATTATACTTACTGAAATTCATTTTCTCGAGAAAATGATTCGAGGGTGCCACCGGTGTAAATCTGGCGTCCAAAGCTCTGAGGTAACGCTCGTGTTCCACACATCGCAAGGCGTCGTCTTCTCATTGTCGGATCTCCAATGCACGCATCTGCATCTCAAGCAAGGAGTTTGGCTGCGGCTGTGACCCAGCGAGAGGGTCCTTGTGACGAGGATCTGGTATCTGGGATACGGAAGGAGAGGGAGGAGGAGATGGAAAACGCGACGCTAGAGAGCGAGAACGCTCCTCCAGAGCCAAGATCCGCGCCTTCTGCTCATCCAACTTGGCTGTCTGGTCTGCGATTGCTCGCATCATCTGCTGGAACATGTCTGTGACACTCAAGCCGGGTGCCCTGGCTGGGCTGCCTGGTGCACTCTGGTTCCATGGTTCTGGTTCTCTCTCGTCGTCGAAACTCGCCATAGCGGGAAAATGCAATTCCTTTCCAGAACGCAATCTGACCATCCACTATCTGTGTGGGAGACTTCCGGAGGCTTCCGGAGGCTAAAAACCAACCGTCCTTCGAGGGACAGGAGTCACTCCGAAAGGGGTAGTCCACCGGTGTCTAAAAACCAACCACACGAGCGAAAAAAATTTCTAGTTTTCTTTGCTGAATCTTTGTCCTTGAAGTAGGCTCTGATACCACTGTAATATGCGGAAGCTTTGGAGAAGGATCGGTACTTCAAAACTCAGAAATCAGCACTCTTTTCGCGACAGAATAAACGCACAATCTGAAAGGAGATGTGCAGAAAATAGAAAGAAGGGGGAGATGGAGAAGACACAGTATTGGGTCCCAATTACCCTCTATAGGGCCCCCACCACGGATGGTGTATTTGCTCTATTAGAATGATGTAAATCTAAAAACAAATACAAGAAACTTGACCTTTTCTTGGCTGGAAAATCCTGCCCTTGACCTTCAGAAGTCCACCCCTTTGCTTGGCAATCTCCTTGGCTTGACTGGCCCTTGATTGGCTTGAGCACTTGGTGAAAACTGAGATGAAAGATGGAATTATGGCTCTCTTCTATTTATACTACCCTTCAGAGGCAGTCGGCCAGTATAAGGGCAGGCGGCCAACATCAGTTATGTCCCACGACTGGATATTCAGCAATTAATGCTGAAAAATCCCATTAAATGCTGGAAAAATTCCCATAATTCCTGCGCATCACTTCCTCGGTGGCTGAACATCAAGCGCATGCTTCTTAAGGGCTGGGCACATCTTTTGCCCATAATCCCAAAGCTGGGCAGCCTGTATGGGCTGCCCCACACCTGCCCTACAGCCATTTAAAGGCTGTATGCTCCTGAAAATAGCCTTATCTTTGCCCAAGGGCTGTCCCACAGCCCTTACATGGCTGGTGGGTCCAGCCTGGGCCTTCCTGGCCCTCATGGGGATGGTTTCACACCATTCCTATGCCCATACTAATCTTCGGGGTAGCCCTATGGGCTGGCCCCTTGTCCTAAACATAATCTACTCAGTGATCCGGTACCATACCAGATACACAGAACCACTGACATCATTCTAGAGGGAGACTCACAGCGCGGACTGGCGCTGTTTCATGTGCAGGACAGTGCACACCTGACCTTAGACTCCTGTGCAAGACAATGCACACCTGACCTCGGACATCTGAGATGGATCCCTGGCTGACTCGTCCCGGACTGGGCTCACATGGGACCAGTTCACCATCCCAGGTCCTCAACCTTCTGTACAGAAATGTCTACGTGGCATCCAAGTGCGGGATGCACGTGACAACAACTTATGCAGAATGATCAAAAGACAAAGTACTTGATGCAAGAGAGATGGAGAACAATACTAAACCAAAGTTACAAACTCTCATCCATGAGCTCTGGCAAGGAGCTTTGATGTGGCAATCTAGGTGTCTAGACTCTAGGAGGATGTGATGCACAACAAGGGTACATCAAAGCTCCGGCAAGGAGCTTTGATGCCGGAGCTTTGATGCGGCGATCTAGGTAGACTTTTGAAGGAGGATGTGATGCACAACAAGGGTGCACAATGCAGTCTAATCACAATGACCTCAATATGACTAAGGCAGCTGCCGAACTTGCCTATATAAAGTACCCAGGGTCGGTCCAGCCCGAGGTATACATCGGATGTATTTCAACACCCCCATCCCAGTTGGTCATGTCCACTCCCGGCTAGTTTAGGTGTGAACACACCTTACTCACGGGCATTTTTCCCCTGTGACTAGACACGTTTTTTCCCCGTGTGAACACACTTATGTTTGTTGGGCCCTTTGCCCTAAGCTACTTTATGTACTTACTTGTACTTTCATTTTATCATTATTGAGTACATCTTTTCCAGCACTCGTGTTTCTCTGTGCTTGAGGTTGTGTGCGTGTGTGTGTTTGTGCGCGCGCGCGCGCAAGCTAGATGCCCTCCTACCCAACATTGGTCTCAAAGCACGGTGCTACAAGGGTTAGGATTACCCCCATTGCCCTTGAGCTTCTCCACTTGCTTGAGCCTATTGCACACATTAGAGAATTAGGGTTGGGATTTCTGAGCATTAGGGTTAGGGCTTCTCCCTGCATCCTGCATTAGGGCTTTTGAGCATTAGGGTTAGGGTTTTCCCTATTGCCCTCTGCATCAGCCCTCAGCTGCCCTGCCCCTGCCCTCAGATCCGTCATCGCCCCTGCGCCGCCCTGCATCGTACGACGCTGCCCAACGCCACCCGTCGCGCCTCCCAGTTTTGCTACAACCGCCTTGCGCCGACTTGTACTGCGCCGACTGCACCCTCAGAACTGCACCACCCAGTCCACTGTCACCGCCTACCTCAGATCCCTCATATCTACGCTGTCGCTGCCTTTACCTTCAATTCTGCGCTGCCTGCTGCAGCCTATACACTACGCCGCCTTGCAGCTGCTGTCCTGTACTGCCCAGTTGTCCTTCCTGCAATGTCTACGCCCAACAACCTGCCTTGCACAGTACAAATCTGCGATTGCTGTTCATCCTGCACGTGTACCTGCACACTACAAAATTTGGGGCATTTGAAATTTTTCAAAAATTTCAGCCCTTAGAGATTTCAGGTTTGTGGGATTTGCAAATTTTGACCTAAAATTGCTAAAAATTAGTAAATTAGTTGCATTAATTTTGGGGCTTTTGACCATTGAGCCTGCAATTGCAACATTGGCACACATTGGCATTGATTGCAACAGATTTGGTGCATAATTGCACTAGAAATTTGGGGATATTGCAAAAATTCGCACTATTTGCAAGCAATTTTGGGTGTTACAGGCACATTTACTTGGCATTGGGACATTTCTCCCAATTTTTTGGGCATTACAGCATTTGGTACAGGTGACAATTGCTTTAGCAAATTTACAGGTGCAAATCCGGTTCAGATTTGGTCTAATTGGCTGCCTAAAAATTGGGGCTTTTCTACATTGAGCCCATTTTTGCAACATTCAACTAATTTACCTTTGATTTTGCCAAGATTTGAACACTTGCAGCTTTTACAGGTGTCAGCTGATCGTGTTTTTCACGGCACGTATACATTTGTGGTTTGCTGCAGTATATGTATGCCATAGTGGACACTTTGACAGATTTGCATCATCATGCAATACTTGTTGCAAATTTGGGACATGCATATGTATTTCTTGTGGTGAAGGAGTTCCCTTTCAGTCCATTGATTATCTTGCTATTTATCTCCCGCATTCTTACACTTTTGCTGGACATTGCCTACTTGTGGTGACTTGTGACAGATTTGTTGTGTTGTCATGGCCAACAATAATAATGACCTCTTTGGAATGCTCTCTCAAGTGCGTGTGTGAGAGCATATCTTGATACAGAGTTCTACACTCACTATTGGGCACTGATGACGTTAATGGGGATGTCGTAGTATCTAGTCCATACTATGCATAATGGAGTTGATAGTTATATGTTGACTACCATGAGTATATAACATGCACGTTCCTAAAAGGTGAATTCGGGCATGTTCCTAGGTTCATCTAGGTATATAATTCAATCGTATTAGCGGACATGCAAATTTCACATTGTGAAGTTTTTGTCCAGGTTGCGGCCAGTTGATATTGTGCTAATTCTTTCCATCTTTAGTGGTGCATTTGCCCTATCAGCTACTTATTTGCTGTACTAATTCTTTCTATTTGCTACTTCCCTTAGTGCTAGGTTTCATTATGGTTGAGTCTGCCCTGCATCTCCGGAGGTTTGACAGAAACTCAGTACGAAGGGCTTTGTGTGAATATATGCTCTTCTGTGTGTGTGTGTGTGTGTGTGTGGAGTGTGTGTGTGAGAGCATATCTTGATACAACAGAGTTCTACACCCATTATTGGGCACTGATGACGTTAGTGGGGATGTCGTAGTATCTAATCCATACTATGCATAATGGAGTGGATAGTTATATAGTCTTGTGGGTTGACTATCATGAGTATATAACATGCACGTTCCTAAAAGGTGAATTTGGGTATGTTCCTAGATTCATCTAGGTATATATACATACATACATATATGTATGTATATGTATATACATTTATATGTATGTATATGTATATACCTATACATACATGTGTGTATATATATATATATATATATATATATATATACATACATACATACATACATACATACATACATACATACATACATACATACATACATACATACATACATACATACATACATACATACATACATACATACATACATACATACATACATACATACATACATACATACATATATATACGTATACATATATGTTGGAAATTAATGATCCACCCTTGTAATTGTAACTTTGCACATTACGACGTGCTCTATTTTGTGAGGTTTTCTTTATGAGGAATAGCTGTTTTAGTGAGCACATGAGCGTTCGATAATTTCTAGTTAAGCCGTTGGATATTGGCCATATATGGCTGGATGGTTAGGAGGCAACTTACGTAGACTTACGAAGTAGGATGTGCCAAAGTCATGCAACAACAGGAGCACGCACACCACCCTAGGGCACTCAACAACGTTGGTGGTTGGGCTCCCATCTCCTAGTCGTTGCTCCCTCCCAAAAACCCGGTTGGAGGAGATATCTACGACAAGGTGCCACCACACCCTATATATGGCTCTTCGACTGCCCATGCTCTTGCATATGGGATAATCCACCACAACTTCTAGTCATGCAATAACCCGAGAGTAGCTACGAGAATGGCCTCCTCCAACACCCTCCTCCAATTCAAGCACCTTGATCAAACAGAGGTTAGGACCACACAGCCCGAGCTGTGATACCATGTCAAAGTCACGCAGCAACATCACACACACCACTCTAGGGCACTGAGCAACGTCGGTGGTTGGGCTCCCATCTCCTAGCCATTGCTCCCTCCCAAAAACCTGGCCGGAGGAGATATATATGACAAGGTGCCACCACACCGTATATATGGCTCTTCGACTTCCCATGCTCTTGCATATGGGATAATCCACCACAACTTCTAGTCATGCGATAACCCGAGAGTAGCTACGAAAATTGCAACCTCCATTGTGGTACACGATCACAGTCCTTTATGTGGATGACCTCATTTTGATGAGGCATCAGGAGGAGAAGATCCAACAGATGAAGGAGATGTTGAGTTCAGAGTTTGAAATGACAGACCTTGGGCTTAGCATTTTTGTTAGGACTAAGATTTGGCAAGAGCTAGATTGCATCTTCATTTCTGAGTAGAAGTATGCCAGGAGAAATATAGAAGGCATTTGGTATGGCCAAGTGCAAGTGAGTGGGGACCCCTATGAGGTTGATGCGAAGTTGTCTACAGAAGACATTTTTGTACTCGTGAATGGAGTACAAAATGTTGGTGGGGAGTTTAATCTTCTTGTGTAATCCACGGATGTGCATCAGCTTTGTAGTTAGTATATTGAGAAGGTTCTGAATCAGCCTGGGAGAACCATGGAAAGGTAGGGATTGTTGGGTAGGAGGGCAGCTGGCCTGTGCACACACACACACACAACCTCAAGTAGAGAGAAACGTGAGTGCTGGAAAAGATGTACTCAATAATGATAAAATGAAAGTACAAGTGTACATAAAGTAGTGTAGGGCAAAGTGCCCAACACACATAAGTGTGTTCACAGGGGAAAAAAACCTGTCCAATCATGGAAAAAATGCCTGTGAGTAAGCTGTGTTCACACTTGAACCAGTCGGGAGTGGACATGACCAACAAACCCCCCTCAAGTGAACGGTGTGAACGGGAAGCATGGTAATAAAGCTGTGAATGCTGCCTTGCACTATGCTCCACATTAAGAGTGATCAAGAGAGATCACGATGGCAAAGATGAACTGCAATGCCAATGGGAAAAGCGAGCACTATATGACGGGGAAAAGGAGAATCCACAATGTCAGTGTGCTAATGCTAGAGCACATAGTACATAAATGCATCACCTGAAATGCATGTCAAAGATCATGTGCATCAAATCAAGAGGCATCGCATAATACCCCCCTGAAGGCAAGCATCCAAATGCCAAGCTGAACTACATGTAATCCACATCCATGACAACAAGAGAGCAAAGCATAGCTTTGTAACTGCACCAGTGATGAGCATAAGAAGAGGTAGCAGATATACGCATGTGTAAAGGCAACAGGATCTAGAAGTCATGCCTGTGAGACATGCAATGTAAGCTACAAGAGAAAAACTCATCAATGGAGGATCTGATGAGAAAAAAGCAATGGTAGGGCTGATAAAAGTAAAAATTCAGCAATGGAAAAAGCTGAAAATCGGGAGAAAAAGTGGGGGCTTGAGGCGGGCATAAGCCAATACTATGAGAGGATGGGTAAACTCTCAGCGATGCCATGATCAATGGCATGTATGGCAAGTGTAAAGATGCATAATCCCACAATGAATAATATACATTTGACATGTCAAATCCATGAGGACAAGCCAACACTGGCCAAGTGTGTAAAAGGCACTCCCAGTAAACATCACATGTGAGAAAGTGACAATGTCAACACTATAGAAACAATCCCACTGCAAGGGAAAAACAACATAAAAGGTAACTCCAATAGACATCACATAAGAGAAAGCGTCTAGCATAGACAAGCGTAAGGGTCAACAAGCATAAGTGACCACGAGGCATCACCAACTGCATGTGGGCAAGAAAATCCCCTTCGAAATGCATCTGGTAGACAATGCATACCAAGGAGTACAGACTATAGAGCATAGTTATAGAGCATACTCATCAAAAGCAATGGCATCAGAAGACATCTCTGCAGGTGATGAAGATGTAAGGGTCAAGGTTGATACATGTTTAGCCAAATTGGCCTGATTTGCACTCGTGGAAGAAGATGCCAGCTTCTTCTTTTTTTCACTCTCAATACGCTTCCTGCATTCCTCTATAACGTGCCCTGTTTTCTTGCAATAATTACAACGCTTTTTCTTTTCAGGCTTGTCCTCTGTCTTGGGAGAATCCGATGGGCTAGGTTTAGACCCAGATCTATTCCCACGAAAGGGAGCAGCCATTGTTGACTCAGCAGACATCATGTTGTTCCTATTGGAACGAGATTGCTCTTCACTGACCAAGAGAGTCACAAGGTTGTCAAAAGTGACCGCATTAGGTGCATTGCCAGCCAACAACGGCAAAGTGGTGCCAAATGTCTGCTAAGAGTCAGGCAAATTACGCAAAACTGTTTGAACAAGATAGCCACCTGTCAAGACTTCATCAATGTTAATGAGCTGCTCTCGTAGGTCTTTCACATGCGTAAGGTACTGATCGTCATTGCGACCTGAATACAATGCCACCAAGTTTCCTAGCACCCTTTGTAGTGGTGTAGGAACAAATGTGCGGAATGATATGCCCGTGGCATGAGAGAGCAATCAACGCATGGGCCCGAGCATCCCTAGCATCCCAAGTACGCTGCTGCTAAGTAGGAGGAGGACGAGGAGGTGGACTTGCAGGAGGGTGAGCGGGAATCACTTCACCTTCCACTGGAGCAAGTGCAAGAGGACGCTCCTCAGTGCATGCATGTATGTATGTATGTATGTATGTATGTATATATAATCACATTACCTATAAGACTTTAGACAGTTACAATTGATAAACCTAAGGTAAAGTTTGATATTACACATTTTCCACAAAACACTAACCACAAGACTACCATCCAGGCTTAACCCCTCTTTGTTGAGTATCTAACCTCTCATAGTTGGGACAAGTCAAGAGTCAACTCCTAGAAGGTCTTTAGGTTATCACCAAAGGTCACATAGATTTGTACAGTCATCTTTGACACTTTTTGTACTATATAATATACTAAAAATATAGCTATCTCTCTCTATCTTTGTTGGTGATTTGCATCAAGGTTCCTATTCGATTGCTTAGGACAAAAAGAAACAAATAGAGCTTCCGTCCATGTGACTGTATCTCTACTTGTGCATTTGTATGTGTGTTGCTACCTTTGTCTCCACTCCAACAATTAGTATTACAACAAGTTCTCTTGGCTTTTGCCAAAGTCATTTGCTCTCGTCATCACCTCCTCGAGCTACTCTTCTGATTGAGCTATTCTCTTAGGTGGAGAAGGCGTACCTCTTGGCTTTTGCCAAAGTCGTTTACTCTCATCATCACGTCCTCAAGCTACTCTTTTGATTGAGCTATTCTCTTAGGTGAAGAAGGCGTACCCTTGAGACTATTGTTAACAATAACAATTTTTGCAACTTTCGAACTATTTTAGGTGCGATCCGAGACCTATTTCCTTATTGTGTAAGGTTTCTACAGATATTCCGCGGGAGTGTCAATTAAAACTATCTTTGTTCGATTTTAGATTTTCTATAGTGTAGCAGCATAAATTTGGTGTCCAGACATTGTGTGCATATGCCATAAGTGTTACAAGGCCCTCATCGCTACTTTCTCCGTCTCGTCGTCGATATCGTATCTTCGAGCTCATTATCAATAGCTTCATCAACATCATCATCATTATCATCGACATTTCTATACTCTACACTGTCATTTTTCACACTTCGAAGATCTTGTCATCACATCAATGATTTGTTGGCAACCATCTTGGTTGCATTTAGTGAGCATTGATAGTACTGGCAGGTTGTTGAGATATTTAATTTTGTGTCAAAGATTCATTATTAGCAAGATGAAATGATAGTAGACAGTGATGTATTTGGGATGCTTTCCGCTAAGGATAAGCTTGATGGGACAAACTACCCGTTGTGGTCCTATATGATGCATAATGTATTGGTTGTCAAAGGGATTTGAAATGTTGTTATTGGCATTGAGCCATGCCTTGTCTCGCCTCCGCACCTCTCACTCACAATGGAACAAGGTAGCTAGGATGGCAAGGATGCACAGGCACATGCATTGGTAGCACTTTCTATAAAAAGTAGCATTATTCCTCATTTTTCCTCGTTTAAAACTGCCAAGCAGGCTAGGGATGTGCTTGATGTGCTTTACCAAGTGTGTAACAAGACACGTGTGGCCTACTTGTGTACGCAGTTAGAGTCTGAGCATATGAATGAGGGACTCCATGGATGGGTTTCTCACAAGAATTGAAGATCTCAGAGAACAGCTTGCATGTGTTGATGAGGCCTATCCGGATAGTTCATTGATGTCTATTGTTCTCACAGCTTTACTGAATTCATACTATGGTTTTGCATCCACACTTTGGCCTATAATGAGGCCTATCCGCACAATTCACTAGCGTCTATTGTCCTCACAACTTTACCGGATTTATATCATGGTTTTGCATCCACACTTCAGCTTTACTGGATTCATACCATGGTTTTGCATCCTAATGCCCTTACGTTTGGTAAGGTTGTTGCAGTGCTCTTGGTTTTTGTTTTGGATTTTAAGTTTTTTGTTTTTTGAATTTTGCATGATTTTTCTCTTAGGTTTGGCATCGCATTGCATGTATTTAAGTAACCAAGTTATCCACAATAAGAGACCGTCTTTTGCATCATCTTCTATCACGATTATGATTTTGTTGCACTCTCATGTATGCTCTCATAGCTAGGTTCTTTAGTTCCAACATGTATAAGCTAATGTCAAAAGAGAAATCCCAACAAAATGAACTAGTGTGTGTGTAGGAGATTAGGCATTCGCTGCTAGTCAAAAAGTTAAAGGTAAAGCTTTCTCTCAGCGTGACTACAAGATAAAGACAGAATCAGCCCAATCTTCTGGCAAGGATGCCGAGAAAAGGAATAATAAGCCTAAGAAGAAAGGTAAATGCAACTATTGTCAAAAGCCAA
Source organism: Cibotium barometz (assembly GCF_041138505.1). Classification (NCBI taxonomy): domain Eukaryota; kingdom Viridiplantae; phylum Streptophyta; class Polypodiopsida; order Cyatheales; family Cibotiaceae; genus Cibotium; species Cibotium barometz. The sequence goes on along the minus strand of NC_141100.1, from coordinate 5,454,238 downwards.
GCCATTATATCAATGAATGCAAAAAAAAAAGGCTAGAAAAGAAGAAGAAAAGATCCTGCATGGCTATGGCTGACGCATCAACACCAAGTGTTGAAAAGAAGGAGTCGGTGAACTATGCACATGATGATTGAGTATTCATTGCGCATTGTAGTTATGACCCTTCTATCCATAATGTAGACATGTCATCGACGGATCACCATGTCTAGTATTTTAATAGATGCTCGCAAACACATTACTTCTCAGCGTGGCTTAATTTTCTTCCTTGAGTATGGTCCTTACATGTGCAAACAACTCCTCGTATCGAGTGAAAGAAGTTGGTATAGTTATACTCCCTACTGCAAATGGTGGAACAATCACTCTCTCAAAAGCCCTGTTTATGCCAAGCATTAAAAAGGACTTGATGTTAGTCTCTACCATTACTAGGGCAAGCCTAGTGGTCATATTTGTTGATAATAGGTCTATAGTTCATGAACGGAGTGATGGAGACATCACTTTGGTATCGGATACTCTAAGCCATGGGCTTTACACATTAGACAAGTATACGAGGTTGGTACATAATGCTTGTTCAATTACTCCTACACGTACTATAAGTACCGTGAAGCTATGGCATGCCTACTTTGGCCACTGGCTACAATTTGGTATATTATTGCATTGGTAGTGCATCATGGATAAAAAGTACATTAGTTGTATCAAGACTACCTTCTTAAATAGTGATTTGCATAAGGAGATTTATGTATCTCAACCTCGAGGTTTTGTTTAGAAGGGACAAGAGTCCAAAGTATGCAAGGTAAGAAAAGCTTTTTTTATTGGTCATCGTTTTATATGTTGATGACATGTTGCTCACAAGCCCTAATAAGGAGAAGATTTTAGCCTTCAAGGCTAAATTACATGTATCATTTGAGATGATAGGTTTGGACAATCAAAGTATATGCAAAGACTACTTACATGGTTTGGTCTTAGAGACCGTAAGCATGTTGCTATACCAGTACAGACAGGTGCTCAACTCAGTCTCCAAGATGAGTTGAACCATTTGGTGCATCACTTTATTAGCAAACCGACAATGGCCACTTTGAGCTATAAAGCTAAGAATAGAAAAACTTTTACAACAATTTTGGAGAGTGTGTGGCAACTCACATGCCTTTTAACAAATCTTAGTATTGAACAGCAATCTCCAATCTCCATCTTCATTGACAACCAAAAAGCATTGGATGTTACAAGTAACCTAGTGTTTCATGCTCGTACAAAGCAAATTGAGGTACGTTAGCATTATGTCAAAGAGTAAGAAAGATTAGCTTGACTTATGTCTTTACACACGACATTGTGGCAAAAATGTTCACGAGGCTCTCTCATAAGAGATCAAAAGCTTTTTCCAAAGCCTTGGGCTTCTTGCCATTCGGAGATCAATTAGTCACATGATACTTGTACATGTTCACATCATCACTAAAGGAGGATCTGTAGCCATTTATATGGTAGTGGTGTGTGGACATAGGCTAATACTGAGCCGGGACACTTTTATCCTCCTTATGAGGTTTTTTCCTCGAGCATTTTTATACACTCATGAGTATGTGTAAGTGACTTTATCATGTCACTTCACTTATTCTCATCAATCCACTTTGAGTGTCGTGGTCTTTAGTATCTCATGCTCCTTAGTATCTCTACTCATTACTAGATCCGTGTGTTGCTACCTTTGTCTCCACTCCTATATATATATATCCTTCAATGAATTGACCTTATGCCTTCTCTCTACACGTTAAAGACTATTGTATGGTGCTGTCGGGTTCACTTGATATTATAATATAAGGAATCTTTCAAAACACTAATTGCGGCTTCAAATTGCAATTCCATTTGCTTGGTTGCGATGGTTGGTTCACACAGGTCTAAGAGCCACTCCCCACCCAGGGGGGACGATGGAGAGAAAAGGGGGAAAGGGAGTCCCCCGCACCCCCGATGCTAGTGGGGGAAGAAATGGTTCCGGCTGAATTTGTGGAGCATTATTTAGTTTTTCACTGGTGCAGACCTTCAAATCACTCGCAACTCCCACTAAACCTTCATATTTCTGAGGTTTAGTGGGGGCTTCCAAAATTCTAGGAAAAAGGGTACTCTCTCCATATTTGGGAGGAAATTCAACCCCAGTGACCCTGCAAAGCCATGGTGGGACGTGGCTCTAAAACTGAAGTTCTATTAAGTGAGCTATACGACTGTTCATGAGTTGTCGATCCTTCCCTAGGAGCAAGAGAGTTTATTATTACTCTAGAAATGCAAGAGAGGTTAGATAGGACATCGGGTGGGGTACCTTCGTTTATTGATGAGAAATGAATAGTTTTTAATTAATCTGTAACTCTGCATGAAAGGAGACGATGATGAGACCACTCCTCATAATTCTGTTTTTTTATGCTGACAGGATGATCTCCTTGGAAGAAAGTCCACACAGCCTTTAGACTTAGATACAGACTAGCAGAATATTGGGACCCCTACCATTTGGCACGTTTGGAGGTCACATTATACAGAGACCAACTGGGAAGGGATTTGCAACTTATTAATTCCCAATGTCGCAGGTCACTCTGAACAAATCTGTTTTTAATGTTGTTTCAACCATCTGAAAGATGGTTTTCATCGATGACTGCTGCAATGTGCCTTTAACCAGCACAAGGAAGCCCTAGCTTGGACGATGACTATTACGTATGAGTAGATCCTGTATTGACATGGTATAATAGGAAGTGCATGAAAAGCATCAACAATAGCATTCGATCAGAAGCTTACCTTGGGTCTGCCCAGAATGAAGCTTTGTCGAGCTCTGGTACAACCAATGTCAAATTGAGATGCCTGGCGATGGCAACCATGTCACATATCTGCCAACCAGATAAGAGAGGGTAAGGTGGGAGTGAAGTAGCGATGCACGATGGGTATGCGGGAGGGAATACGAAAGCTTACTGCGGCACGCATCTGGTTGAGCCCTCCGTTGCAAGAGACGAGCAAGTAGCCATTGTTTTTGTACATTCCTGATAGCAATGCAGGTCAAGAAATTCATTACAGCAGTGACGAGAGAGGTGAAGAAAAGGGCTTTAATCAAGGTGCAGAGGTTCACCTAAGCAAATGGGGATTAATTAATTCAGCAGAAATGCAAAGGTTGGGGGGGATTTGATCAGAAAATTTGCTTACTGGGAAGGCGCGGGGGGGCGAGATCGGAGGTGAGGATGGAGGGTGCTGTTGTAGAAGAGAAATCGGAAGAAGCGAGACGGTGGTGGTTGTTGTTGAAGTCGCGGCTGTTGAGGCAAGGCGGCCAAGCCTTGAGGAGGAGGAGGGGATGCCATAGCTGTGCGAGGGCCATGAGCTGGATGAGACAAGTCCAGAGAAGAATGCTGGTGCTCAGCCTAATCAGCCAAACGTGCAGCCGCGAGCGTGGCAGCCTCCCGCCCACCCTGCCACCTGTTGCCGCGGCTACGTTCAGCTGGCCTTCCAGGGCGTGCAAATCCACCTCTTGTAGCCACTCCCAGGGCGACGCTTTGCCGTGGTGAGCGAGAGGAGGATGTTTGGCGTGAATCATGCTGATGAAGAGGAAGCGGGAAGGGAGATGGTGAGGCGGGCGGGACAGGCTTATGAACTAAAAGAGCAAAGCAACGCAAGCGTCACACGGTCTCTCTCTCTCTCTCTCTCTCTCTCTCTCTTTCTCAGGGCCGTGAGCTTCAATCCCTCCCCTTGCTCTTGCTTCACCCCATCCTGTGTTGCTTCTCTCTCTCTCTCTCTCTCTCTCTCTCTCTCTCTCTCTGTCTGCGCGTTGTGGCTTCGCGTGACCGGTCGACGGATCGGTTACCTGTCGAAATGGATGCCAACAAACTATTCGAGAATCAGTTATTCGCAGCGCCAACAAACTTCGACGGATTCACCACACACAGGCACCTCTCTCTCTCTCTCTCTCTCTCTCTCTCTCTCTCTCTAGCCTGGCGTAATCAGCCTATCTCTGCACCCGCGCGCGCGGGCTCCTTTCTTGAATGCGCCGTTCTTTGCCTCGCCCCTTTCTTGGCTTGCGCCGGAAGAATCTGCTCAGTCCACCCCGGCCGCTCAGAACGCAATGACGCGTGAAGAAGCCGGCGAGGCAAGACTTACAAGACCAGTTGAGTTTTTTTCTCCCTTTCTCTTTGACAAAGGGCCGCGCTACGCCAATCACAAACGATGCCGTAGTGTCGGCCGGTTGAAATGCAGGTTCGCAGATGCGAGAGAGAGGGGGAGGAGAGGCTAAGGCGACGGCGATGGCCTCGCCTCCTCTTAGCGTTCTGTGCACCAAGCACACTCCTTCCTAGCTATCTATGTGTGAGCTTTTTCCACAAAATGGAGGCCGGGTCTCTCCCCCTGAGCTCTTCCTGTCTCTGGTAAACGTTTTCCCGTTTCTCTCAATCCCCAATGCTATCCCCTTTATTTTTCTTTTCATAGGTTTGTTTCCACAACGTCTCACCCCTTTCGCAATCGCCAGCACAGGACTCTCTCTGTCTTTCTCTCTCTTGCATAGATCCACGTGGACATTTTACCCATCTACCATTACATTTTACCTATCCAAAGAAAGGAACCTCGCAACCCAAAGCATCCCCACGTCTCACAAATTAAAACCAAAGCCAACCCACGTCTCACAAAATCATGCTAAAAGTTTATCAAAGGATATTTTCATCGCTTCTAGGATTCAACCTAGTTGCCTGGCAGATGCATTGTGTGATGCAGTGGCGCTGGAACGAGTGGAAGAAAGGAAAAACTCAAAACTGTCCTCCGTGGCAGGGACCACAGACGGCAGAGCAAGCCTTCCTTCAGCTCTGCTCATCATCCGTTCTTTTCTACCAGCTGTTATAACCTCTGCATTTCAACCCCTTTTTTGTGAAGAAAACTAGGTGCTTTTCATTACTTCTAATCTAATCTAATAACAATAAACCCTAATATAAATAAGAATAAGAATATAGTATATCTTCATAGGAATCATAGCGCCTAATAGACAGCAATCATAAACTTAAGTCCCCTCGAATCAATGGTGGGTGAATTTCTCGTCAAAAGTTGAGTTTTGTGAGTGCGCGGCACTTTAGGTACAGACTACAGTTGTACACAGTAAAATTAATAAACTTCTCCTCTACTTGTCATGCAATCAACATCTCACCGTGCAGATTTGAGAACAGTTCACTGTGGCCACCAGCACCAGGGCCATCGCACCGCCCCAGTCCCACCAGCGGGTCCATGCCAGAAAAGACTTGGCCACCACACCGTTATAAAGAAAGGCCACCACCCCACGTCCCACTACCACACATGCACAGGGCCCCCGGGCACACTGTAAAAAGTCCAGCGTCCACGTAGGCTTCCGAAGCGTGGTATTTCAATGCTGCGTGCCAAGCTGCCAACATTGCAAACACGTCATCGCCTTCTTGACTTTAGAGCCCTGCTCGTTGTCCACGTCCCCACACGCTATCCGTACCACGGTCATGATGGCCGGGCCCCGCGCGTACCAAAAATGGATCTATTCCAATTTTCTTTCATCATTATTGTAATTTCACTTGACGAATTTCCCATCACCGCCCCAGTGTCAGAAATAAACTCTCTTTTTTTCACCAGTTGAGTGCAAAATGAAACTCAACCGGTTTTTATTGAAAAAAAATGTATGGGTTAATCGTCTTAAAATTTCAAATTTTGAAATTTAATCTTAAATTTTAACGTTGCCCAAAATTACGACGGTTTTTTTCGTGACCGCCCCTCTCTTTCGCATGTGAATAAACTTACCTATATTTTTTCCAAAAGTTCACCCACCAGATCCGGCACACGAACTGAGTTAAGACTAATTTGCGTCACGCCGTCTCATGCATGCCATCATGCTCTCTTTCCAAACCACCGCGGCACCGCCCCCGCCCTCTCTTCATCACCGCTTTCACACGGCCTCTATTTCAATGTCCCGACGACCCTTGCTTTTCGCACGAAAATGATTACGTCTGCACACAAATCCCCATTTTTTATAAATTAAAAACCCCACGCGTTTCCTTTTTTTTATCGCCCCCTTTTAAGTTATTTCTCAAAACATATATATATATATATCATTGTCTAATTATTCCTTGTAGCTAGGACTATTATAAAACTAGTTAAAAATTCAAGATGGCCTGCCTTTTGCCATGAAGAGAATGGCAAAACAATGGAAGAAGAAAGGCAAAATTTGAAGCTAGAAAGCGAAAGAAGAAAAGGATGCAACAAAGCGCCAGAAGTTTGCTTCTAATATGAGGTGAGTGCACACGCTGTGAGGAACAACTGTCCGTCGGACGGCAATGCAGCTGGAAAGGTATTCGATTACAAGACTTGAATTTACAGGTTTAAACATTTGATGTGCTGACCTGAATTGTTCAATAGCCTCGTCCACGATAAAAAAAATAACACCGATTGCATCAACAACAAAAAGAAAAACACTTGGAGAGCAGTTAAAGTTTGTGGGGATGAAGGATGTTTGGGGGGGGGGAGGGAGGGAAAAGGGCAATGATGAGTGTTACAAATTTTTTAATTAGGAATTGGAAGGACAACAATACTTGAGACAGAGACAAAAGGTTATTTATATTATGAGGTAAATATATAGTACATGTACATGTTGAAGTGGTATCTTTTCTTGAGATGGAGGAATGGGGGGGAAGGGGGAGGGGGCAGGGGGCAGGGGGCATAAAACACCACTTAAAACAAATGACACAAACAATCTTAAAAGAAAATGAATAAGAACAGCACCTCTCTTTTTGTTATCTGGAAAGAGATTTCTAGCTACAAACACTTTCCCCTCATCACCAGTTTGCTTTTGACCATATAAATGGGAAGGAAAACCCACAACAGTCAGTGTCTCAATAGCAAGGGGGTGACAAGGGTAGGATCTTCAAAGCCACAAAGATCAGATCGCCTAAGTAGCGCAGAAGCCGATGCCCCAACTTAAAAGGAGCCATTAGGAAAAAGTTCTTGTGGAGACTTTAACGGCTTACAATTATCAAAGCTGGATGATCCTTCATCAGCAACATTGTCTATTCATAAAGATTATAAGAGTAAGGTATAAGATATAAGATTTCGGTCATAGATTTCTTTTCAACTCAAGAGAAGACAATTGCCTTGGTCATGTTCCATTAATAAGGCCATAGTTAAACTATACCACTTAACGACGAGAAGACAAGTTCTTAGTTACACAGGAAATGAGTGGGTTTGCAGAAGGAGAAATCTGTAGAGCTAGGAAAAAACAGCAGAGCCAGGGAACCATTAGATTTACAAAGCGAGAAATCTGTAGAGCAGGGAAAAAAACAACGCTTTCTAGTTTTACAGAGGACTGTCCAAAAGCAACACTCAATAACGCATAACATTTTTAACCCTCTTATACCTTATATAGTTTTATTCAGCTTCACAACTAAGCATAAAAAAAAATAAAACAAACGTTCAAGAGATGACTAAACAAATCAAACATATCTAGGAAAAAAAAAGCGCCATACATATAATAACAAAGCATTCTGGAAAATGGGAAAAGACCCATACATATATTAAGCATTCTAGAAAAAAAAATAAAAAAATATACTCAAAAAATAATTTCAATATACCAAAGAATTTATATTAAAAAACAATAAAATAATCAAAGGACAAATTTAAAAAAAAGAATCAAAAAATAATATATTATAATAATAATAAGTGATACTTGTTATAAACTATTCAAAAATCAATTATCAAATAAACTATTCAAAAATCAATTATCAAATAAATAGTATAAACCTCTTAAGTCTATAATCAACGAGTTAAATACCAAAGCATTTTGGAAATAAAACAAGAAACAAAATCATGAAAATAAATAAAATAATGAGAGCGACAGAAGCCACATATTCATTCAAAAAAATAGACCACAAAAATCAGAAAACAGCACAAAATATTAAACGAGCATCATTCTGGAAAAAAAAACCAGAAAGAAAAATCAAAATCATAGAAGGATATAAGAGGAAAAAAATACCTCTTAAAGAAAAAAAAATATTTCTTAAGGGAAAAAAGAAAGAAAGAAACATCAGGGAAAGAAAGCAACAAGGCAAAAAGAAAATCAGAAAATATTTGGCAAAGAAATCACAATACTGAAAGCCATTTTTTAAAAAGCGCAGAAAACTATGCTTAAAGAAATTCACACAAGAGAATGAGATCAAAAGTCACAAAACTATGCTTAAAGAAATCAGAAAATATTTGCCACATATAAATCGTAGATCTGAAAACCATTAATCAAAAAGCCTAGAAAACTATGCTTGAAGAAATTCAAACAAGACAAATAAGAAACATCATGAAAAAACAACGGCAAGGCCAAAAAAAAAAATATCAAAAAATATTTAGCACATGAGGACGTTGATCTGGAAGCCATTCAAAGCCTAGAAACTTGCGCCTTAAAAGATGAAAAGATATTCAGCTCTACGCTTCAGAGCAACATCATGACACAGAGCAACAAATAATTAAACCAAACTTCAACGAAATAAAAAAACAATGAAGGAAATACACAGAAAGAAATAGCAAAAGAAAGCAGCCGGAAATCCCATACAAGAGAAAATAAATAAAGAAATCCCATACACAGAAAGAAATAGCAAAAGAAAGCAGCCAGAAATCCCATACAAGAGAAAATAAATAAATAACAATGTAACATTCAATATCCCTATACATGAAATTATCCTAGTGCTATGCGAGATGACAGAAATCTAACGCAATCAAGCATACTCTATCAAATAATCCAAGAAATTACACTAGAGCTACAAATTTGGACCAACCTTGGGAGTGTGTGTGTGTGTGTGTGTGTGTGTGTGTGTGTGTGTGTGAGAGAGAGAGAGAGAGAGAGAGAGAGAGAGAGAGAGAGAGAGAAAGCATGCTTAGGGTGGGCGTCCTAGGGGCTAAAAATCATACAATACATATGAATTCTGTGTGTGTGTGTGTGTGTGTGTGTGTGTGTGTGTGTGAGAGAGAGAGAGAGAGAGAGAGAGAGAGAGAGAGAGAGAGAGAGAGAGAGAGAGAAAGCATGGTTAGGGTGGGCGTGGAAATATGTTAAAATCAAAATTATTGAAATAATAGGGTCTGATATCAAAGTCCATTTTCATTAATTAACACGCCTGAAAATTAACAACGTGCGCTGTCTATTAAAACAGGAATCGGATCTAAGCCATCATTTTGCCCATTTCTTTGGCAGCAGCACTAACAGCTTGCATGCAAAAACTAATCATTCTTGCACTCTGCACTCTGTAAAAAAAGGAAAAATGTGTGCTTTGGAACTAGCAATTTCAATCATTGATTTAGTGCATGCTTTCAACACCATGAAACGTTTGCCATTAATCACAAATAACAAAAGACAAACCCTCAAAATCACAGCAGTGAATGAGGCATCCTTAGCATCATGAAAAGGCCAAGGGAGCATCATCACGGCTCTCTCTTCAAATACCCTCAGCTCGCAGCTTAGGCAGCTTAGCATCACAGGGTGTGAAAGAGGGAGATCATCACAGGGTATGCGAGATAAAGAAGCGAGCCGTAGCCCAAGGAAATGAGTGGCTTTCCCTTCTTTTATAAAGAACCCTAAATCTTGCTAATGAATTATTAAATGCCATGTGTACACTGTATGATAACCCTTACCCTCCCATCATTAAACTTTTCATAAGAGAAAAAAATTTGCCCCAATGCTATGCCCTTCCCTTCGGCAGGCCAACAAATGTTCATCACTTTAGATAAGAAGGCAACAGAGATTTCTCCCTCTCTTTTTTGGAATAAATGTGTGTGTGTGTGTGTGTGTGTATATATATATATATATATATATTGCCCCCTTTCCAATGTAATGGTTACGTGGGCAGTGGGGCTTAGCACGACCTCCTCATTGTCAATGCGCTGAAGCTTGAGCCCTCCATCATTTTATTTTTTTATTTTTGGATCAATAATAAGTATAATATATAAACTTAAAAGGGCCAAATACACTTTATGACAAAAAAAAGATCTAAGTTTCTCCTAGAGTCCCTTAAACTTCACATTTAACTTCACTTAAGAATTTACACATAAATCCCATCTCTCCTCCCCTCCAACAAGAAATTGGAGTGCTCCCAAGAGATCTGATAACTTAGCATGATATAAGCTTCCATCATAGCTTCTGTAGTGCAGCCTCTAGGGGATTGTTTTTCCAAATTTCCCCCTCTTTGAAAGATCCCTGTCCCCTCCACGCAACGAATTCTGGGGTGCTAACAGCAGAAGTAGCACTTCTTGCGTGGGACAGGGTCCTTTACTTGGGGCCTCACCCACGTATATCCGGACAAGAGACTAATCCCTCGGTTCTTCCAAAACCAAACCCGAAAAAACTTCCCCCCTCGCCCGAAACGCACGGGCAATTCCTCCAGGATATTTTTACTCTAACGTAGTCAAGAGCCTTAACTAACTGAACTGATCTGACCGAACCCTTAAGTCCCATAGTCAGATCAAGGAAAAGACTTGCACTTGGATCATAAAGACCAATGCTTTTTTACTCATTGAGACGCACAGTCGTTGATTCTTTTCCATAGAACAATTTTTATCCAAGATTTATATCATCTATCGTACCATAACAGAATTGAGTCTCATTTTAGGGATCCATCGGTCCAACCTAACCCCATCCAGTCCTGTGGGTTAACCAACTGCCCAACCACTGTAGTGATGGGATCCATTTAAGAATTTGGTTAGGTTTTGACCCGGGTACCAGGGAAAAGCGTTCCCAGGTCCCCTATAGCCAGATATCCATACAAACTTAAAACTAGTCACACCACTTACACACCCAATATGAAATTACCTTTTCATAGATTTAGCTGTCTTTAAAACAATCTTTTAATGAAACTATAGTATCACTGATCATAATCCTCCAAAATATCCGGTTAATTCCTAATTTCAAATTTTTCCTTCATCAGTGTACCTATGGCATCATTGGCAACCAGAACGCTCACCACCTGTCCACTCAAGGGCCTTTTCGATAGTTCCTAGCTCATAGTACCCAGCAATATATTCACTTATAAAAATCAAAATGGAATCTCCGTTGAAGATCAGTAAGATCAACCAACAGATCCATATAAAAGAGCCATGGACTCATCCGTTGAGGACCAGCAAGGTCAATCAACCAGATCCATGCCCGAATTCAGAAAACAACTCTTACTCCTTGATCCAATATCTTCCCCGACGCACGTGTGGGTATCTTCAACGACCCAGAGCCCGAGCACCGTATGGTCAGCACCCTCTAGGATCCTTCGCTCGCAGGTCACCTAGCACTTCACTCATAGGCCGCTTCTTTAGTCCCTCATCCTCTGTACCGGAAGCTCACCATTTAAATCGAACCGACGCTGGTCTCAAGACCTCGGCCGACCTTGTTACGCGAGACGTTCTCCATTGACTCTCCGTTAGCAGCTGTTGCAACTTTATCAGTTAGGTCTCCACGACCTCATTCACAAGACGATCAAAATGCTTCCCCAACATTCTTGACATAAAACAGTCATTTAAAAACAGGTCATAAATACAGTTTCTATAACGAACTCTCGTCTTTCCACATTCTTCCACATCAATCCACATCCATTTTATATGTATTCCCATTCTCATCCAATCACATCATTTTTATATGTATTCCCATTCTCATCCAATCACATCATTTTCATATGTATTCCCATTCTCATCCAATCACATCATTTTCATATGTATTCCCATTCTCATCCATTTCATATGTATTCCCATTCTCATCCAATCACATCATTTTCATCTCATCACATCTTTCCTATCCTCATCAGATCTCATCCACTCGCATCTACCCATATTCACATCAGATCACATCACATTCATTCACATCTCATCCATTCATATCTACCCCGATCCACATCACATCACATCTCATTCATTCACATCTATCTCGATTCACATCCCATCACATCTCATCCATTCACATCACATCTCATTCATTCACATCTATCCCGTTTCACATCACATCACATCACATTCATTCACATCACATATCATCCATTCACGTCTATCCCAATTTACATCACATCCATTTCACATCACATCTCATTCATTCACATCCCGATTCACATCACATCACATCTCATCCATTCACATCCCATATCATTCATTCACATCTCGATTCACATGACATCACATTCACTCACATCTATCCATTTCACATCACATCACCTCCATCCATTCACATCCATCACATCACCTCCATCCATTCACATCCATCACATCACATTCATGTTGAGATATCGAGCTCATCTAGTGAGGCGGTGGACACACTGATGACCCGCCGGGGGGATAGGCCCCACACTTACACCACTGGCATGGTTGGTGAGATCATGGGTGATATGCGGCCAGTGGGATGACAGGCTGTGTTACAGCCATTCTAAAGGCATAGTTATAGCGCCAGCTCATTTAGTTGGGTTCACACTATGGAGAACCCTAGTATGTATTTGGTTGAGTACCTTTTTATATTGTGTGTACTCTTATCTTTGTATATGGTGTGCTGAGTGTTGTGTGAAGGAAAGAAGATTTTCAGCTTCTCACTTGTGTGTTCTCTTTTTTTAGGGTTTTGTGAGTGTGTGTGTGCTTGCAAGAGCTCAAGCTCTCTTCTCCCCTACATCTTTTCATGGTATCAGAGCCTGGTTCATGCTAAGGGATGAGCTGCAAGCAAGAGAAGCACAGGAAGCGGTACGAGGCTAAGAGCTTCATCTACTCTTCCCTATTTGTGTTGGCGCGCGACTACACCCTTGTCGGGAGCTCTACGAGAGGCATCGGCAAACGATCTCTGATTGAGGAGCTTTCTTCGCGGGAGTAAAGCTATAGGGCAGAAAAATTTCTTCGCGGGAGTAAAACTATCGGATGAAATTTTTCAGGCCGAAAACGCGTTTCGGGCGCGTTAGGACCTCTGTTTTTTGGAAAGCAGGCGATTTCGAGCACTGCGCAGGTAAGTCATCGATTCTATGCAGAACTCTGTTTTAAGAACTGCAGGAAGACAGATTGGTTGTGCAGACATTGTGTGTGCTGCAAGGAGGTCAACAGTTGCCATTGGGTGTATGTATGCATATTGAGGTCACTGGTTGTGACATTTGAGTGTAGTACAGTACCGCTGCAGAAAATACAGCAATTTGTGCAGGACAAACTAGAGTGCTGTTTCTGGTAAATTTGTGTGTCTGGCAAATGATGGCATAAACCAGATTGTTGCTGAGAAGCTTGACAAGAACAACTTCCATGCTTGGAGGTTCACATTGACAAATTTCTTCATGGGAAAGGGTTACTGGGACTACATAGAAGGTGAGCATGAAGAGGCACCGGAGATACCGGAGATCAATCCATCTGCCTGCAGATGTGAAAGAGTTCAAGGATTAGAACCAAGGAGCCAGAAAAGTTATGTATTGGATCTCTATCAGTATACACACAGGACACCATGATTGGGCACATACAGGATGCCAAGTCCCCCAAGGAGGCGTGGGACACCTTGGTAAAACTCTATGAAACGAATACCAAGGCACGAAAGATACAGTTGAAGAATGAACTTCATACTGTGGAGAAAAAGAGTATGTCTGTGAATGACTATGCATTGAAGATCAAGGGTATTGTGGAATCCCTTGCATCTATTGGTGTTTTAGTAGATGATGATGATAAGGTGGAAGTCTGTCTATGTGGTCTCAGGCCACAATACAAGGCGTTCAAGACGTAAATTTAGACTCAGGAAAACATTCCCAATTTCACAAATTTGGTGTCTATGTTGATTATATAAGAGAAGAGCTTGGGTGAAGACCAACAGTCTTCACAAAATAAAAACAGTTCAGAGCAACAGGCCTTCTACACAAGTTCAGGAAGAGGACGAGATAGAGGAGACCGTGGACGCGGCCAAGGAGGTGGCTGAACAGGTAATGAGAATTATGGCCAGCAGCAGCAGCAACAACAGTCCCAGAATTCACAACAACAATAACACACAGGTGGAAGAGGCCAATTCAGAGGCAGGGGGAGTCAAAGAGGTCGTGGAAATTGGCAAAGGCAGTATAATGATACACGTGGATGCTTTTATTGTGGTAAGCCTGGACATGTGCAGGCAGATTGTTATAAGAAGCAGGCTGACATGCAAAATGGGAAGTTGCAGCAAAATATCTATGCATCCTCGAGTAGAAACAATGAAGATAATGAAAGGTTGTTTGTTATGCAGCATGTCGTTAATGCCATGTCTGAAAATGTTGAAGCAGCATATAAAGATGATGTATGGTACGTTGATTCAGGTGCTTGAACCACATGACAAGTCATGGGGAGTGGTTCAAGGAGATGAAAAACCTTGAAAGACCAGGTTTTGTGAAAATAGGGGATGAAAAACCTTGAAAGACCAGGTTTTGTGGAAATAGGGGATGACACTCCTCATCCAATTGCCCATGTTGGAGATGTGCCATTGTCTATGCAGGATGGCAAAGTGAAGTACCTTGCAGATGTACTTCATGTTCCAAACATAACAAAGAATCTGGTTTCAGTTGGCCAAATGATTGAGCAGGGTTTGCAGGTTCAGTTTAACCCTGATGGTTGTTATGTTGAAGACTTTAAAGACAAGTGCAGGTTGGTTGCAAAAGGCAACAAAGTGGGCAGAATGTTTACATTGAATGTAAACATGCCTGAAGTGAGTGCTGTGATGTTTGCAAATGATTCAGGAATTGTTGCAGACACAGACATTTGGCATAAAAGAATTGGACATGTGAATGTGCAGAGAATGAATATATGCAGACTAAAGGAATTGTGATAGGGCTGCCAAAGTTTGAAATTGAAGGTATGCAGAAAATATGTGAAGCATGCCAATTTGGAAAGCAAACAAAGCATGTATTTCTACGTGATAGAAATGTGAGCAGAAATGCACTAGATGTTGTGCATTCAGATGTATGGGGTCCTACGAAGACCATGTCTATGGGAGACTGCAGGTATTATATGACATTTATTGATGACCACACAAGGAAAGTGTGGGTATACTTCATGAAGGAGAAGAGTGAAGTGTTCACTCATTTTCAGAATTTCAGAGTTATGGTTGAAAAGCAAACAGGAAAACATGTAAAGTGCCTAAGGTCAGATGGAGGGGGAGAGTATTTCTCCAATGAGTTCTCTAAATATTTGCAGAAGAATGGTTTACATGCAGATACACTCCGCAGCAAAATGGAGTTGCTGAGTAGAAAAACAAGCACATTGCTGAGATTGCATGAGCATTGATGGGAGAGAAGAATATGCCACATAGCTATTGGGCTGAGGCTGTTTCTACAACAGTTTACATCATGAACAGGACTCCAACTGCAGCCATACATGATGTAACTCCAGAGGAGAGGTTTACTGGCATAAAACCTGATTTGTCTCATCTGAAAGTCTTTGGATGCATTGCATATGTGCATGTGCCAGATGAGCTGAGAACTAAGCTGGATCCAAAAGCTGAAAAATGTGTGTTTATTTGGTATTCCCTTGAGCAAAAGGGATACAGGTGTTATAACCCTGCTACACGTGAGTTGAGGGTAAGTAGGGATGTTGTCTTTGATGAGATGAGCAGCTGGTATACTGTTGAAAAAGAAGCTGTTGGGGCTGATGTGAGTGGAAATGTGGTTGCACAGAATGCAAGTCAGTAATCACAGTCTTTGAGTGTACTAGGAGAGTCCTCATCTAGTGGTTCAGTTGATAGACCATGGAGTGGCAGGCTGCGTCATAATACCAGTCCTGCAAATGTGATTAGTACATCACATAAAGGCAAAGAGAAAGTGATTGAGCCCCTTAGTATGCCTGACATTTCTGCAGGGCATTCTCATGTTGATGGAGAGTCTTGATGAGGATCTTGGGATACCAACTATGAGAACACCTGGTGTAAAGAAGGCTATGGAAGCCATGAATGCAAAGCTGCGAAGATCTGGGAGTGAAGAATCCTGTGCAGAGGTTTACCTATGATGGTTATGTGGCACATCACTATGCATACATGGTAAAAGTTATGCAGGTTGTAGATCCCACATGCATTGATGAGGCTGTTGGAAATGTGTGCTGGGAGAAAGCTATGGATGAGGAGATGGATGCACTATATGGAAATGAGACTTGGGATTTAGTGCAATTGCCTAAAGGCAAGAAAGCCATTGGATGCAAGTGGGTGTACAAAGTAAAACATAACAGTGATGGAAGCATAAGTAGGTACAATGCTAGATTGGTAGCCAAAGGATATGCGTAGACATATGGCATTAATTATGAGGAAACTTTCAGCCCAGCTGCTAAGATGGCAACAGTGAGAGTTGTGATAGCAGTGGCTGCGTCAAAGCAATGGTCTTTACATCAAATGGATGTAAAGAATGCATTCTTGCATGAGGATTTGCAGGAAGAGGTGTATATGTTGCAGCCACATGGTTATGAGGATGTGAGTCACCCCGAGCATGTTTGCAGGTTGAAGAAAGCCTTGTATGGCTTAAAACAAGCACCAAGAGCATGGTCTGACAAGATTTCTGAATATATTGTCACTATTGGCTTTCATGTAGCCAATGCAGATTTCTCGTTGTATGTGAGACACAGTGATAGAGGGGTTGTGCTTGTTGTCATCTATGTAGATGACCTGATCATTACGGGTGACCATGATGCAGAGATCTTTGATGTAAAGATCTTGCTTAGACAGAAGTTTGAGATGAAGGATCTGGGGGAGCTTAGATATTTCTTGGGCATCGAGACGATTAGGTCACCACATGGTATTAGATTACTGCAGAGGCAGTATGGCTTGGACATGTTGTCCAAGTATGGTATGACAGGCTGTAAGCCTATCTCAGTGCCATTGGATCAAAATGGCAAGTTGTGTGCAGATTCAGGAGAGATTTTGGAGGATCCTACTATGTATAGGCGTATAGTAGGAAGCTTGATCTGCACTCAACTTGCCATTGGATCAGAATGGCAAGTTGAGTGCAGATTCAGGAGAGATTTTGGAGGATCCTACTATGTATAGGCGCATAGTAGGAAGCTTGATCTACATGACGATCACCAGGCCAGATTTGAGCTATGTTGTTGGGTTGGTGAGTTAGTTTATGCAGGTTCCTCAAAAGCCGCATTTGGATGCATTGAGATGCATACTGAGGTATGTGAGATCTACTTTGCATTGTGGACTATTTTTATGAAACTGGGACACAGAGATATGTGTACATGGGTACACAGATGCTGATTGGGCTGGTAGTATCTCAGATAGAAGATCTACTAGTGGCTTCATGTTTTCTTTGGGGAGTACTGCTATGACTTGGAGCAGCAAGAAGCAGCCTACGGTTGCTCTATCTAGTATAGAGGCCGAGTACAGAGGTGCTGCTATGGCAGCATGTGAGGTAGCTTGGTTGAGAAAGCTACTTGCAGATTTGGGTCTATCAGTGGATAGACAAGTTGTCATTTTCTGTGACAACATTAGCAGTATACAGTTGGCCAGGACCCAGTTTTTCATGCTCGCACGAAGCATATAGAGGTCCACTACCATTTTTTTAGAGAGAAGGTTTTGGCAGGAGACATTAAGGCCGAGTACATAGGTGCTGCTATGGCAGCATGTGAGGTAACTTGGTTGAAAAAGCTACTTGCAGATTTGGGTCTATCAGTGGATAGACAAGTTATCATTTTCTGTGACAACATTAGCAGTATACAGTTGGCCAGGAACCCAGTTTTTCATGCTCGCATGAAGCAGTATACAGTTGGCCAGGAACCTAGTTTTTCATGCTCACACGAAGCATATAGAGGTCCACTACCATTTTGTTAGAGAGAAGGTTTTGGCAAGAGACATTGACCTTGTTTATGTCAGCACACAGGATGAGGTCGCTGACATCTTCACCAAAGCATTGGGTACAGAGAGAAGCTCCACAGATTCAGGGCTTCGCTTGGTGTACATGAGATGGAGTTTAGCTCAAGGGGGAGTGTTGAGATATCAAGCTCATCTAGTGAGGCGATGGACACTAATGACCCGCCTGGGGGATAGGCCCCATACTTACACCACTGGCATGGTTGGTGAGATCATGGGTGATATGCGGCCAGTGGGATGACAGGCTGTGTGACAGCCATTCTAGAGTCTGGCATAGTTATAGCGCCAGCTCATTTAGTTGGGTTCACACTATAGAGAACCCTAGTATGTATTTGGTTGAGTACCTTTTTATATTGTGTGTACTCTTATCTTTGTATATGGTGTGTTGAGTGTTGTGTGAAGGAGAAGAAGATTTTTAGCCTCTCACTTTGTGTGTTCTCTTTTTTAGGGTTTTGTGAGTGTGTGTGTGCTTGCAAGAGCTCAAGCTCTCTTCTCCTCTGCATCTTTTCAATTCATTCATATCCATCACATTCATTCTCATCACCCTCCCATCACATACATTCTATCCAGATATAACATCACATCACATCTATCCACATCATATCTCATTCATACATGTTGAGAAAACATGGTGCTCATGCTAGATCAAGTGTGTGGAGGAAAAGAGCTCACAAAATACAAGAACAATATCTTGCTTATGTTGTTTATGAATACAACTAGGCCTTGCTCAATACAAAATGCCTCATAGCTCCACCTTTAAATAGGTGAGCTAGTGGACCTTAAGTCCATTCACACTCACACCCTTCTCTTCCCCTTCTACATAACCTTAGTCTCTTAATACCTCCCCTCAATACCAACTATGAAAGAATGGAATAGGTGGTATTGGACATAGGATGCCTTTATAAAATTAGGCGTACAAGGTTTGGAATATAGGTGTGATTATCTAGGATTTACAAGTATGTTCCTAGAGCCTTAGAGGCTAATACAATGATGCCATCTAAGTCTTTATTTGTTGTCGATGAAGATGTACAGCTCAATGATGGTGCACCCCACTCTTTGTGTTTGCTTGACTTCTTGTAGATGACATGCTTGAGACATACATGCCATTGCTTCCACCACATGCTTTCCACCTTGACCATTCTCACATAATGATCAAAACAAGGCTGCCACCCTTGTTTAAGTGGTTTGCTTATAGATGTTCCTTCAACATATGGGAAAGGGAAAGGGAGGGTCTTACCACTTGCCTTATGAATTGGTCAAGTGCAGTGTCTACTCCACAATTACAACAACTTTTGTGCATGTTGGTTACATGATACCCATTACGGTTTGAAGGTACAAGCTTAATGAAAGTGAGTAAGTGGTTGAGGTAAATGCTCAAACCAATAAGGTTCATCATCCTTGGCTCAAGAAGGAGAGGGCATGGCTCATAATTTTGCCAATACCTCTTACAAAAACAATGCCAAAAGATGCTTAAAATCATGAGACAAACAACAAGGTAGAGCACTTAGTGATGCTATGCTCAACCTTACAACTCATCTTAGACGATGAAAAAGTTGAATATGCAGCGGAATAACATGCCTTGGGCTTGGGAAACGAGAGAATATGGCTTATGACATGCCTATGCCTCTTACAAACAAGAGCCTCAAGGGTAATACACAACACCATTGAAGATGAACACTTAGTGTACATGTGTTCAGCTTTAAACCACTCAAATATTGAGTTTGTTGATGAAAAAACCAAAAATCTTCAACCTCTTTGGCTTATGAGATGAAGACAATTGGTTCCATGGTTGCACCATTTCTCCTTGGAAGAAACGGGTTGACGATGAAGACTTGTAATGTCGCACTTATGGTGTGTGCCCGGCCTCCAATGTTGATGAAGAAGAGCCTCCTTAGTGTAAAAGACCTCCTCCTTTGATGGTTAAGACCACCTTAGTGTTAAGCAACTCTTTGGTTGGTGATTAAGATCACCATTAGTGTGTAGAAAACACAATTACTGCTTAAAAGCACATTTTTAGTATCAAATAACACTTATTTTTGGTGATTAGTTCACCATTAGTATTTAATAACACTATTAGTGTTTAAGAACACTTTATAATTACTTCCTTTTGCTGGATTAATAGCTTAATTAGTGTTAAACAACACAATTAGTGATTAAAAGCACACTTTGAACACTTTGAAAGCTTGAAAGTTGATGTTGATGATGAAGCTTGTTGAGAGAGGTTTATGAATACCTCAAGAGGTTGGCCACTCTTCAAAATCAAGATGAAGGTTCAGCAACACACATTCACAACATCACTTGAGTGATTAAAGCAAGGGAAGAGATGATTTGAGCAAGAAAAAATCAAAGTTGAAGCTTTAATGGTGGAAAGCGTCCATGGAGGAAGAGAGAGGCGACTGGTTTTTTGACTGTAGAGCAGACGATTCAGTGCATCAAATGAGCTCAGATTTGAGCTGTGGAGTCCTCGAGCAAATGAGCTCAGATTTGAGCTGTGGAGAGAGGCGACTGGTTTTTTGACTGTGGAGCAGACGATTCAGTGCATCAAATGAGCTCAGATTTGAGCTGTGGAGTCCTCATTTAGTGGACTACCAAAGCCCTCAAGCAACTTGACTAACGATGGCTTACAGTCGACGTATGGCTGTACGGCCAGCGCTGCACAGAAAAAACGACACCGACTTGTTGTGCAGAGGTAATGCCGCGGCGGATGAGCGACGAATCAGCTAATTAGCCGTACGATCAGAAGCGCCCGGGTGTCCTCTACATCTTCCTTGAAGGAATCTCCACAAGAAACAGCCTCTACAAGCTGGTAGAAGGCCTCCACCAGCAGAGGGTTGAGATCCACACAAGGGGAAAGATAAGAAAAAGTGAAGATTTTTTGACCTATTCTACACCACAAGGGGTTCTAATCAACCAAGCTCTAGATACCATGTTGAGAAAACATGGTGCTCATTGTAGAGGAAAAGAGCTCACAAAATACAAGAACAATATCTTGCTTATTAAGTTGTTTATGAATACAACTAGGCCTTGCTGAATACAAAATGCCTCATAGCTCCACCTTTAAATAGGTGAGCTAGTGGACCTTAAGTCCATTCACACTCACACCCTTCTCTTCCCCTTCTACATAACCTTAGTCTCTTAATAATACACATCTCATCTCATTCATCCACATCCATCCAATCGTTCACATGTACGACTACCCACATCTAGCCATACATTCATATCTATCACTTCACATCCACATATAGTCATGTCACATCACATCTCTTTACATCACATCACATTCTTTCACATACACATCCACATCCATTCTTCACATACACATTCACATCCATTTTCATCACATACACATCCACATCCATTCTTCACATACACATTCACATCCATTTTCATCACATATCATCCATTCACATCCCATATCATTCATTTACATTCCGATTCACATGACATCACATCTCATCCATTCATTCACATCTATCTGATTCACATGTCAGCGTACCATTTTTCAACCATACCGAGGTTGGTCAAGACCTGGGCAGGCTTTGCCGCGTGAGCCGTCCTTTGAACACTCCCCGTCAGCTGATAGTAATCGAACTTCCCTTACAAAAACATATACCAAATGCTCCCTCCAGCATTCTGGCATAAGACAGTCCTTTTAAGAAAACAAGGTACATCCACATCCATTCTTCACATACACATTCACATCCATTTTCATCACATATCATCCATTCACATCCCATATCATTCATTCACATCCCATATCGTTCATTTACATCCCGATTCACATGACATCACATCTCATCCATTCATTCACATCTATCTGATTCACATGTCATCACATCTATTCACTCAGGGACCAATTCGTCGGCCCTGCCCATCGTACCGGAAGTGCACCATTTTTCAACCATACCGATGTTGGTCAAGACCTGGGGCAGGCTTTGCCGCGTAAGCCGTCCTTTGAACACTCCCCGGCAACCGAACTTCCCTTAGAAAAACATATACCAAATGCTCCCTCCAGCATTCTGGCGTAAGACAGTCCTTTTAAGAAAACATGGTTTTTAAGCAAGATTTTAGTTTGATTTTCTTTTGAATACAAGAGTATTTCTTGAATCAGTATCCCCAAAACTTCTTGATCAAAATTCTAAATTTCATACCAGAATTCCTCGAATTCTATAACCTTGATCCACAAATCAATTTGAAGGGTCTCAAACTTAGTTTCACAGATCAATTTGAAGGGTCTCAAACTTAGTTTTAGATTTGGCGGGAGTTTTGAGTGTATTTTTCTAAACTGGTCACACCTTCTTTCCTCGAAACTGACGAAAGAGTTTGGTCTTGGTCATAGTCTGATTCAAGGTTTGAGTCGGATAAGATTTTTCCTGAACTATCTTTCTTGAAAAGGTTTGATAATTTTATTGAATTTCTTTCTTTGAATATTCACTTAACTGATTTCTAAATTAGTTTACCGAATTTCAATGAGGAATAAATTAATCATTTATCTGAATATTTCGATCTCGATAGATTTTTTGAATTTTCTTTTTACAATCCGTGTGAATATAAAATGATAAAAATTTCTCTCTTAGAGTATTTAATTATTCATTTATCAAATACTTATAGAATTTAAACATAGAATTTAAGAGAATTCTAATTTTGATATAAAAATTCTTTATGCATAAAAATCAACTTCAATGGGAATAACACTTTTATAAAAAAAATCCTTTTATGCATAAAATCAAATTTAATAGGAATAACACTTTTAAAATAAAAAGAATTTCTTTATGCATCTATTTATGCATAAAAATCAATTTTTATAAGAATAATGCTTTTATAATAAAAAAATTTCTTTATGCATCTTTCTATGCATAAAAATCAAATTTAATAAGAATAACACTTTTATAATAAAAATTTCCATTATGCATATTTCTATGCATAGAAATCAAATTTAATAAGAATAACACTTTTATAATAAAAATTTCCATTATGCATATTTCTATGCATAGAAATCAAATTTAATAAGAATAACACTTTTATAATAAAAAAAATTTCCATTATGCAACTTTCTATGCATAGAAATCAAATTTAATAAGAATAACACTTTTATAATAAAAAAAATTTCTTTTATACATCTTTTTATGCATAGAAATTAATTTTGATAAGAATAATACTTTTATAATAAAAAAATTCCATTATGCATCTTTCTATGCATAGAAATCAAATTTAATAAGAATAACACTTTTGTAATAAAAAATTTTCTATTATGAAACTTTCTATGCATAGAAATCAAATTTATTAAGAATAACACTTTTATAATAAAAAAACTTTCTTTTATGCATCTTTCTATGCATAGAAATCAATTTTAATAAGAATAAAACTTTTATTTAAAAAATCCATTATGCATCTTTCTATGCATAGAAATCAAATTTAATAAGAATAACACTTTTGTAATTAAAAAAATTCCTTTATGCATCTTTCTATGCATAGAAATCAAATTTAATAAGAATAACACTTTTGTAATAAAAAAAATTCCTTTATGCATCTTTCTATGCATAGAAATCAAATTTAATAAGAATATCAATGATATCCATGCATATTCATAGGTGAATCTGTACATGGAGTAATTAGAATATTTCTTTTAGATGCAAAAATGGTGGGAGTTACTCTTTTGGAATAACATAAAAACAAACTTTCTTTTTCACAAAATTCTGGAAAATTTTGCCATAACCTCCTTTGTATGGATGACCATTTCTCATTTTTATCTTTCTCCACTTAACTTAATTAACCCAATTTAGAATTATAGAACTCTAATCTACATAATTTTCTAAATTCAAGAGAGTAAACAATAAGAAGAGTTTAATTAATCACTTAGTTAATCTTTCTAGGATTAAGAAAGGTTGGAATGTAAAAAAGAGAAGGGGGTGGCCTTTTCATCAAAGGCATAGCATTTGCATTTAATTCAATCATTTGTAAAACATAAAAATCAAGAAAACCATAGACTTTTCATTAAAATTTGTAAACAAGTAAGAAAATTAGCTTACATGGAGCTTGTAAGCTCTCATTTGGCTTGAGGGATTGAGGGTTCTACTATTGTTTGAAGCAATAGTGGCCACCAATTTACTTTGGAGAGGATTAGGCCAAAAACAATTGAATTATTAAAAAATTCAATGTAGATGGCTCAGGACAGGAGTAGAGTAACAGTGCATAAACACCATTAAGCTTTTACAAAGGGGGAGGCTTCTATTTATAGGAAAAAGTGAGCCTCTAACCAAGCAAATTGATTCTAGACTTTTCCAGATCAGTTTGGTCAAATTTTGACCATTTTTGGGTTAGTTTAGCTTACTTTTTGGATCTAGTTTTGAAACAAGAGAGAGGAGAGATGGAAATATCTCATTTTATTGATTAAGAATTGGAGGTAATGATGAGAAAAATGTGCCTACTTCATGAGGGGAGATCCCCACACTAAGGTGTCAAAATTCAGTTTTTTTATTCTTTTCTTTGGTCCTTAGTCCGCTCTTCATCTTATGTGAGCATTTACTCATTTTATTGATTAAGAATTGGAGGTAATGATGAGAAAAATGTGCCTACTTCATGAGGGGAGATCCCCACACTAAGGTGTCAAAATTCAGTTTTTTAATTCTTTTCTTTGGTCCTTAGTCCGCTCTTCATCTTATGTGAGCATTTACTCATTTTTTGGGGGGAGGGGTTTCTTTTATTCTTCAATTTATCTCCTCCCTACACTTGGATTGATCCTATTGGCCCATACGAACCTTAATTGAACCATAATCCAAATTTTTTAAAAATTTGGACCCTTAGGCTAAGGTCCTTTATACCTATTTTCAATTAATTCCAATTGCATATTGGAAAGTTCTTTTTGAATTTCTGTTTTAAGGGAAACCATTTTAGACACTAGGAGGATTTTTATATCCAAAAATATCTCAATTTTGAATTACCTCCCTCTAGACATTTTCTCTCTCCAAGCCAAAACAAGGTAAAACATGATCTTTCTATTATTTCAGAGAGGGGAATAATGATAAGATCAGAAGGGGAGGTTCTTACACCTACACACTTCAAAAGCTGGAGGGAGGAATCTTACACTCTTTGACCATATCTTAACTGTGGCTAGTACCAACTGGGTTCTCTATAAAAGCAACAAATGTATGGTCCACCTGTTTTTCCTTGAGATACCACCTTTTGGTTCTAGGTCCATATCTGGGTAATTTGCTTTTTAGACCTTCATAACATCTTACCTACAGCAATAAACCAAAGGTTATTTCCTAGTGTGTTTAAAGCCACATCCAGACCAGGGCACAAATCAGGTGATGTTTCTCTCTCTGTAGATTCAGTAAAAAATAATCCAACTTAGCACATCTCATTTTGTTCACTTTACACACAGCCTAACACATGCAGACACATTTATGTATTACATCTGAAGCTTCTAGACCAACAAGTGAAACCTTCTAAAAAAGAATGACATTCCTAGTGCACTAGATTTCCCACAAAACATAGGCTCTGATAATGTTAAATAGTGATCCTACTTGTTCATCATTGAGTGACCATTTGCCCAAAATCCAATCCCCCCAGTAAGCCTGAATATCTAGTGCCTTCTCCACCCATTTAGCAATGTTGGAATTAGGGTTGCAGGAATGCACACACAACTTCAAGAAGATGAGGAAGCTTGAGCACAACACAGTAGTGTATTATGAGTGCCAAAAATGAAAGATAACAAGCCCTAGAAGATAATGGGCGTATATACAATGCACGGGGGAAAAATCCTCCTAGAGAGGGAAAAAGTGCCCCGGCGGTCCTAAGTGTGTTCACACACATCACTACTATAATATGGTAACAAATCCCCCCTGGAGTGATGCGGTGAACAAGAGCTAGCACTCATGTATAGGGAAGTGTCTAGCTATGTGGACGAATCCACAAAAGGGAGTAAGCCCAAAGCTTTGCGAAAAGCTTCGAACTTCTCACGAGGCAGAGCCTTTGTGAAAAGGTCTGCAAGGTTATCCTGTGTTGGCACATAAGCCAAACTGATCTCTCCTGCAGAGAGTCTCTCCCTGACATAATGGTAGTGCACCTCAATGTGCTTCGTACGAGCATGGAACACTGGGTTCCGCGCAACTGCTAATGCGCTCTGACTGTCAGTGAAGATGGTGGTGGCAGATGACTGCCCAACACCCAAATCAGCCATAAGGCGTCTGAGCCACACACACTCAACCGTAGCTGTGAAAGCTGCCCTGTACTCAGCTTCACAACTAGAAGTGGCCACAGTAGGCTGCTTCTTGCTCAACCATGATATGCATGAGCTTCCAAGCATGAAGCAAAAACCACTCGTGGACATGCGTGTGTCATAACAACCAGCCCAGTCAGAATCTGAAAAAACATGTAAATCTGGCGGCAATGATCCCCCCTTGGGATAAAACAACCCAAGATGCCGAGTACCACTCAAATAGCGAAAGATACGCTTCACTGCCTGCCAATGCTTAATGCCTGGGCTATGCATAAATCTGCTCACCTGTGAGACTGCAAACTGAATGTCTGGCCTCGTAATGCATACATAAATGAGGCAACCAACAGCTGTCTGATAGAGTGTGACATCAAAGTGATCTCCAGCATCATGAAGACTCAACTTCAAACCTGTCTCCATTGGAGTAGCAATAGGCTTGCAGTCTTCAAGGCCAAATCTCCGCAACAATGTTTCAATATACTTTGTCTGACACAAAGCAATACCTCCATCACACTGCTTAAATTGTATCCCCAAATAATGATGCAAATGCCCCAAATCTGACATCTCAAAAGAGGCATTCAAATCAGCCTTAAAATCAGCAATATGACTCTCATTTGGTCCTGTGAGCAGCATGTCATCAACATAGAGAGCAATGATTAGATGTACACCATCCACACGTTTAACATACAAAGTGCTTTCTGTTGGACTATTCTGAAACCCATGTGCAGTCAAATATGCATGTATTTTTTCATACCAAGCTCGTGGAGCTTGCTTTAAACCATATAAAGCCTTTTTTAACCTGCACACTTTGTTTTCCTGCCCTCTTTGAACAAAACCACGAGGCTGCGATACATACACCTCCTCATGCAAATCTCCATTTAAGAACGCAGTCTTTATGTCCAGCTGATGTACATTCCAACCATTATGAGCTGCTAATGCACAGATGCTACGAACAGTGGTCATACGACATGTGGGAGCAAAAGTCTCATCAAAATCAATGCCCTTCTCTTGAGCATAACCTTTTGCAACAAGCCTAGCCTTATGGCGATCCACTGTGCCATCAGGCTTATGCTTCAATTTGTATACCCACTTAGTGCCAATGGCCTTCTTGCCAGGGGGCAAGTCACATAAAGACCATGTACTATTCTTCATAATAGCATCGTATTCTGCTTGCATAGCAGCCATCCAATTTTCTGAACTTTGTGCCTCATCAAATGAAACAGGCTCACTTTCATCGCACATACTAGAAACAGCCAATGCATAACAATCTGACGCATAAGAGGCACCATGAGAGCCAGAACGAGTGCGACTAGACAAAGGGGCATCCAACTTGCTGTCACGCAAAGTCTGCACTAGCCATCTAGGCATGTTCCTAGAGCCCTCAATCTCTTGTCTCTCATCCTCAAGTGCATCATGCACATCTGCATCAGATATAGGCTGATCTGTGCCATCATTTAAAACCTGCATAGGCTGAAAAACTGCCTCATGAGGTATTGCACTTGACTGTGCACCACTGAAAAGAGGCAACAATGTATCATAGACATCACGTGAGCTGATATCTGTCTCCTTAGTACATGAAACCAAGGGCTGAACTGCATCTTCCACAAATACAACATCACGGCTAACCAAAATGCGCTTTGTCTGTGGATGATACAAACGATAGCCTTTGCTCTCAGCACTATATCCAACAAAAATACATTTGACAGCTTTGTCATCCAATTTTCTGCGATGTTGCACAGGCACTAATGCATATGCCAGGCAACCAAAAACACGTAAATGGCCAACAGATGGCTTGCGGCTATGCCAAGCCTCATATGGAGTGACAACCTGTAATGCTTTGGTGGGACACCTGTTTAGTACATAAGTGGCACACATGACAGCCTCAAGCCAAAAACCATGTGGTAGACTTTGACTCTTAACCATACATCTTGCCATTTCCATGAGAGACCTGTTTTTTCTCTCAGCCACACCATTTTGCTGTGGTGTATACGGCACTGTACATTGGTGTTTTATCCCACGCTCAGCCAGAAATGCATTAAATTCTGAAGACATATACTCCCCCCCTCGATCTGAACGGAGGGTGCCCATCTTACTTTCTGACACATTTTCAGCCATAACCAAAAACTGTTTGAAGCACAAAAACACTTCGGACTTTGCCTTCAAAGGATATACCTATGCATGCCTCGTAAAATCATCAATGAAAGTCACGAAGTAAAGGTAGTTTCCAAATGATGGAGTTTGCATGGGACCACAAACATCACTGTGAACAAGCTGCAATCTGCGTTCAGCTCTCACTGATCCATCTTTGGGAAAGGAAGCACGCTGCATTTTACCCAATATGCAGCCCTCACAAACATGCTTGACAGGTGCCTCAAGCTTAGGCAAAGAAGACACCATTTCAGATTTCTGCAGGCGCAGCAAACTTGCAAAATTCAGATGACCAAAACGTGCATGCCACAGTTTTGCATTTGAAATAGCCTGCGTATCCATAATAGCACATGCTGAATCCTCTACACATTTGCCATCCATATTGAGCTTATACAGCCCTCGACATAGTGAACCAGATGCTACAATGATGTCACCACAAGAGAGATCATGAACAGTACATCTGTCATCCACAAATTTTACAACCAAACCTGTTTTGGCAAATGCGGATACTGACAGCAGATTCTTTTTGATCCCTGGCACATACAATGCATCAAAAAGTGTAAAGGTGTTGCAATTTGCAACATTCAGCACAATCTGTCCAACTCCTTTAACGGGATAAGAGGAGTTATTGGCACAAGTGACAGTATTCCCTGTGGGAGCAGACTCAAGGAAAGTGAATAAACTGCGCTGCGAGGTGATATGCTTAGTGGCACCACTGTCAAAGTACCATACATCTGAATCTACTGCAGACATACATGTGTCATGCAAAGATGGGTCATAACTGCACTGCGCATTGAATGCCCATTCTGTATCTTGAACAACATTAGCAGATTCATTGTTAGAAGGAGAGGCATCTGCAACAGCCATACCAGCCTCTTTCTTCTTAGCCTCTTTCGCAGCCAGCTTAGGACACGCTTTGATGACATGATCATTTCCCTTACAGTACTTGCAAAATGTCTTCTGTTTGTCACCCTTCTTCTCATCTTTGTCTTCCTTCTTTGGTTGCGCAGCATTTGCAGATTTCTGCTTACTAGAAGAAAAGCCAGCTTTACCTTTCCCGCTTCTCTGACTAGCAACGAAAGCTTGATCTGCGACACGCATAATATTCCTGTTTTGCCTTGACTGGTCTTCTTGCAGCAAAACAGAAACTAACTCCTCAAATGATAAGGCATTGGGATTGCCTTTCATCATCAAGCGAAGAGTGGAAGCAAAACCCTGATAAGAATCTGGTAGACCATTCAAAACAGTCTGCACAAGTGAACTGTCTGACAGGATTTCATCTGCAGAAATGAGCTGCTCTTTGAAATCCTTGATCTTTGTCAAAAAGCTATCCATAGAATCACCTTCGTTCATATGCTCACTCTCCAACTGTTTTCGGAGGTAAGCAACACGAGCCTCATTTCTTGCCTGATACAATGTGACAAGTACATCCCAAGCATCCTTAGAAGTCCTGCAGGAGCGAATATGTGGGATAATGGTACGTTTGACAGACAGCGCAATCAAGGCATGAGCCTGCGCATCTCTACCATCCCAACGAATCTGCTCTGCTGAAAGTGGTGGTTCTCGAACAGCTGCTACAGCACTTGTGCCTGCACCATCATCAACAGTACCTGTTTCTGATGTGTTTGCAGCATTCCCAGCCACAATAGGACGTGCATCAATACCCTGCACAATGTTCCATAACCCCTTTGCTACCAATACATGTCGCATCATATATGCCCACAATGGATAGTTGGTGCCATCCAACTTATCCTCAGCAGCCAACATGCGGAATACATCATTGTTGTCAGCCATGGCCAATGACTGTACTACTAGATGTAAATGCTGTCTGTAAGAGGTAAACCTGTATAAAATCGACCTGTGCTATGTAGCACAGCCCAAAACAGACGAATGGGCACCTGTCCTGCAGATTTTAATCTTGACAGAAAATCTGCACAGTAGGACGATTTTGCCTGCGCAGTACTTGGAATGCAAAAACGGAGGGCGAAATGACTTCAGATCAAAATTCTGAAACGAACGAGTCCTACGGGATCTCCCACGGCATATACTAACCTGCAGACGCTCGTGAAACCTCGTCGCAATCGGAGGAGATGAAGCCGCAGGTGCCGGTGATGCTGCCCGGGAGGAGGAAGCCTGCTCTGATACCAATTGTTGGAATTAGGGTTGCAGGAATGCACACACAACTTCAAGAAGATGAGGAAGCTTGAGCACAACACAGTAGTGTATTATGAGTGCCAAAAATGAAAGATAACAAGCCCTAGAAGATAATGGGCGTATATACAATGCACGGGGGAAAAAACCTCCTAGAGAGGGAAAAAGTGCCCCGGCGGTCCTAAGTGTGTTCACACACATCACTACTATAATATGGTAACAAGCAATCCTTGCCAAGTCCCTCTGATGGCTGGGCATTCCCAAAATGCATGTCCACCATCCTCTAAAGAGGATCTGCATCTGGGGCAAACTCCACAAGAGATTTTTTTTTTCTAGTTTAGAACCAATAGGGAGAGCCCACATGCCAACCTTCCACATAAAAACCTGAAATCTCTTTGGAACCTGACTTTCCCAAAGCTGCTTCCATCTCTTTTTCCAAGAGGCAGAGCTCCAACTCACTCTCCAGATCTTATTACAATACTCCAGATCTTATTACAATAATCCACATTGGCATGCCCACACCTCATCATAGAGTAAAGATCTCTAGTTTTGCCATTAACTAGCTTAACACCATTAATCCAAGTCCAATCTTTAATCTAAGAAGATTCATTAACTACAGTGGAGTACCATCCCCTTTAGATCAAATCAACCACCTTGATCAATAGATCTCTCTCTCTCTACCACTGATAGATGAAATTCCCAAGTTATATGATCCAAATCTTTCCACCCCACCAAATCCCAGTCCCAAAAATCACTCAAATGCCTTAGTCCTTTATTATTTAACTTCTTAGCTGAAGAAACGTCAAGAAGACCCAAGGGGGGGTTAAATTTATGTGTCCACCATATCCCCAGACTAAGCATAGAATTCCCAGTCACTCTCCACCCCCCATCCCAAGTCATGAGGCCTAGGCAATCTTTCCATCTTTTGCATAGCATCTTACAAAATGCTAAGTTGGTGATTTTGAAAGGAGCAAAAGAGAACAATTTTTCTTTCCATCCCAAGTCCAACCATTTGCCTTTTGCATAAACCTTAGAAGCATCAACAAGTTCCCTTATCATTAAGGTCCAAGGGTCACTTGAAGCAAGCACTTAGGTAACATCAAGGCACTCCTTGCAATGCAATGAGTAGGCATATGTAGGATACCACCAATACCTCCCTCTTCCTTTGGAATAGACAATTTATCCCATGCCAACCAGGCTGGTACTCTTTTGGTTGCTCTACCATTCCTCCATAAGAAATCTCTGATACGCCCTATTATTTTTTTCCAATGGTACTTACCAAAATCCATCACTGGTGGGCATAAGAACATTATGTAAGCATTCAGTACTGCATTACAGATATCAATCCTGTTATGGAATGGAACTCTAATGCCCTCCCATTTACAGCCCAATCAGTCATCTGTTTATTAGTAACCCCAACTCCAAAGGGGATTCCTAGCAGTCTAACAATTTGTCCCTTTTGCACCACCTCACATCTCCACCTCTGTATGTCAAAGTCATTGTCTTCTGTTAAACTAATGATTCTGGATTTTTGTATATTGCACCTAGAGTGAGAAGCAACATCAAATTCCTGCACAATATCCAAAGCCACTCTAACATTGTTGTTCTCGACTCTTAAGAAAAGCAGAGAGTCATCAGCAAAACATTGTATAACCAATTAATCATTGTATCTTAATTTTAGACCAGTGATACCCTGTTATGCAGGCATTCTCTAGTGACACCACCAGTGGATGAGAGGCAATGTCAAACAAAAGGGGGGCTAGAGGATAGCCTCGTCTCATAGACCTGTTGATCTCAAACCCTCCCATAACTCTTCCATTCAACATCACATTAGAATATCCTCCCCAAGATAGAATATAGATACATGTTGCCATTTTAGTCCCAAATACAAGCTTTTCCATAATTCTTGCAACAAAGGACCAGTGCACCCTATCATAGGCTTTCTCTAGGTCAAGTTGTAGCATGATGCATTTTATTTGGGTTTTGATAGCCACATCTCTTCCTAATAAGGCAACAAAGATGTTGTCATAAATTGACCTACCCTTAATAAAGCCATGTTATTTTTTGGACACAACTTCTTGTTAATCCCATTTTGGATTAACAAACATGATCCTCCAATTGAGGACATTAATAAGTGTCATGAAATGGTACTATAAAAGTTGTACATTATGAGATATTAGCCACCCAAGGCCTAGTTAAGTAAGTTTTGGGCGCCCAAGTGTGAATAAGGGCCAAATGTATATAAGGCATTTTCTCATAATGAAAAGACACAATCCCCTTTGTGCTATAGAGAGCTCTCCCTTGTGTCTTGAGAGAGATTGAGAGAGAGAGAGCATTGTTCCTCTTCTATTCTTGTATGATTCATGCTTGTGTGGGAGAGTGAGAGAGAGTGATTGCCTTTTATGCGATGGTGTGAGTGACTCTATAGTGACAGCGTGGAGGTGGTGCTTGGAGGTTGGAGCTTAACAAGTGAGCTTGGAGGCCTCAAGGGACTCAAGTTTGAAGCATTGGTAAGTGCCCTATTACAATTGTGATCTATTGCTCATCCTTTAGGTGAATGCATTGACTTTCCTCTTGGAGGTGTTGTAGCCCATAACATTTTTGGCGTCGTTGCTGGGGAAACACCTTTATTTCTTCCATCCTCTTGGAGTTTCAGCTCCCATTGCATAAGATTCATGATTGCCCTTGCATTCTAGTAGTGCATTGTGTAGAAAATGAATGGATAAGATTTGTGTGGTAGTAAGAAATCGTGAGAAATTGGTTGTGATGTTGTGTATGTGTGTGGTGGAGTGGTCTTAGAATAGAGCTTCACTATTTTTTCTTGTTAATTTTCATCATTGGAAGCATCAATGTGAATGAACAGGTTGGTGTTTTGTTTTCTTCTTTTTCAAAAATTTATAAAAATAAAAAACATAAGGAGCGATAACTGTGCCGTAAACTTGTATTCCACTCCTTAGGTGTGGCACAATCAATTTGGGTGGATAAGTATTTTGCACCCAAAAATATAACATCAACACCGCAAATCACGGGATTGCCTTGCCATAAATAGGTAACCTTATCCTGACACCTATGACGCAACGAAGTCTGACAAAGTTTGTGAACACATGAAAGTTGAGAAAAACGTTCACGCCATGAACTTTTTCAAAACTCTTCACGGCGTGAATCCTTTTTTGTTCACGACCTGAACTAATTAGAAAACCTTCACGGCGTGAACCCTTTTTTTGTTCACGACGTGAACTTTTTCTGCAAACTCACGATTTAGTCCAATCCAATGAATAGTGGCCAAGGCCACGAAGGTTGGTAAGAGAGAGACGCTTAAAAAAAGGACGAGGGGTTCAGACCCTAAACGCAAAAAAATTTTGAACACGTGAAAGTTTAGAAAAATGTTCACGCCGTGAACCATTTTCTAACACTTCACGCCGTGAACTATTCTCTTGCAGTTTCACGGCTTCAGATATAGAGCGACGATAGAATCCGATCAAAATCAAATTGGGTCAACAAAGTAGCTTATCAAATCATACATACATTCACTTAAGATCTGGAAAACACATCAGAGACGATCTTACACCTGACGATAGTGCATCAAATCACCCAGGATCTTCCTATCAAAAAAGTGTGGGTTTAGGTCATTCAGCAAATACACACCTGAGTGTCTTGACTTGACCACCAGTGAAACTAGTAGTGAAGAATCCATGGAAGAAGGGTTGAGGTCCTTTGGGTTTGGGGAAGAGGAGAAACCATCCTCCCCAACCAAGTCCGGTGGTATCATTGATATCGCCCGGGGATTTTTTGGTCTCCAAACCAGTCATGGCGAAGAAGCGCAATCTGCAGGCATGGGTCCGTCAACCAACGCTGAGTTAGAAATGCAAACAAGAGTGGGATATGGTGGATAAAACACAAGAATCAACATAATTAGCACGTAATTAGAGGATGATTAAGATAAGATTAGTGAACAATTAATCTAGTAGGATAATGTAGCAATTTCTCATTAGGCCAATGCCTCAATTTATAGGTTTTACATCCACAAGATGCCAAGCATCTAATCCCACTGATTTCTCCTTGATTTGTGTCACCTCCCCTACATAGGGGCACCTTTTCCTAGAATCTTTTCACACCCCTACATTCACTCATACTACCCTTGATTCTCTCATCAGTAGATTCTTCTCATCTTTTCACTGCTACTCACTCAATTACTGACTCCCTTTTATGATCTCTAGCTAAGGGCTTATTTTTGCACACACCCATTCACTTGCATATTTCAACACCTCCCCTCAAGTGAATAACTCTAGCACACCTGGACCCTATACCAAGTTTCCCTCTTACTTGGTAGCCCGCACGACCAATGCCTCAAGTCCCTAACTCATAGTCCTTGACACTCTCTCTCTATGTGTCCAAGGCTACTACAAGTGCCCGTGACCTTGACTAGTGCTCACACATACATCTACCACATGGCCTACATTATTGATGGCTCAGAGGTGGTTTTACTCTATTGGGGTAGGTTACATTGGGTTGTGGGGTTTCTCTCTCTTTCTCTCTCAGAAAAGATGTCCCGACTCCTCTACCTTAGGAGTCTCCCCATGAAGTTTGCCGATGCCGATCCTTCTTCATTTGGTTTGATGTAGCAGTCTCTAGCCATATGTCATGGCTTCCCACAGTTGTGGCAAGTGAACGTCCTTCCTCCTCCCATGTCTCTTCCTCGTCCTCATCCTCGTGCAAGGCCTCCTCGGGTGTAGAATGCTTTCTCCTCTCCAGTTATTGGTTCCAATCCTTTCTTCTCTTTGACCTTGTTCTCTTGCTCTAGTAGAGCTCCTTCTATCTCATGCAGCTTCAAATCCGGTACATTCTTTAAGGTTGCCACAATGTTCTCATACTCTCCCTTATCCACACTCTTTAAAAGCATTGCTAGTGCCTTGTCATCTTCTACTTTCTTCCCAATGGCTGTCAGTTGTTGCTTAATGATTTTGTATTTGTTCAAGTGTGGTTAGAGATTCACTTTCCTTCATGTCAAGTTTGTAGAATTGCATTAGCAAATTTATCTTTGAATTTTTTGCTTGAGTACCAAATAATTTGTTAAGTTCATCCCATGCATCTTTAGCTTGTTATATCCCTACAATGTGGTGAATGATTTCATCATTTAAGCTAAGTGCAATGAGCCCAAATGCTTTCTCATTTCTTTTTTCCACTCATTCTCCCCACTCTCCACTGGGCATTCATCTCTTCCCTCAATTAGCCCCCACAGATTCTTCCTCATAAGCAAATACATGGTCTTTGTTTGCCATGTATGGAACTGCTCCCCATTAAATTTAGCTATTTCTTGTGTAGTGATCATGATGATGTGAAGGGGGTCTTACCTCTTGATCTAATTCAAGACTCAAGGGCAGTGTCTATCCTTTTACAACTCTATTTTGGCGTTAAATGATGATTACAACATATTTACAAGCATGAATACACCAAAATTTGCATAAATCTAAGGGTAATGGTTTGTACTGGATGGTTGGGATATCAAACCAACTTCAAATTGCAATCTAAAGTGATAGAGATCTATATGAGATACCAAATGGTAAGTTTGAACCATCAATTGCACAAAATGGTAAGTTTGAACCATCAATTGTACCAAAATTTAATTATTAGTGCTAATTAATGATTAGTGAAATAATACCCTGTTTTGTGTGTAGAAAGTAGAGTGTACGAGGAGGTCGGATATGGAGCCTTAGAGTTCAAATGAGCTCAAATCCTTTCAAGGGAATCAATAGCAATTAGTCTAGTAGAGGATCAAGCCAAAAAATAAAAGATTTAACTAAACATTGAATGCTTAATCTCTGTTTTACCAAAGTCACTTCAGATTTGATGTAGAGCTTGATGTAGCTTCTCCTTGAAGAATTTCAAGATTTTGAGGCCACCAACATGTTTAAAGCATCTAAAAACCCCATTGGGCTAGCTCCATTGCTCCCAATTCCAAGACATGAAAGCAAATTTGTAGTTTTACTCAGAAAAACAAGTGCTTGCGATTTCGCGAATTTCTACTTCACCTGGCCGCGGTTTGATGTGCTGGCTTGATGGGCTGAAGCATGGGGAAGATAGCTTTGTGTGGCTAAAAGCTTTTTGCCTAATGTTGAGGCTGGAGGGAGATCAAGCCCCTCCACTAGCTGGGGGTGCAGAGTATAGTTGAAAAGGGGTTAAAAAAATAGGATAAACTTTTAATCATGATTAGTAGGATAATTATGTTTAAAAATTAGATGAATCCTACGCTATGGCTCTGATACCAAGTTAGAAATGCAAGCAAGAGTGGGCTATGGTGGATCAAACACAAGAATCAACATAATTAGCATATAATTAGAGGATGATTAAGATGAGATTACAATTAATCTAATAGGATAATGTAGGCATGGATACTCAAAAACCAATAATTTTTTATTAGGCCAATGCCTCAATTTATAGGTTTTACATCCATAAGATGCCAAGCATCTAATCCCACTGATTTTTCCTTGATTTGTGCCATCTCCCCTACATCTGGGAGGCACCTTTTCCTAGAATCTTTCCACACCCCTATATTCACTCATGCTACCCTTGATTCTCTCATTAGTAGATTCTTCTCACCTTTTCATTGCTACCCACTCAATTATTAACTCCCTTTTACGATCTCTAGCTAAGGGCTTGTTCCCGCACACACCCATTCACTTGCATATTTCAACACGCTGGACTTGGTCCACGATAAGAAGTGCCCATCCAAACGTCGAATTCTAGGCTGTCAAACACCGGCACTCCCTGAATGAGACGGGACATGGAAAGTGCAGCTAGGACGGGTCAAATATTCTTCCCCACCTTAGAGGAAGTAGAGTTAGATCTTAGAAGGAGCGAGGTGGAACGACAGCTCTACGAGAGTTGAGCTTAAGGAAACAAGAGCTCGATACTCGAAGGGCGAGAGCTGAGAAAAAGAAAACGAGAAGTTTAAACCTACTCCAATCACGGGGTAAGGAACCAAAATTGGTTATGGGAAGAAGTGAGGGAGAAATTCCAAATTTGGAACCCATAAATGAGGAGCCCCAAGCTAAGGAAGGGTTTACAACCATAGAAGAAGAGGACAACCTAGCTAGAGTGGTGGGCGAAGTGGAGGACCGTCTATACACCAAAAAAGATATTCAGTACATGATCAATCGTTCCTACAAGACATGGAACTTCTGATTCTGCAAAGGCGTACGGAGGCGACTAATGATGAGCCACTCCAAGGTGCAGCGGTAGGACCATCCGATGGACCGGAGATACCTAGAAGAGCCAATACAGGAAGGGGACGAGGTCTATGAAGGGGGGGAGCAATTCCTCAAAGGCCAAGGACACAAGGACAGATCCAACTATTGACCTTAATGTAGCCACAAGGACAGATCTACTAAATATAGTAGCGGAGATGGGCCGAGGAATGGTCAGAGAACTAGGCACTGCTTTAGAATCCCGACCCTCCTAGATGAGGCCACATATCATTTCCAAACTCGTCCAAAAATTCTCTGGGGAGATGGAGATCCTATCTAACATGTAGAGATTTTTGAATCCACGTGAAACCTATGGGCCTATCAGTGATGTGACATTGATTCATGCCTTCTCACTGACCTTGGAAGGGAAAGCGCATTAGTGTTTCCGAACCCAGCCCGAGGATAGGGTTAACTTCACAAGACTCAAGAATGTTTTTGTGCCCAGCTTTGCCCAAAGTGGTGACAGATGGAGCCCTATGGCATAGTTACATAACATCAAACAAAAGGAAGTTGAGTCGATGAGTGACTGTGTCTCAACTTAAGCACTTAAATTCAAGGTGCAAACTACAGAAGAGGTTAACTGATGATCAGTTATATTGCCTTGCTTCCGAAGAGGGGTGAGAGACCACAAAATGCCTTGCTTCCGAAGAGGGGGTTAGAGACCACAAAATGCCTTGCTTCTGAAGAGGGGTTAGAGACCACAAAATGCATGATTACCTGGTACTAGCCTGACCCGCTACTCTTGATGCATGTTGTAAACTGGCAATTGAATATGAAGATAATATGCTTGAATTGTCGCAACCAGAAGATGTCAAAACATCTTCAGCAACTACGACTTCGCGTGTCTCGAGTCACCAAGAAATTGGAACTAGGAGCAAGTAAGTTAGAAACATGCTGGTGGACGAGCTCAGTAATGCTATATTAGAGAAATTGAAAGTAAAGGAGGGAAGAGAAACATGTGAGCTTGGGCATAATCATCTTTACCTCCGTAGGGAATTGGTGTGTTGCTCTATATGCAGATTGAATCACACTACCACTGAATGTCCACAAGTAAGAGTGTGCGCCTTTGCCGCACAGGTCGTAGCTGGGGACTTGCCGGACACCGTGTGCGAGCCACGAATGGCTGCAAGCATACAACCAGGGAAGGAAGCTCAAACAGAATGCAAAGGGTGTGTCACTCACCGCTCAACCGCCGCCTTGAAGGATTCCCGCGTCGCAGTGAAGAAGGAGCCGCCGTCGTCGCTCTACCGCCTCCGTGCCGCTACACAGTGCTCGATCGCTCTCTCACTCTCTCTCTCTCTCTCTCTCTCACACACGCAGGAGAAGGAAACCAAAGAGATAAGGCAAGAGCACTCTTGTATTCACAACACATGAGAATGAAGATTTTAGGGTTACATTTGACTCTTATAGGTGACTTGGCCGTTCACACTTGGGCGCCCATACATGGCCGGCCGATCCTAACCCTTATCCTACTAATATTCAAGGTGCGCCTCTCATCGACGATCACCCAATCCCTTCATCCTTAACATATGGTGCCGACAAGCCCGGCCCATGACTCAGAATATTTAAATTAATGACGTAAAACATAGTACGTCTCAATGTCCGTCATAGGTGAACATGCCCCCCTTCCTGATGTAGATTCCGTCCTCGGAAGCTATGGTATGGTAAGCTCGAGAGGGTTGTTGTTGACCGTCTGCAAAACAGGGAAGTAGAGTGAAAGTATGTTGGAATTCAAAAGATATAAAGTGTATAAATTCAAGCATGTTAGACCACAATGGATATTGCTATGAGAACTTAGTTTAAGGGTCACATGAATGAGCTAGTGTAGCAAATTAACAGGAGTTTAAAATTATTGAAAGTAAATCAAGAGTAAGCAAGGTGTCAAAGGTTAATCAAGGTTTATAACTAGCCTAAGTCAAGGAAAATAACCAAGCTTAATAAATAAACAGATGACCACACTGTGTCTACTCTAAGAACAAGTTAATACCACAAGCCTAGGGACACAAGAAACATCAGAGTTACAGGAGCTTTTTGCCTTTTTTTTTTAATGCACGTGACAATTTTTACACACAATGGCGACCTTCCTAAGGCAAAACTAACATCGATCCTAGTACCATGTTTAACACAAAGCATTATCCAGGAATCTATTAGCTCACTTTAGGCAAGGCTACCCCCTACCAACCAAGGCATCGGTCTGGAGTAGAATACTCCTCGCCTACCAAGTATCAATAAGGCGATAGGCCAACATTAAAGCACATCATAGACTTGTATTGCCATTTATTGTAGGCTTTTTTTTAAAATCTATTTCTTTTGATCTTCGCTCCTGAACTATAATTTATCTTGCATCCTTTCGACAAAGGGGTAATAGCTATGTCCTAGAGGTCAACACACACATGGCCAAGTGTCAAACATTAAGATGGTTTGACCCTAGACCTAAGACAATCGTATTCCAAGGTTAACTAAAGACGTCATGCTGCCTAGGAATATTTCCAATAAAGTTAAGCTCATTAATGATTTACACTAGCATGCAAGCAACTTCAAAAACTAAGTAGTACATTGACAATTTCCATGTGGTCATGCATTATAGTTTATGCAATTAATTGAACAGTAAAAACGAAAAAGAGTGGGTATGGAAGAATTACACCTGTAATTGGAGATCTCCTTGATTTGACGAGACAGCTTGTAATTTGATGTAGATATATTTTGATGAACGTTGCGGCAGTCTCAGGACTTGAAAGCGAACCCACCTCAAACTTTTCAACCTGTACAATCAACTAACAAGCACTATACCTCGAGAGGCACATCAGTGTGAAAATTTCAAGACTTGTTTAAGGAATCTAAACTAGAAAAAACTAGAAAACACTAACCTACCTACCAGTCACCACACTACTACTGAGGATACGATAAGAGGATGTTGTAGAGTCCTGGCTCTAACCCTAAGGCTAAGCCTCTATCCGCATCATCCAAACAAATAAAGTCAACCTCAGTAGTGCCATGAGTTTCATCCGTCCATTCATCATTGTCAGATATTTCCTTTTCATTTTCCCATCCACATAAACTCATCAAAAATGTAACCATGCGAGGATAGTCATCTTGTGGAAAAGGAAAGCATTGGGCTATCGGGGATATGTCCTCGGAGTAGGGGTCAGTCATGGTCAATAGGCGAATTAGCCATTCTAATTCCTCAACATTTTCCTCTCTGGCTAGTACATCTATATGATCCCATTCAGTTTCAATTACAGGATAGCACATGTGGAATATCTGAGAAAGGTACAGATGATACCTCTCACCAAAGGTAGGAGTGGATGAAGTGTATGATGATCCGGCATCTGCCATATTTGCAAACACAGATATAGCATCAGTGGGGAGAAGGTTAAGGAGGAAGCATTAGAATGTCGAGCGTGAGTACATGCTTCCCCTTTCCTTGGGTAGATCATATTATTTGCAATGATGTTGCAGCCTCTTGGAACCAATTTGTCCAGCGGCGGGTCATAGGTTGTGATGTGGGCAGATAGCTTTTTATGACCCTTGTGGCCACATCCAATTGCAGAGATGGTAGTGTACGCTCCCATTGACGAATGGAGGAAATGGTTTCCGACGATACTATTACAAGGGAAGACGTAGACTCATCGGTTTTTTGTTGGGTGTTGACAAGAGTAGGTGTAGAGCATGTAGAAACTTCTATATGAGTGTGTGCCTGGCAGCATGAGGAGCTAGAAGCTTCATGTGGCTTCCCCCTTCCTGAGCTAGGTGGTAATGATCGATATCGTTTGGGAATCCAAACTAACTCTGGAAGAAGTGGTGCGGAGCACTCTGTTACCTTTCCCTTACCGCGATCTTGAATTATCGTTGGGGTGGTAACAATTGGTTTGCAAGGTTTTACAGGTGATGTAGAGGGATTCACCTTATGTTTAGGGACCCAAATCTGGTCATTTTCCGCGTAGTACCCTTGGGCTACTAATAATTTTTTAGGGATCCATCGTGATGTTACATTGCCCTTTTTCGGGTGGGTAGCTGCTTTCCTTCTACGAGGCTTCTTGGTGGCTGAACGAGATTGACTAGGGAAAGTAGCTGTTAACGAAGCTTTGGGGACCCATTTGTATGTACTCTTTGGCATAGTAAGCAAAGCTTTAGGTGTAAGGTTCCTCCCTTTAAAAATGGGAGAAACACTTAAGATAGTCCGCTAAGTCTTATCTTGGGAAAAATTTCCTATTCATCGACACCTTGACCCTGTAGAGATTCAAGGATACGATTCATAGGTATGACCTAGCTCTATCCCGCAGGGAGAGCGTGATTTCCTAAACATCAAATCACCCATAGGGCAATTGATCAAAAATTGGGCAACTACTAGACTTGATGTCTAGAGACAACGCTTTTTTCCTCATCTTATGCAAGGCACAGCCGCTGACCTAGTTTTCTAGAATAGAGTTGCCCAAGAACCTAACTATCTAACGTAAGGCTTTCACTTAATCTATTGGAAAGTTACCGGACTAATCGGGTCCACCCGTCCGTAGGATGGTGCCGTCAGGGCATTCCATCCTCCCACTTTCCACCCTACTCACGCGTCAATTTGTTTTCTAATTAATCCTACCACACTGTTTGACATAAACAAACATGTTCCTTACTTAAGGCCCTTTCACAAGGTTTATTAAAACAGCCTTCTTGCACAATACAATCATACCAAAGACAAGATGTAATTATATAAAAAGTTTATACATGAGTCCATTTCCATACAAGCCAAACTGGCTCTCTTATTCTTATTCTGCCGATGATCTAGAATTCGGCCTTCCAGCCTCTACATGCTGGGCAAAACCCTACGGGACCATACACCTCATCGTCGGCCGCTGGCGAGGACTCAAGCCGGCCTGTCGCCCTCTCAGGCTCCATCGCTCGATCCTCCCGCCCCTCAGAGGGATGTCTGCACACTAGGGTG
The DNA here is from genome assembly GCF_041138505.1 of Cibotium barometz. Lineage (NCBI taxonomy): Eukaryota > Viridiplantae > Streptophyta > Polypodiopsida > Cyatheales > Cibotiaceae > Cibotium > Cibotium barometz. Next base: position 5,411,768 of record NC_141100.1, on the reverse strand, counting down.
GGCTAATTTACCGCACTAGCCTGGGCCCTCAGAACTAGGCAGCCTCATAATCTCTCGCCTCAATCGGCGATCCTTATTCTTCCAAAGGTATGAGGGATACCTTGGGCCATTACCGGGCTTTGCTAACGACGCCGCCCGGCTACTCAAGCACGGAACGGAGTTAGCGTTGAAGCCAAAAAAAATCTTGAATTCCAAAGATAACATCTTCAATGCAATTTACCAAATATTCATAATTCATGAAGATAACATTTTCAACGCAATTTATCGAATACAACATCACATAGTTCATAACTTCATATAATTTTTATGTCGTCATTTTAAGAGGAAAAGACACCATTCATTAATACTAATTTAAGAAAAAATCTCTTCTTTTGAAAATTAACCAAGCTAACCTGGCCACCGTTTCCTTGAGGGACTTGAAAAGGGAGGACTGGAGCCGCATTGGGCGCATCTCCCTCCATCTCGTTGTTACGTGCGCCTCTTGAGGCAATATTTTGCCGTCTTCGGGATGAGGCCATCTTAGGCGTCGCCTTGTAGAGCTCGCTGCTGCGATCGAAACGCTTCAGTCGGATCTGAATTCCGAGCTCGTTTGCTCACTGTACGAGCAAAAGAATATGACGCACGAACCCTCGCTTGAGTCAAAAATCCCTTACTAAAGTCTACGCAAATGGGGGCGGGGGAATTGTGAGATGTCCTTAAGGCCAAAGGCAAAAACGTGGAGAGGGTTGGGAGGGGTGGCTGCAAGCCTCTCTGTAAGTCTAATCACACGGGGGGGGGGGGGGGGGGGAGAAGAGTTAAGGACACTGCCTCTTGGCAAGAGGGGGATGGAGGAAAATTGGCTTATCTGAAAAGAGCCAAATGAGGGGGTGTGAGAGGGGTGGCTGCAAGGGCGGCTATACTTGCAGCAAGTACGCTATGGCGGTACGGATGGCGGCACAACAGGGCATACGCTACACAGAAGTGCGTGCCGACTGAGGAGCACCCCGGGGGTTTATATAGCAGAGGGGTGAGGGTACGGGCGCTGTGCAAAACAAGGACGAAAGGACGGTGTACCTTCAAAGGCTATGGATCAGTGGCCTGCATGGGTCTAGGGGAAAGGTACGGTCCCGGTTGCCTGGGAAAGGAGTGGTACGCATGTACCTTATCTGGTCTGGGTGTCCGCCTAAGGGTACGCGTGGACCGTATAGTGGGCGGCCGTCCTTTGGTTCTTGGGCGACCATTGTACGGGCGCCCTAGTAAGTGTGTACGGACCAAATTTTTGGGGCGGGGTACCCAAATTTGGGGCGCCTGCCTCGATTTGCGTGCCGGACCGCCCCGGGGGGCGAAATTTTTTTTTTGTCCGGGAGGTTCTCCTGGTCGCAGGGGTTCAGACCGTTCGTCAATCGGACGTGCGGTCGTGCATTTATTAAGGTTTAAAGGTCGCCATTTTTTAACTAAAATGATTGAAATTAGCGTATAGGCTTGATCCGGTGTCCGTTTTGGATGTTGTAAAATCCTATATTAGGGTAAAATCGCGCGCAGATTCCAAATTTAGGCTCAGAATTTGAAGATTCCGAGTAGAAATGACTCAAATAATAAAATCATTGATATTTATACCATAAAAACTCATAATTACATGGACATTTCTTTATTAGTGAAGATGGGTACGTTACATTAGGGACCACCTTGCCTGTTTCCACTCTTGGCGTTGAAGCGTTAGAGGGGTGGTCAACAATTGAAGATGGTTTTGCCATTGTACTTTGTGATTTTTCATTATCTAATATTTGAGTGGATGACTTAGGTGCGGGATTTTGAGCGGTCAGACCTAGTGTTGGTTCTTGCGTTGTGACTTGTCTGGTTGCCCAATCGATATTGCACTTGGTGGCCATCATCCATTTGCGCCCTAAGATTACAGTCCCTTCCATGGTACCAGCAGGCATAACCAAAAAGCTTTGAATTATGGTTCCCTTGTCATAAGCAACCGGAGTGTGCAGAATTCCTGAGACAGGGGTTTTCTTCTTGTTGATTCCTTGAACTTGGATAGAACTCTTGGATAAAGGTGGTTTTCCTAGTTGACACCACACGCCATATGATAGCAAATTGTGTTGAGCTCCTGTATCCAATAGTGCATTATACAGCACCTCCCCGTAAGGACTCTGTAACTCAATTGGGTATCTTAGAGGTGGGTCAGATTCTAGTGCATCCTCCTCTGCTTCCTCGAAAAATACTTGCGTAATTCCCAAGTTGGCTTCTCGTTGTCGCCTAGCACGCTGTTGACGTTCTTTGGCTTCGACTCTCGCTTGTATCTTTTTAAGCTCAGCTTGTTCTTTAGCTGCCTTCTTTTTATGGATTGCATGTAACTCCTCCTGGCTCAGGGGGTCATAGTATCTTTTGAATTTACTCCCATTAAGGAATCCAATGGTTTCAACTCCGTCGAGAGTCTCCACTCTGATGGTACCTTGCGGGGTAATTTCATATACTCTATATGGTCCCTTACCAGCATATTTGAGCTTCTTCTTTTCGTTTCGCACTCCATACATCAGGACTTTATCCCCAACCTTGATGTCCTTGTCCTTTAGGTGGCGATCAAACCATTTTTTCCTTCTATCCTTCTCCACAAGGGCATTGTACATAGCCAATTGTCTTTCTTCATTTAGTCGCTCAAGGATATACAGTCGCTCTACTAAGGGATTACCATCCCAACCCTCTTGAGTAGCAACACGAAGACTGGGAATGACAAATTTCCACGGCATGACTGCTTCTTGGCCATATACCATTTTGAATAGTGTGCAATTAATAGCCACTTTGTACGCAGTACGATAGGCCCATAAAGCTGTCGTGAGCTTTAGATCCCAATCCGTGCGATGAGCTTCAACTGTCTTTATCAAAATAGAGATTAAAGTCTTGTTGGTACTCTTAGCTTGGCCATTCGCTTGCGGATAGTAAGGAGTAGATTTATGATGGGATATCATGAAATTTGTTGTGAGCTCCTTAATCACTTCATTTATAAAATGCGTACCATTGTCGCTCACAAGTTCAAAAGGACAACCGAAGCGTGTGATTATATTTTCAAAGAGGAACTTGGCTGTTGTCCTCGCATCTACCTTACGTGTCGCTTTCGCTTCAGCCCATTTAGTCATATAGTCAGTGGCCACAATAATATAGCGAGATTGTGTGTTTCGGGCCACTGGGCTAATCGGACCTACAAAGTCTAAACCCCACTTTTCAAATGGTTGGTTTACTTTGATTGGATGTAGGGGCATCTGATCTTTCCGTTGGGGTTTCTTGTATCGTTGGCATTCATCGCAACCCTTCACAAAGAGTGATGCATCTTGGAACATAGTGGGCCACCAATACCCTGATTGTAAGATCTTTCGCGCAGTTAAGTCTCCTGAGAAGTGACCACCGGCTACGCCCATATGTGCCTCTTGCAAAATGTATAGATACTCATCCTCTCGGGCACAACGCCTAAGAACGTCATCCTTTCCTCTTTTATAAAGAGTCCCTGCTATCAGGCAATAGGGTTCGCATTCTTTGATCAGCTTTCGAGCTAGATCTTTACGAAGCTCCTTGGGTGGAAAGCCATTAACCAAAAAGTTAACAATCTTCTCACTCCATTCAGGCATTGTCTCCACCATGAACAGGGAAGTGTCAGGTAAGTCATCATCAACCCCTGTAGGAGCCTCACCATTAGGTATGCGAGACAAATGATCAGCCATAACATGTTTTTTGCCAGGTCTCACAACAACAGTGAAATCAAACTCAAGAAGAATCAATAGCCATCGTGTGATTCTTCCTGTGGAGCATGGTTTGTTTACCAGATATAACAATGCTTGACGATCCACATAGAAAACAAACTTGGTGGCAAGGAGGTAATAACGAAATTTCCTTATTGCATATATCATTGCCAACCCTTCTCGCTCCATAGTGGTGTAGTTCATCTCAGCATCATTCAACTGGCGACTGGCAAAGCTAATGGGGTAGTCTAGCTTGTGTTCTCCAGGTTGAGTTAACACACACCCAATAGCAAAGTTTGATGCATCAATATGCACATGGAAGAGTAAATCCCAGTTAGGCATTCTCAAGATTGGAGCACTCACCAAGGCCTTCTTTAATAGCTCATAGTAGGCACGGTCACATTCTTCGGTCCAACTAAACTCGATGAGAAGCTTATACAATGGTCGAGCTATCTCGGCGAAGAATAGAATAAATCTTCGATAATAACCAACGTGGCCCATAAAGCGTTGGACTCCCTTATAGTTGGTGGGTGGTGGCAATTCCAGAATGACCTTGATTTTACTCTCGTCCGTGGAAATCCCATTTTTGGACACTATATGCCCTAAGATAACTCCGTGTTTAACCCAAAATTGGCATTTGAAAGGATTCAATGAGATGCGATATAATCTACACCTTTCAAATATTTTTCGTAAACACATCAAGTGCTCGTCCCAAGAGGAATGAACACAAAGATCATCTAAGAAAGCTTCACAGAAGTCCCTTAGATATTCCTTAAAGGCCGTGTTTATCAATCGTTGGAATGTTGCAGGTGCATTGGTCAAGCCAAAAGCCATGACGCGAAAGGCAAACACTCCAAACTCCGTGATAAATGCTATTTTAGCTTGGTCCTCGACTGCAATTGTGATCTGATTGTAACCCGAGTACCCATCTAAAAAGCTATATGCCTCCTTGCCTGCCACTCTTTCAAGCACATGTTCAGAATATGGCAAGGGGTAATGATCCCTTCTGGTTGCTGCATTAACCTTTTTGAGATCAACGCACACTCTGAGTTTCCCATTCTTCTTTTGCACGATGACTATCGAAGAAACCCATTCTGAGTGCTCAATTGGGTATATGAATCCACATTTTACCAGCTTTTCAATTTCCTCTTGTACAATCTTTGCGTACTTAGGATTCATTGGGTAGGGACGTTGCTGGATTGGTTTAGTAGTGCTAATCATTGGAATCGTGTGTTGCACCACCGAGGGTGGAACACCCTTCATATCATGATATGTCCAAGCAAATATGTCCTTGAATTCTTTAAGAAGCTTCGTAAGTGCAGCTTCTTCCGCCTTGGTGAGGTCTTGAGTAATAAAAACTGGTTTAGACTCCTCACCCAGATCTGCTAAGTCTATCTCCTTAACTACCGCAGGACCATCGTAGACACCGCTACTCCCATTGGTAGGTGTTCGTTGGGCTTTTGTGTAGACCACTTTACTTTTCCCTGTAGTGAATGATTTGAAATGCTCGGGGGCGGGGTGTAAGTCTACTGGTTCTTGTTGTGCCAGGCTTTTTTCTTTCAATTCCGCTTCCTTTTGCTGCTGAGCCAACTCTTGGTTTTGTCGCCTTCTTGCAGTACGACTTAGTTTTGGCTTCTCTTCGATTTCTAATTGGGCGACGTCATGAGGTTGCGGAATACACCACATGACACTTTGGAGGTATTGTCCCCAATTATCCGCTAACTTCCGTTGGCGCTTATGTCTCGTTTTCTTCTTACCAAGTTTTTGATTTTTGTTTCTATCAGATTCGGGCTCACTTGGTCAATCTTCACTTTCGGATGAACTGCAGGAGGTCACTGTCCTAGGCCTTGAGCACCTTTCTTTCCCCATTTGGGTGAATATTTGATTCATTCCCCCCATCAGGCTCAGAATTAGTTTCTTCTTGAGATTCATACTCAGAGTTGCATTGGTCAGAGTCTTCGCTACTTTCAGTGTCAGTGGAGTTTGCCACTTTCTCGCCATCAGGAGTCAAGTGCATAACACCTATCATGTTTATTGGCACTAATGGTGGCATATCTTGCCCCTCAGCAGGTGTTACCCAACTTGTGCCTCTATTTCCCCATGTGTCTATGGTTGCCGCTAGGTGTACCCAATCCACGTTATCCGACTCAGTCATACCCGGTAGGACATCCATATAAGGAGAATCTTTCCCATCATCAGTCTCTTTTTTGCATGTATAGCAATACCTTAATGGGGCGGAGGGAATAGTGGTATCCGATCGATTATCAATGATAACCTTGCTTCCTAAAGGATGTGCATGACCATTCTCAAGATCAACTCGAATGACAGAGTCTTGGAATTGTAGGTAGACATGGTTTTTCGACCAGTCATGCACCATTTGTGCTTCCCTCATGAAAGGATGTCCTAAGATCATTTGATATGACATAGGATGCTTGGAGAAATCCATTACAATGAAGGTATGTCTTACCTTGTACCCCAGAACCTTGATCTTAAGGTCCCTTAACATTCCAATAGGTTTAGCTATGGTTCCGTTTGCCATCTTAACCACTATGTTTGTGACTTCGAGGTGAGGTCTCCCCATAGATTCCCAACAGTTTTTAGTCACAATGCTCACTCCAGCACCACCATCAAGGATTCCCTTTAGAGTTAATCCCTTGGTAGTAATGGGGAGGGTTGCATTAGATTCGTCACCTTCAAAGTATTGTCCCAACTTGTTCACAGGTATTTCAATGACCGAATCTTCATCTAAGTTGGGTTGTAGATCCCAATGCTCCCCTTCATCTTGAAGCGTGTCGGGTCTATCCATATTTGTAAATTGTGGTAGCCCCGCCTTTAGTTCTCCATTGAGAAATGCCCGAAGAGCTAAGAATAGCTCAGGATCTCCGTATAATTTGGATATGATCGTGGTTCTGATCTCAGAGGACATGAAATCCATTAGCTTGGACACATTCAATGGTACTTTTCGAGATATCGCTCCTTGACTAGGAACTGGTGAAGATGGAATCACTTCCTCTTCAATGGGGTCAGGCATTCCCTCACTAAACATCCTTTCCAGCAAGAAGGGTGGTTGCCCACTTCTTGATGTCCTATCCTCACTTTCTTCCCGAATGATACTAGGTATAGCTAACGGTTTATGGTTCCTGTGAGGCTGAACTTGCGTAGGAAACACTGTATTTGGAATTTTGACTTTTCTCGGGTTTGGTTCCAGTTCTCTTTGTGTTTCTTCTACCAAACCCCTTAAGTGTTGCACTTGTTCAATCTCCTCAACTGGGTTTGGGTAAGTTCCAATCTTTTTCTTGAGGGTTTTTGGCCCACGTGGCTTGTCTTGGGGAGTCTCAGTCAGTTTGGGTGGTCGAGAGGGCATTAACTGACTTGGTTGTGGGGCCGAGGAAGTTTCCTTCTGTTTCTCCTTATTTATGTACTCGCTTGATTCTCCTTCGTTGAGCTCCCGAGTGGGTTCCTCCCTTAAGGTAGTGGCTTTGGTCCCCATGGTTTCTATTGAATCAGAATCATCTTCAGGATCATTCATATACACGGGGTCGTCTCCTGTCCCTATGTTAGTCTTTGAACTGGGAGCTTGGAGCTCGTGGCATTAAGCGATCTCTTCTGCCGTGTTTTCTTTTTCTTTGCCTGAGCGATTGATGCAGTATCCCTCTCTTCGAGAATGTAGTTTTGATTTTGAAGCATTGACCGTGTAACTACATTCGCGGGTACTCGTGCTTGGTTGGTGACCTCAACCAAATTCAATGGCGTAATCTTGGGTGCATTAGGATTATGTGGACATTGAGCAATCAAATGATCTATGCCACAACGATTACATGTAAGTACCGGCATTCCCGATGTGCTCCCTTGATTTGGTTGCATCTGAGTAGCGATCTTCTGTAGCCTATTAGGGCACTCTGCTATACGATGTGGTCCACCACACTCATAACATTGAAGAGGTGGTCTCCTTGCCAAGGTATTAAGGTTTTGCCCTCTTGTGGCAAGAGCAGCCGCTTGATATACAAGTTTGACTTGCCCGAAATGATCCTCCATGTAGTACTGGGGAATCATTTCCAACGCATCAGTCCCATATGGAGCAGTGGGGTCTATCTCCTCTTCATAATCCCCACACGCACTATGTGACTCACAACCCATCTGGTTTATTGGGGTAATCCTTGGTGGATGTGGAGGTTGTGGTCCTAGCAGCACTGGCGGTGGTAACGGCACAAACTGGACTACATTCGGATTCCTTGGAACTATGTGCTGTGACGGTTGCTCGACAGGTTGTGCAGGCATTAGCGCGGGTACTTGAGGTGTGTTTGACCAGGCTAGTGGTGCCTGATTTGCCAACATTCGCTTAAGTACTAGGCAATCCTTAGATTGATGGCCATACTTACCACATGCATTGCAATTCCCATTGAATTTGACTCTGAATGTAGGACATTCACTCGTGCTATGTGGTCCTAAGCAAACCGAACACCATTGTTGCTCTCTTCTTGGGTACATATGGCTATTTTGAGGAGCTCGATTACTCCTAAAGTATTCTTGGAGAGCCTTAGTAAGGTCGGTTCTCACAGACATTTCAGATATCTTGGGCTCCTTGGCAATAGGTTTCACCGTCATTGGCTCGTGCCCAGATACTTGTGAACTAACGGATTTTGTTTCTGAAGACACCTTTTTACCTGCAATCATCAAGTTGTCTTCTAACTGGATTGCATTGGCAGCAGTGACTGCTTCCCACGTTGTAAGACCTCTAATGACTAGGCCATTGTAAATGTCCTCGTGGCGCAATCCTCGGATGAATCTATCGAGGAGTTGGTTGTTATTGAAGCGTTCATCGGGAGTGCAGCGAGAATTTAGATGCTTCAATCGACTTATAAAGTCTCTCACTGACTCCCCTTCCTCGCGTTCAGCTTTTTGGAGTTGAGATGCTACTCCCCAAAGCACACCCTCACGTATGTATTCTTTCAAGAACAATCTCTTGAGAGTGGGGTAGTGAGTGCGCTCTTCAACCCTTAAGGTTCGATACCAATCTCCGGCCTTCCCACTCAAGGTTAAGCCTAAGGCTTTACACTTATGCAGCTCATTGTGCTCTTCCAAGGAATCACACACGTATTCAAAGACTTCAATGTGCTTCCTAACATCCTCGTTACCACTGAAGTTTTGAGTGAGCTTAGCCACTTGTACTGCCTTGCTTCTAGGTTCTCTCTCAGGCATGCCCCGCATGTTTTCCGCAATGGATCGTCCGATCGTCTGAGCAAATGCTGCGAGATCACCTAAGTGAGCAGGCATAGTTGGTGGAGGCACTTCTGGGATAGCCTGGCTGATAGGAGTTGGCGTTGGTCTAAGTATGTTGGCAACTGGCGTAGGATATGATATGTGACTAGGCCTAGCTCCCCTTGGATAATGGTTATGATAAGGTGGTCGTGGAGCATACGCCATTGGCATACTAAGAAGCGTAGGAGCTACATGAGCATGAGTAGCGATAGGTACATATGGTTGATAGGCACTGGCACGCACTGTTTTGTAGGTACTGTTCCACTAGGTAGCGGTGTCGTACTAACTACAGCGGTAACAGGTGCATTTTCCGCTATGCTCATCATTGGGGTAGGCATTGTGGATTCCTGAATGGAAAGTTGAGCCAAGGTTGGAAAGCTAAAGTTACTACTCGTGGGCTCAACCTGCATTGAGACTCCAGGCGAAACAACATACGAAGGGTCTATGGGACTCACCGAGAGTCTCCAATTGTGATAGGGTTGGTTGTTTGGCCTTGCCCGTATCCAAAAATCTCATAGGGCCAGTGGAAACTAGGTTCACTCCCCTATTTTGCCTCTCAAATTGGATAATTCTATGAATAACCTCACATATCATTTGTTGTTGCTCCTCTAGATTAGTGGCACTAGATGTAGATCGTAGGACTTCTAACCAACCTACATGGTATGTGTAACCCGTGTATAGGTCAGTTAGAGTCTCTGTGTGTAGATCATATTCCCAATTTTCATTGAGAAATATCCCATCTAGACTTGGTGTGCCAAACGGTTCTCTTGAAGTGGACGCAATGTCACTTCTTATGGATTGGCTTCTAGGGACCTCTACTTTAGGAAGAGCATCGGAATGTGGTAGCTCAGTAGGGCCCTCATTAAACGAAGTGGGTAGAATATCCACATGGACACTCTTTGGGAGGGTAGGGTCTACATGAGATGTGAATGGCGAATCCACTACCCCACCTTCTTCATTTACTTCGCTTGTCGCATGTTCAGAGCGTGTAGCTCTACTAAAGGTCTCTATTAGACGACTAAACATGCTAGATCCGGGTTGTGGGGCCCACACTGGCATGTTTTGGCTTGTCTCCTCAGGGTTCTTGGTAGGGTGCCCTTCCATGGCTTCTGAGTCAGAGGACGAGTCACTATCCACTATTCGTGGATCTTGGGTTGCACTCCCTTGGGTTCCAGCCGAAGGCCAAGATGCTAACGTGGAGGGATGGTGTGAGCCTGCGTAAACTGAAACACTTTCTAGTGGTTCAGGCTCTAGCACCCGACCAGAACGTAGATGCATGTGACATGGGTACCCTACGTGCGTTGGTAACTACCCTTGAAACTACACAAGTGGTTTCTTAGGTGTTTCGCACCCCGTTTTTACTTGTTTTTAGATTGTTTTTAACCCGTTTTTGACCCCCTTACTTACGATCGAAGTTGGACTAGGGCGTGTGATAGCTCGAAACGAGCGTATCGTTTAAAGGATCCTAGCGTGCTTTACAGCACCGTGTTCGCCTATCCAGAGCTCTCGTGGTCCTCAAAACAGTCCGTTTCCCTATGGGGGAAGGGGCAAAAGCCTATTTGCTTGTGGAGGAAAGGGTGAGGGCTTTATCCCACATGCTCACTTTACTCCTTGGGGAGTGGGCTACATATAGGGCACAACTTCCCATAAGCTCTCACTTGAAAGAAAGCTATGGAGGCTCACTCTCCTATATATATATATCAAAAGACCGAGACCGGGGTCGTGGGTCAATTGGGGTTCTATCTTTTCAAAATTTTTTTCTCCAATTAGAAAATCTTTCCTCTCCACATGTTTGGAAAAATTTCTTTAAAAATAAAATTTAATTTTTTATTTTTTATTTTTATATTTTATATTTTTTATTTTCTGTTTTTTTCTTTGATAAGTTTTCTAGGGTTTCTTTAGGGTTCAGCCTTGGCCGCGGCGCAGTTCACGCACAGCACAGATAGGGATTCAGAAATCCCCCTCGCACGCAGAAACCAGATAACAGAACGCACGCCCACACGCGGAGCGAAAATATAACAAAAAAACAGAAATGCAGAAGACAAATTGAAAAAACAGATTGTAAAACACAAAAACACCTCAACAACAAACACACAGTCGCTTTCCTACAGTGTAGATTAAACTTCACGCAGCAGCTGAGCTGCAAACTGGAGCTTGGTGCAGGGCAACTCCCCGGCAGCGGCGCCAAAAATGTGCGCTTTTGCCGCACAGGTCGTAGCTGGGGACTTGCCGGACACCGTATGCGAGCCACGAATGGCTGCAAGTATACAACCAGGGAAGGAAGCTCAAACAGAATGCAAAGGGTGTGTCACTCACCGCTCAACCGCCGCCTTGAAGGATTCCCGCGTCGCAGTGAAGAAGGAGCCGCCGCGGCCGCCGCTCTACCGCCTCTCCGCCATCGTGCCGCTACACAGTGCTCGATCGCTCTCTCACTCTCTCTCTCTCTCTCTCACACACGCAGGAGAAGGAAACCAAAGAGATAAGGCAAGAGCACTCTTGTATTCACAACACATGAGAATGAAGATTTTAGGGTTACATTTGACTCTTATAGGTGACTTGGCCGTTCACACTTGGGCGCCCATACATGGCCGGCCGATCCTAACCCTTATCCTACTAATATTCAAGGTGCGCCTCTCATCGACGATCACCCAATCCCTTCATCCTTAACATATGGTGCCGACAAGCCCGTCCCATGACTCAGAATATTTAAATTCATGACGTAAAACATAGTACGTCTCAATGTCCGTCATAGGTTAACAAAGAACAAGACCATTACTCTATTGTGCCCACTATGTAAAATTAGGAAATCATGATACTTCAATGTGTAGATATCCAAGATTCTAAAATGTTGCACAACTACCAGCACTTAGAGCTCCATTGGCTTTACCTGCACCACTTGTACAGATCACCGCTACTACTGGACAACCCAACTCTTCCTACTTACCTAGGGGGATGTTCCGGGTATAAGACGCTTCACCTCTGCCACCGCTAGTTCTACCACCACAACCACCGCAAGCTAAAATCATTCAAGTATTGATTGAAGAGCCATTAGAAGATGTTGATATGGTGTGTGAAGTAGAACTTAGCGGAGAGTACTATGAGGAAATGATAGAAGTCACGCACCTGAATTCTACGTCCTATAGAATAACATGCCAGTACCTGTGTTTCAAACCACGGTACAGTGGAAGGGCAAGGACATGAACTTGAACCTAAGAAGAGGACCGCTACAATTTTTTGGCTGTGGGTGGAGGGCCTCATCGAGTTGCCGAGTGTCCAAACAATATGCACCAACTCCAACAAGTGGTGGCTGCATCCAATGACATGCCAGTACTCACCTGTACTAAATGTGGGATTGATCATTTGATCAAGGATTGTCCATACCGTGCAAGTGGTTTGACTTCTATTGCCAATTAGGCCACCATCCGAACCATTAGTGTGCAACTTGAAAATATCACACCACTCAATGTCCTAACAAGAGCTCAATCTCAATTAGGAGACAAGGAAAGAATCAAGCAAATGCGACTATTTCCAGAACTGGCCGCAGGAGAAGAGTGAGAAAAGTGGGTAAGGGTGACACAAGGGTCACAATGCAAGATGGATCCAAAGAAGATACAATCGACACACCGGATCCACCCAATCGAGAGAAGAGGGGGATCAAAGGATCAATCACAAGGGGCCAGACCTAGAAGACCAAGGGAAGTAACCAACAACTCCTAAAGGAGTCGGTGAATACCCCAATGTATGTGAAGAATGGATGTGGATGTATGTGGAAGAATATATGTGGAGTGAATGTGATGAATATGAACGAGAATAGAGGCGATGAGATAAGATGTAAATTGGATAGATATGAATGATAAGGGATGTGAATGAATGATATGGGATGCGAATGAATGTGATACCTTGTGAATTGGGATGTGAATGAATGATAAGGGATGTGAATGAATGTGATGGCATGTGAGTCAAGATATGAAAGAATGATAAGGGATGTGAATGAATGTGATAGACTGTGAATCGGGATGAGAATGAATGGTATGGGATGTGAATGGATGTGATGTCATGTGAATCGGGATGTGAATGAATGATATGAGATGTGAATGGATGTGATGGGATGTGAATCAGGATAGATGTGAATGAATGTGATGTGGTCTGAATGAGATGTGTTGTGAATGAATGTGATGTGGTCTGAATGAGATATGTTGTGAATGAATGTGATGTGGTCTGAATGAGATGTGATGTGAGTGAATGTGATGTGGTCTGAATAAGATGTGACGTGAGTGAATGTGATGTGGTCTGAATGAGATGTGACATGAGTGAATGTGATGTGGTCTGAATGAGATGTGATGTGAGTGAATGTGATATGGTCTGAATGGATGAGATGTGATGTGAGTGAATGTGATATGGTCTGAATGGATGAGATGTGAATGAATGTGATGTGATGAGATGTGGATATGGGTAAATGCGAGTGGATGAGATGCGGATATGGGTAAATGCGAGTGGATATGGGTAAATGCGAGTGGATGAGATCTGATGAGGATATTTGAGGAAAGAAGTGATGAGATGAAAAATGATGTGATTGGATGAGAATGGGAATTTATATGAAATGAATGTGGATTAAGTAATGTTGATTAATGTGGAAAGACGAGAGTTTGTTATAGAAATTGTAATTATGAACCTGTTTTTAAATGATTGTTTTATGTCAAGAATGCTGGGGAAGCATTTTGACCGTCTTGTGAATGAGGTCGTGGAGACTTAGATGATAAAGTTGCAACAGCTGACGGAGAGTCAACGGAGGACGTCTCACGTAGCAAGGTCAGCCGAGGTCTTGAGACCACGATTTAAATGGTGAGCTTTCGGTACGGTGGATGAGGGACCAAGGAAGCGATCTATGAGTGAAGTGCTAGGTGACCTGCAAAGGATCCAAGGTGCTGACCATATGGTGCTCGGGCTCTGGGTCGCTAAAGATACCCATAAGTACGTCAGGGAAGATATTGAATAAGGAGTAAGAATTGTTTTCTGAATTCGGGCATGGATCTGTTGATTGACCTTGCTGATCCTCAAGATGAGTCCATGGCTCTTTTATATGGATCCGTTGGTTGATCTTGTTGATCTTCAACGGAGATTCCATTTTGATATGTGAATATATTGCCGGTTACTATGAGCTAGGAACTATCGAAAAGGCTCCTGAGTGGACAGGTGGTGAGCGTTCTGGTTGCCAATGATGTCATAGGTACACCGATGAAGGAATGATTGGAAATAAGGATATAACCAGAGATTTTGAGGATTATGATCAATGACACCATGGTTTCATTAAATGATTGTTTTTGAAGATAGCTGATTCTGTGAAAAGGGCAATTTCATATTGGGTATGTAAGTGGTGTGACTAGTTTAAGTTTGCATGAATATCCGGCTAGGGAGCCTGGGAACTCTTTTCCCTGGTACTCGGAACAAAACCTAACCAAATTCCTAATTGGATCCCATCACTAGAGTGGTTGGACGGTTGGCTGGTTGGCTAACCCATGGAACTGGATGGGGTTAGGCTGGACTAATGGATCCCTAAATTGAGACTCAATTCTGTTATGGTACGAGAGATGAAGTAAATCTCGGACAAAAATTATTCTATGGAAAAGAATCAACGGCTATGCCTCTCAATGAGGAAAAAAGCGTTGGTCTCTATGATCCAAGTGCAATCTTTTCCCTAATCTGACTATGGGACTTACGGGTTCGTTCAGATCAGTTTAATTAGTTAAGGCTTTTGACTACGTTAGAGAAAAGTTATCCTAGGTGGAGGAATCACCGGTGCTTTCCGAGCAAGGGAAGTTTTTCCAAGTTTGGTTTTGGAAGAACCGATGGATTAGTCTCTTGTCCAGATATCCGTGGGCGATGTGCATGTGAACTTGGCCACAAGCAAGTTCTATTTCTATGTCTGGGCCAGCAGAGTCTGAGAGTAGTACTATACGTCCATGGTCAGGATGCTTGAGACATAAGAGTGTGACCACTGGGAGTAGTGCTGTGGATAAAGGAAAAAATAAGGTTGAAGGAATTGGCATTACAGGTTATGAGTCGTTAAGTTTAGAAAGTTTGGATGAGGCTTGGCATACCAGTTTTACGCACACCAGGTGCAAGGCAGGATAGATATGTGCCTCCACATGCTAGAGTGACAGGTGCTTAGAGTGATCCGCATGCATTGTGGAGATCCCAAAGGGTCAGGTATCCAATTGACAGGTTGACATATCGTGACTTTGCTATGCATTATGCATATATGACCTCTTTAGTGAAGCATGTGGAACCTACATGCTATACAGAAGCTATTGGAAGCAATTATGGGAGAAGGCAATGGATGTTGAGATGGACGCATTGGTTCATAATGAAACTTGGGATTTGGTTGCCTTACCCCCACAAGGCAAAAATGTCATTGGTTGTAAATGGGTTTATAAGGTGAAATGCAAATCAGATGGTTCCATTGAGTGCCGTAAAGCATGGTTGGTAGCTAAGCACAAACCCAAGGCTTGGACTATGATGAAACATTTAGTCCAGTTGCAAAGATGGGAACACTGAGAGCAGTCATTGCTATGGCTGCAATAAATGGTTGGGAAATACATCAAATGGATGTGAAAAATGCATTTCTAAATGGTGATTTACAAGAGGAAGTTTATATGGCACAGCCAGAAGGATATGTACACCCGAGGTACCCCACTCATGTATGCAGATTAAGGAAAGCATTATATGGTTTGAAGCAACCACTTCGTGCTTGGAGTGATAAGATAAGCTGATATCTTATCTCCCTTGGATTTTAGGTTCCTTCAGTAGATTCTTCACTCTATGTGAAGAAAACAGATCATGGGATTGTCTTACTTGTCATCTATGTGGATGACTTGATTGTCACAGGAGATCATGCTACAGATGTTATGCATGTCAAGAAGGCATTGAGTGGGCAGTTTGATATGAAAGGCTTGGGTGAATTGAGATATTTTCTTGGGATTGAAGTGATCAAAGACCATGCAGGGACATGGTTAGTGCAACGCCAATATGCATTGGATATGTTGGCAAAATATGGGATGACAGGATGTAAGCCAATGAGTACACCTTTGGAGCAGAATGTGAAGCTGCGGTCTGATTTTGGTGAAGAGTTGGATGATCCATCTATATATAGAAAGATGGTTGGCAGTCTTATTTACATGACTATCACACGCTCGGATCTCAGTTATGCTGTGGAGCTAGTAAGCCAATTTATGCAAAGCCCCAGAAAACCTCATTTGGATGCAGTGAGACGCATTATGCGCGCTATGTAAAGACCACTACACATTATGGTCTTCTTTATGAGCATGGTAAAGGCTTTGATGTACACGGCTACACAGACACAGATTGGGCAGGTAGCTCGTATGACAGGAGGTCTACTAGTGGTTATGCCTTTACATTTGGAAGTGCAGTGGTGAGTTGGAGCAGCAAGAAGCAACCTACTATTGCTTTATCTAGTATAGAGGCTGAATACAGGGGTGCAGCCATTGCTACATGTGAAGGAGTATGGTTAAAGAGTCTCTTGGTTGATTTGGGTGAGCCTATTGATGGCAATGTTGTCATTCATTTGCGCATATAGTTGGCCAAGAATCCAATTTTTCATGCGCGGACCAAACACATAGAGTTTCACTATCATTTTGTCAGAGAGAAAGTGTTGGATGGTACAGTGGATTTGTAGTATGTGAAGACTAAAGAGCAGGTGTGGCCGACATCTTTACAAAGCCACTTAGCATGGAGAAGTTTGAGTACTTCTGTACTATGTTGGGAGTACATGGGATGAGCTTAAGGGGGAGCGTTGAGAGCTTTGATAGCCCAAGCTCATCTATGTAAGATCCCTGTTCCCACCGAGCAACAACGGATTCAGGATACTGGCAGCGGAAGTAGCACTTCTCGCGCGGGACAGGGGTCCCACATTCGGGGCCTCACCCACGGATATCCGGATAAGAGACTAATCCGTCGATTGTTCCAAAACCAAAACCGAAAAAACTTCCTTTACCGGAAAGCACGGGCGATTCCACCAGGATAACTTTTTACTCTAACGTAGTCAAGATCATTTCTGATCGAGCTGATCCAATTGCATCTATAAGATACTTGGTCAGATCAAGGAAGAAACTTGCACTTGGATCATTGGGATCAACGCTTTTTTCCCCATTCAAGAGGCACAGCCGTTGATTCCTATCCATAGAACAGTTACTGTCCGGGATTTATTTTATCTATCGTAAAAACAAAAGTTTGAGTCTCGATTTACGGATCCATCAGTCCAGCCTAACCCCATCCGATCCCATGGGTTAGCCAACCGCCCAACCACTGTAGTGATGGGATCCAATTAGTAATTTGGTTAGGTTTTGTCCCGGGTACCAAGGAAAAGAGTTCCAAGGTCCCCTAGCCGGATGTTCATGCAAAATAAAACTAGTCACACCACTCACACACCCAATATGAAATTGCCTTTTCATAGATTCAACCAGTTTAAAACAATCCTTTAATAAAACCATAGTATCACTGATCACCATCTTCCAATTTATCCAGTTGATTCTTAATTTTTCCATCATTCCTTCATCAGAGTATCTATGGCATCATTGGCAACTAGGGCGCTCACCACCTGTCCACTCACAGGGGCCGTTTCCTAATCCCTAGCCCATAATACTCGGCAATATAATCACTTATCAAGATGGACTCTCGTTGAAGATCAGCAAGATCAACCAACAGATCCATATAAAGAGCCATGGACTCATCCATTGAAGACCAGCAAGGTCAATCAACCAGATCCATGCCCGATTTCAGAAAACAACTCCAACTCTGTTCCAATATCTTCCTCGACGCACGCGTGGGTATCCTAGGCGACCCAGAGCCCGAGCACCGTATGGTCAGCACCCTCTAGGATCCTTCGCAGGTGACCTAGCGCTTCACTCATAGGCCGCTTCCTTGGCCCCTCATCCACAGTACCGGAAGCTCACCATTTTAATCGCACCGAGGCTGGTCAAGACCTCGGTCGACCTTGCTACGCGAGACGTCCTTCATTGACTCTCCGTCAGCAGTTGCAACTTTTTCAGTTAGGTCTCCACGACCTTAATCACAAGATGGTCACAATGCTTTCCCAGCAATCTTGACATAAAATAGTCATTTACAAACAGCATTCACAAACAGTCACAAAATATAGTTTCTATATTAACTCTCATTTTTTCACATTATCCCTCATCAATCCACATTGCTTATTCCACATTCCAGATATATGTGTACTCATCCCATCACATCATTTTCCATCTCATCACTTCAGATTCCTTCACATCACATATCATATATTCACATCCATACATATATCTACATCCACATCCACATTCACATCCATACATCCACATCTACATCCATACATCTATTTTCACATCCACATCTACATGCACATTCATGCATCCACATCCATACATCCACATCTACATGCATATTCACATCCATACATCCACATCTATATGCGTACATTCACATCTACATGCATACATCCACATCTCTATGCATACATCCACATCCACATTCACATTCACCTCCATACATCTACATCTACATGCATACATCCACCTCCACATTCACATCCACATCTATACATCTACATCTACATGCATACATCCACCTCTACATCCACATCTACATCTATACACCTACATCTACATGCATACATCCACATCTCCATTCACATCTACATCTTTACATCTACATCTACATGCATCCATCCACCTCCACATCCACATCTACATCTATACATCTACATCTACATGTATACATCCACATCTCCATTCACATCTACATCTATACATCTACTTCTACATGCATCCATCCACCTCCACATCCACATCTACATCTATACACCTACATCTACATGCATCCATCCACCTCCACATCCACATCTACATCTATACATCTACATCTACATGTATACATCCACATCTCCATTCACATCTACATCTATACATCTACCTCTATATGCATCCATCCACATCTCCATTTACATCCTCATCTACACATCTATTTCTACATGCATACATCCACATCTCCATGCATACATCCACCTCCACATTCACACTCACATCCATACCTCTACATCTACATGCAAACATCCATATCTCCATGCATAATAATATTCTTTTAATTAATCTAGGATGATAGTTCCTAGAATATGGTAGGAAGTCCTCTTTTTATGCTTTGAATGAAATTATTTTATGCGTAATTTCTATAAAAATTTTGCCATAGCTCCGCTACTATGACTGATAAATCTCAATTTTTTTCTAAGGGATAAGGCTCATTATTAAAGAAATAATTAGAGTGGTCTCTAATTGGATCATCAATCCATAATGGTCTCTAATTGGATCATTAAGAAAATAATTAGAATGGTCTCTAATTGGATCATCAATCCATAATGGTCTCTAATTGGATCATTAAGAAAATAATTAGAATGGTCTCTAATTGAATCATCAATCCATAATGGATTGAATCATCAATATACATAAACTAAAAGCATAGAAAAAAGCCATTAATTTGGCCTCAAGCATAGCTTAATCTTGGATTAAGGAAAAGCCTTATGAAAAGCTTCATTTGAATTGAAGAGGGTCATGAGTATGACCATTTCTTAAGTGAGAAAGAGAGAAAAACCATTAGAATTAAATATAAATAGAATTTTATGTAATTCTTTACTATCATTAATTAATTAACTTCAATAGCATTTCAAAAACCATACCAATTAAGCTTCTCAAGCTTGAGAGGGGTTGAGAAGAGAGAATCATTGAGAAATTATAGAAAAGATCATAATTCACTATACTTATCTTATAATTTGCTTGATTCTTTGTTCACGGTAGAGGCCCCCAACCAATCAATTGGTTTAGTATGTTGATGGAGCCACCAATGGGGATTGAAGAAAGAGAGAAGTATCAAAAACTAGTGAATTATTAAAGAATTCACAGTTCTTGGCTTAGGTAGAGTAGAGTAACAATGCATAAGACATTATATTTTTTTCAACAAGGGGAGGCTTCTATTTATAGAAAAGTTGAGCTCCTAACCAAACAAACTGATTCTAGAATTTTCCAAGTCAGTTAGGTCACTTTTTGACCATTTTTAGGTCAGTTAAGCTAACTTTTTGGAACTAGACTTGAATGAGGAGAGAGGAGAGATGAAATATCTCAATTTTTATGAGTTTAAAACTCATTCAAGCATGTGAAATATGCACCTCCTTTAAAGAACTCTCCTTCCTTACATATGTGTTTTTTTTAATACTAATAAACCTTGTACATTTTCAACTCTTCATCTTATGTGAGCATTTACTCATTTTTGGATACCCAAAATATCTCATATTTTTAATATTGCTCATAGTTTTTTACTAATAAACCTTGTACATTTTCAACTCTTCATCTTATGTGAAATATGCACCTCCTTTAAAGAACTCCTCTTCCTTACATATGTGTCATAGTTTTTTTTTTACTAATAAATCTTGTACATTTTCAACTCTTCATCTTATGTGAAATATGCACCTCCTTTAAAGAACTCCCCTTCCTTACATATGTGTTTTTTTTTACTAATAAACCTTGTACATTTTTAACTCTTCATCTTATGTGAGCATTTACTCATTTTTGGATACCCAAAATATCTCATATTTTTAATATTGCTCATAGTTTTTTACTAATAAACCTTGTACATTTTCAACTCTTCACCTTATGTGAGCATTTACTCATTTTTGGGTATCTTCTTTTTACAAATTGGATTTATCTCCTCCCTACACATGTATTGATGCTATTGGCCCATAGGAACCTTAATTGGACTATAGTCTAAAGATTTCTGAAAATCTAGACCCTTAGACTAAGGTTCTTTATACCTATTTCCAATTAATTCCAATTGCACATTCGAAAATTCTTTTTGAATTTTTGTTTCAGGGGAATTCATCTTAATTATATGAGATATTTTTCTATCCAAAAATATTCAAAATCTGAATATTCTCTCTCTAGAATATTTTCTCTCTCTAGGTTAAAACAGTTAGAAACAAGGTCTTTATATTTCTGAAGAGGGATTGATTACAGGGGAAGATACTAGACATCAAAAAGGGGGTTGGGGGAGGAATCTTACATTCTACCCCACTTAAAAAACGCGAGATGTCCTCATCTCGCAACTTGTGATAAATTCGCAAGATGCACGAATATGAGACTTAGAGAAAAATTTTAATCAAGATTAACCACCAAGAAAAGTCTTAAAGAGAGCAAGATTCAAAATAAGAACAAGATTTAAACTTTATTCATTCTCGGAACTTATACAGTAAAGATAGAAGAACTCTTTACACTTCCATAAGCCCGTCCATCATATGGTCACAAAAGCAGTCCTCACAAGCTGCACAAGTATAGGGTAACTCATCTATGGGAATGATTCTGCTGGTTATTGCCGCACCTATCTTAGTGGTATGAGGTGATCTAACAAAAGGACCTCTGAGAGGCAAGCCAAAAATGGGGTAAAGGCATATCTTCTCATGAGGAAGAAAACACGCCAGTAAGAAGACCCGCTCAGAAAACCTAAGATGCCTTGATCTCATGACGCAGTAGTATCGGGGACCCAAACCCAAGGCTTCAATAACCATGGCCAAGCGGACATTATTACGAAAGTGCTGCTGACCCCAAGGTGCTACCCTAGTTATGTCTTGATAGGTCCGCCATTTGGTCTGCGCTACAGAAGTTCCCAAGTGAGGGAAAAGTGAGCGCTCATACTGTTCTATAAAATCTTTCTTCACAGACTCTCTTGCGTCTTGAAGGTGAGAAATCATCATGGATAAAACTAATTCCTGTTGCCAAGCCATGAAGGAGATTAAGAAAGAAAGGAGATTGATGGGAGTAAGATTACTGTGAGCGACAAGTAAAAGTTATGACTTATATAAAGGAAGGAGCTAGCGTAACCTAGAAGCCAACGGTAACTTGCTACCCCACTGAAGTTTTACCGTCTTTCCATGATTTGTGTTTGACACATTTTTCTATAGAAGGCATTAAGAATTTTGAGATGAGGAGATAAAAGAAGCTTGTAGGCTAAGTCACCTACTTTCATATTGAATTCAGATATAAGGGTCACAATATCTGGGGGATAACTTCTTATACTCCCCAAGAGATAAAGAACTTCTTTTGAGCCGTACTCGAATGAAAACCAAAACCTTGATATCCAAAACACCGATTCTCACTTCTAAACTCATTGTTCTAAATCCTTAAAACAGGTGGGACTCCTGAGAAGTATTCTATGAAAAGGGTCTTCCTTTTTTTAAACAGGAACTTTCTTTTATTTTAGAGAGGGAATAATTATAAGATCAGAAAGGGAGATTCTTACTCCTGTATACCTCGAAGGCTGGGGAGGAATCTTACATTCTACCCCACTTAAAAAGTGCGAGATGTCCTCATCTCGCAAGGTAGAGGACAGCTCTTATTCTTAAGATCCAATTTTATTCTGGGGTTCCTTATATTCTGGTCAACCCAACAGAACACTGGGATAAATATTCCTTATATAGAACTCATCATTAAATAACAATTCATTCAGATTATATCATTCATATCTTTAACATGATAATGGTCCATTAGACCGAAAAGTTTCCTTCGGAACATTCCTCCACGGAAATTTCAGTCAAGCAAGTTCTCAATTTGACATCCCTTAACTTGATCTACCGGTCAAGTATTAACAGTAGCAATCTGACAGCACAACCCACTAATCTCATAGTGATTTGCTGAATTCGTTATCATCATTCTAGTTATGAATATCATCACAGGGACTCGTCCCATTCCCCCTCATTGTGGTTTCATTATATTTCAACTAATTTTTAAAATCAACATTTTTCAATCAGCATTTTCAATCAGAATCCAAATCAATTCATCAATTCTCAAACAGAATTAAAAATCATATCAATCACATTCGAAATCATCATCTGGATAGCATTAACACTTATAATTTCAAGTCTTAGATTTACTCGTATATACTATCAGTAAAGAGCTGCAGTATACTCTCGGTATATACGGGTAGTCACGGCCCTTGGAATTATAAGGTAAATACTATCATGTCTAGGCCTCAAGCAAGTCAGGGATTCTATATAATTGCGGTACTTCCATCTGAAGACCAATTACCAAATTATGAATTTCAGTTTGAATATCAAATTGTATGAATTATATCACACAATTATAACCTTTTAGGTGTTTCTTGATAAATTACATGGTCAGATCAAGGAAGAAACTTGCACTTGGATCATTGGGATCAACGCTTTTTTCCCCATTCAAGAGGCACAGCCGTTGATTCCTATCCATAGAACAGTTACTGTCCGGGATTTATTTTATCTATCGTAAAAACAAAAGTTTGAGTCTCGATTTACGGATCCATCAGTCCAGCCTAACCCCATCCGATCCCATGGGTTAGCCAACCGCCCAACCACTGTAGTGATGGGATCCAATTAGTAATTTGGTTAGGTTTTGTCCCGGGTACCAAGGAAAAGAGTTCCAAGGTCCCCTAGCCGGATGTTCATGCAAAATAAAACTAGTCACACCACTCACACACCCAATATGAAATTGCCTTTTCATAGATTCAACCAGTTTAAAACAATCCTTTAATAAAACCATAGTATCACTGATCACCATCTTCCAATTTATCCAGTTGATTCTTAATTTTTCCATCATTCCTTCATCAAAGTATCTATGGCATCATTGGCAACTAGGGCGCTCACCACCTGTCCACTCAGGGGCCGTTTCCTAATCCCTAGCCCATAATACTCGACAATATAATCACTTATCAAGATGGACTCTCGTTGAAGATCAGCAAGATCAAACAACAGATCCATATAAAGAGCCATGGACTCATCCATTGAAGACCAGCAAGGTCAATCAACCAGATCCATGCTCGATTTCAGAAAACAACTCCAACTCTATTCCAATATCTTCCTCGACGCACGCGTGGGTATCCTAGGCGACCCAGAGCCCGAGCACCGTATGGTCAGCACCCTCTAGGATCCTTCGCAGGTGACCTAGCGCTTCACTCATAGGCCGCTTCCTTGGCCCCTCATCCACCGTACACCGGCGGAAGCTCACCATTTTAATCGCACCGAGGCTGGTCAAGACCTCGGCCGACCTTGCTACGCGAGACGTCCTTCATTGACTCTCCGTCAGCAGTTGCAACTTTTTTCAGTTAGGTCTCCACGACCTTAATCACAAGATGGTCACAATGCTTTCCCAGCAATCTTGACATAAAACAGTCATTTACAAACAGCATTCACAAACAGTCACAAAATACAGTTTTTATATTAACTCTCATTTTTTCACATTATCCCTCATCAATCCACATTGCTTATTCCACATTCCAGATATATGTGTACTCATTCCATCACATCATTTTCCATCTCATCACTTCAGATTCCTTCACATCACATATCATATATTCACATCCATACATATATCTACATCCACATCCACATTCACATCCATACATCCACATCTACATCCATACATCTATTTTCACATCCACATCTACATGCACATTCATGCATCCACATCCATACATCCACATCTACATGCATATTCACATCCATACATCCACATCTACATGCATACATCCACATCTCTATGCATACATCCACATCCACATTCACATTCACCTCCATACATCTACATCTACATGCATACATCCACCTCCACATTCACATCCACATCTATACAATCTACATGCATACATCCACCTCTACATCCACATCTACATCTATACACCTACATCTACATGCATACATCCACATCTCCATTCACATCTACATCTTTACATCTACATCTACATGCATCCATCCACCTCCACATCCACATCCACATCTATACATCTACATCTACATGTATACATCCACATCTCCATTCACATCTACATCTATACATCTACTTCTACATGCATCCATCCACCTCCACATCCACATCTACATCTATACACCTACATCTACATGCATCCATCCACCTCCACATCCACATCTACATCTATACATCTACATCTACATGTATACATCCACATCTCCATTCACATCTACATCTATACATCTACCTCTACATGCATCCATCCACATCTCCATTTACATCCTCATCTACACATCTATTTCTACATGCATACATCCACATCTCCATGCATACATCCACCTCCACATTCACACTCACATCCATACCTCTACATCTACATGCAAACATCCATATCTCCATGCATAATAATATTCTTTTAATTAATCTAGGATGATAGTTCCTAGAATATGGTAGGAAGTCCTCTTTTTATGCTTTGAATGAAATTATTTTATGCGTAATTTCTATAAAAATTTTGCCATAGCTCCGCTACTATGACTGATAAATCTCAATTTTTTTCTAAGGGATAAGGCTCATTATTAAAGAAATAATTAGAGTGGTCTCTAATTGGATCATCAATCCATAATGGTCTCTAATTGGATCATTAAGAAAATAATTAGAATGGTCTCTAATTGGATCATCAATCCATAATGGTCTCTAATTGGATCATTAAGAAAGTAATTAGAATGGTCTCTAATTGGATCATCAATCCATAATGGATTGAATCATCAATATACATAAACTAAAAGCATAGAAAAAAGCCATTAATTTGGCCTCAAGCATAGCTTAATCTTGGATTAAGGAAAAGCCTTATGAAAAGCTTCATTTGAATTGAAGAGGGTCATGAGTATGACCATTTCTTAAGTGAGAAAGAGAGAAAAACCATTAGAATTAAATATAAATAGAATTTTATGTAATTCTTTACTATCATTAATTAATTAACTTCAATAGCATTTCAAAAACCATACCAATTAAGCTTCTCAAGCTTGAGAGGGGTTGAGAAGAGAGAATCATTGAGAAATTATAGAAAAGATCATAATTCACTATACTTATCTTATAATTTGCTTGATTCTTTGTTCACGGTAGAGGCCCCCAACCAATCAATTGGTTTAGTATGTTGATGGAGCCACCAATGGGGATTGAAGAAAGAGAGAAGTATCAAAAACTAGTGAATTATTAAAGAATTCACAGTTCTTGGCTTAGGTAGAGTAGAGTAACAATGCATAAGACATTATATTTTTTTCAACAAGGAGAGGCTTCTATTTATAGAAAAGTTGAGCTCCTAACCAAAAAAACTGATTCTAGAATTTTCCAAGTCAGTTAGGTCACTTTTTGACCATTTTTAGGTCAGTTAAGCTAACTTTTTGGAACTAGACTTGAATGAGGAGAGAGGAGAGATGAAATATCTCAATTTTTATGAGTTTAAAACTCATTCAAGCATGTGAAATATGCACCTCCTTTAAAGAACTCTCCTTCCTTACATATGTGTTTTTTTTTATACTAATAAACCTTGTACATTTTCAACTCTTCATCTTATGTGAGCATTTACTCATTTTTGGATACCCAAAATATCTCATATTTTTAATATTGCTCATAGTTTTTTACTAATAAACCTTGTACATTTTCAACTCTTCATCTTATGTGAAATATGCACCTCCTTTAAAGAACTCCTCTTCCTTACATATGTGTCATAGTTTTTTTTTTACTAATAAATCTTGTACATTTTCAACTCTTCATCTTATGTGAAATATGCACCTCCTTTAAAGAACTCCCCTTCCTTACATATGTGTTTTTTTTTACTAATAAACCTTGTACATTTTCAACTCTTCATCTTATGTGAGCATTTACTCATTTTTGGATACCCAAAATATCTCATATTTTTAATATTGCTCATAGTTTTTTACTAATAAACCTTGTACATTTTCAACTCTTCACCTTATGTGAGCATTTACTCATTTTTGGGTATCTTCTTTTTACAAATTGGATTTATCTCCTCCCTACACATGTATTGATGCTATTGGCCCATAGGAACCTTAATTGGACTATAGTCTAAAGATTTCTGAAAATCTAGACCCTTAGACTAAGGTTCTTTATACCTATTTCCAATTAATTCCAATTGCACATTCGAAAATTCTTTTTGAATTTTTGTTTCAGGGGAATTCATCTTAATTATATGAGATATTTTTCTATCCAAAAATATTCAAAATCTGAATATTCTCTCTCTAGAATATTTTCTCTCTCTAGGTTAAAACAGTTAGAAACAAGGTCTTTATATTTCTGAAGAGGGATTGATTACAGGGGAAGATACTAGACATCAAAAAGGGGGTTGGGGGAGGAATCTTACATTCTACCCCACTTAAAAAACGCGAGATGTCCTCATCTCGCAACTTGTGATAAATTCGCAAGATGCACGAATATGAGACTTAGAGAAAAATTTTAATCAAGATTAACCACCAAGAAAAGTCTTAAAGAGAGCAAGATTCAAAATAAGAACAAGATTTAAACTTTATTCATTCTCGGAACTTATACAGTAAAGATAGAAGAACTCTTTACACTTCCATAAGCCCGTCCATCATATGGTCACAAAAGCAGTCCTCACAAGCTGCACAAGTATAGGGTAACTCATCTATGGGAATGATTCTGCTGGTTATTGCCGCACCTATCTTAGTGGTATGAGGTGATCTAACAAAAGGACCTCTGAGAGGCAAGCCAAAAATGGGGTAAAGGCATATCTTCTCATGAGGAAGAAAACACGCCAGTAAGAAGACCCGCTCAGAAAACCCAAGATGCCTTGATCTCATGACGCAGTAGTATCGGGGACCCAAACCCAAGGCTTCAATAACCATGGCCAAGCGGACATTATTACGAAAGTGCTGCTGACCCCAGGGTGTTACCCTAGTTATGTCTTGATAGGTCCACCATTTGGTCTGCGCTACAGAAGTTCCCAAGTGAGGGAAAAGTGAGCGCTCATACTGTTCTATAAAATCTTTCTTCACAGACTCTCTTGCGTCTTGAAGGTGAGAAATCATCATGGATAAAACTAATTCCTGTTGCCAAGCCATGAAGGAGATTAAGAAAGAAAGGAGATTGATGGGAGTAAGATTACTGTGAGCGACAAGTAAAAGTTATAACTTATATAAAGGAAGGAGCTAGCGTAACCTAGAAGCCAACGGTAACTTGCTACCCCACTGAAGTTTTACCGTCTTTCCATGATTTGTGTTTGACACATTTTTCTATAGAAGGCATTAAGAATTTTGAGATGAGAAGATAAAAGAAGCTTGTAGGCTAAGTCACCTACTTTCATATTGAATTCAGATATAAGGGTCACAATATCTGGGGGATAACTTCTTATACTCCCCAAGAGATAAAGAACTTCTTTTGAGCCGTACTCGAATGAAAACCAAAACCTTGATATCCAAAACACCGATTCTCACTTCTGAACTCATTGTTCTAAATCCTTAAAACAGGTGGGACTCCTGAGAAGTATTCTATGAAAAGGGTCTTCCTTTTTTTAAACAGGAACTTTCTTTTATTTTAGAGAGGGAATAATTATAAGATCAGAAAGGGAGATTCTTACTCCTGTATACCTCGAAGGCTGGGGAGGAATCTTACATTCTACCCCACTTAAAAAGTGCGAGATGTCCTCATCTCGCAAGGTAGAGGACAGCTCTTATTCTTAAGATCCAATTTTATTCTGGGGTTCCTTATATTCTGGTCAACCCAACAGAACACTGGGATAAATATTCCTTATATAGAACTCATCATTAAATAACAATTCATTCAGATTATATCATTCATATCTTTAACATGATAATGGTCCATTAGACCGAAAAGTTTCCTTCGGAACATTCCTCCACGGAAATTTCAGTCAAGCAAGTTCTCAATTTGACATCCCTTAACTTGATCTACCGGTCAAGTATTAACAGTAGCAATCTGACAGCACAACCCACTAATCTCATAGTGATTTGCTGAATTCGTTATCATCATTCTAGTTATGAATATCATCACAGGGACTCGTCCCATTCCCCCTCATTGTGGTTTCATTATATTTCAACTAATTTTTAAAATCAACATTTTTCAATCAGCATTTTCAATCAGAATCCAAATCAATTCATCAATTCTCAAACAGAATTAAAAATCATATCAATCACATTCGAAATCATCATCTGGATAGCATTAACACTTATAATTTCAAGTCTTAGATTTACTCGTATATACTATCAGTAAAGAGCTGCAGTATACTCTCGGTATATACGGGTAGTCACGGCCCTTGGAATTATAAGGTAAATACTATCATGTCTAGGCCTCAAGCAAGTCAGGGATTCTATATAATTGCGGTACTTCCATCTGAAGACCAATTACCAAATTATGAATTTCAGTTTGAATATCAAATTGTATGAATTATATCACACAATTATAACCTTTTAGGTGTTTCTTGATAAATTTTTGACATATTTGTCTTCTCAGTTGATCTTTATTAACCAAATGCTCTGATACCAACTGTAAGATCCCTGTTCCCATCGAGCAACAACGGATTCAGTATACTGGCAACGGAAGTAGCACTTCTCGCGTGGGACAGGGGTCCCACATTCGGGGCCTCACCCACCACGGATATCCGGATAAGAGACTAATCCGTCGATTGTTCCAAAACCAAAACCGGAAAAACTTCCTTTACCGAAAAGCACGGGCGATTCCACCAGGATAACTTTTTACTCTAACGTAGTCAAGATCATTTCTGATCGAGCTGATCCAATTGCATCTATAAGATACTTGGTCAGATCAAGGAAGAAACTTGCACTTGGATCATTGGGATCAACGCTTTTTTCCCCATTCAAGAGGCACAGCCGTTGATTCCTATCCATAGAACAGTTACTGTCCGGGATTTATTTTATCTATCGTAAAAACAAAAGTTTGAGTCTCGATTTACGGATCCATCAGTCCAGCCTAACCCCATCCGATCCCATGGGTTAGCCAACCGCCCAACCACTGTAGTGATGGGATCCAATTAGTAATTTGGTTAGGTTTTGTCCCGGGTACCAAGGAAAAGAGTTCCAAGGTCCCCTAGCCGGATGTTCATGCAAAATAAAACTAGTCACACCACTCACACACCCAATATGAAATTGCCTTTTCATAGATTCAACCAGTTTAAAACAATCCTTTAATAAAACCATAGTATCACTGATCACCATCTTCCAATTTATCCAGTTGATTCTTAATTTTTCCATCATTCCTTCATCAAAGTATCTATGGCATCATTGGCAACTAGGGCGCTCACCACCTGTCCACTCAGGGGCCGTTTCCTAATCCCTAGCCCATAATACTCGACAATATAATCACTTATCAAGATGGACTCTCGTTGAAGATCAGCAAGATCAAACAACAGATCCATATAAAGAGCCATGGACTCATCCATTGAAGACCAGCAAGGTCAATCAACCAGATCCATGCCCGATTTCAGAAAACAACTCCAACTCTATTCCAATATCTTCCTCGACGCACGCGTGGGTATCCTAGGCGACCCAGAGCCCGAGCACCGTATGGTCAGCACCCTCTAGGATCCTTCGCAGGTGACCTAGCGCTTCACTCATAGGCCGCTTCCTTGGCCCCTCATCCACCGTACACCGGCGGAAGCTCACCATTTTAATCGCACCGAGGCTGGTCAAGACCTCGGCCGACCTTGCTACGCGAGACGTCCTTCATTGACTCTCCGTCAGCAGTTGCAACTTTTTTCAGTTAGGTCTCCACGACCTTAATCACAAGATGGTCACAATGCTTTCCCAGCAATCTTGACATAAAACAGTCATTTACAAACAGCATTCACAAACAGTCACAAAATACAGTTTTTATATTAACTCTCATTTTTTCACATTATCCCTCATCAATCCACATTGCTTATTCCACATTCCAGATATATGTGTACTCATTCCATCACATCATTTTCCATCTCATCACTTCAGATTCCTTCACATCACATATCATATATTCACATCCATACATATATCTACATCCACATCCACATTCACATCCATACATCCACATCTACATCCATACATCTATTTTCACATCCACATCTACATGCACATTCATGCATCCACATCCATACATCCACATCTACATGCATATTCACATCCATACATCCACATCTACATGCATACATCCACATCTCTATGCATACATCCACATCCACATTCACATTCACCTCCATACATCTACATCTACATGCATACATCCACCTCCACATTCACATCCACATCTATACAATCTACATGCATACATCCACCTCTACATCCACATCTACATCTATACACCTACATCTACATGCATACATCCACATCTCCATTCACAGCTACATCTTTACATCTACATCTACATGCATCCATCCACCTCCACATCCACATCCACATCTATACATCTACATCTACATGTATACATCCACATCTCCATTCACATCTACATCTATACATCTACTTCTACATGCATCCATCCACCTCCACATCCACATCTACATCTATACACCTACATCTACATGCATCCATCCACCTCCACATCCACATCTACATCTATACATCTACATCTACATGTATACATCCACATCTCCATTCACATCTACATCTATACATCTACCTCTACATGCATCCATCCACATCTCCATTTACATCCTCATCTACACATCTATTTCTACATGCATACATCCACATCTCCATGCATACATCCACCTCCACATTCACACTCACATCCATACCTCTACATCTACATGCAAACATCCATATCTCCATGCATAATAATATTCTTTTAATTAATCTAGGATGATAGTTCCTAGAATATGGTAGGAAGTCCTCTTTTTATGCTTTGAATGAAATTATTTTATGCGTAATTTCTATAAAAATTTTGCCATAGCTCCGCTACTATGACTGATAAATCTCAATTTTTTTCTAAGGGATAAGGCTCATTATTAAAGAAATAATTAGAGTGGTCTCTAATTGGATCATCAATCCATAATGGTCTCTAATTGGATCATTAAGAAAATAATTAGAATGGTCTCTAATTGGATCATCAATCCATAATGGTCTCTAATTGGATCATTAAGAAAGTAATTAGAATGGTCTCTAATTGGATCATCAATCCATAATGGATTGAATCATCAATATACATAAACTAAAAGCATAGAAAAAAGCCATTAATTTGGCCTCAAGCATAGCTTAATCTTGGATTAAGGAAAAGCCTTATGAAAAGCTTCATTTGAATTGAAGAGGGTCATGAGTATGACCATTTCTTAAGTGAGAAAGAGAGAAAAACCATTAGAATTAAATATAAATAGAATTTTATGTAATTCTTTACTATCATTAATTAATTAACTTCAATAGCATTTCAAAAACCATACCAATTAAGCTTCTCAAGCTTGAGAGGGGTTGAGAAGAGAGAATCATTGAGAAATTATAGAAAAGATCATAATTCACTATACTTATCTTATAATTTGCTTGATTCTTTGTTCACGGTAGAGGCCCCCAACCAATCAATTGGTTTAGTATGTTGATGGAGCCACCAATGGGGATTGAAGAAAGAGAGAAGTATCAAAAACTAGTGAATTATTAAAGAATTCACAGTTCTTGGCTTAGGTAGAGTAGAGTAACAATGCATAAGACATTATATTTTTTTCAACAAGGGGAGGCTTCTATTTATAGAAAAGTTGAGCTCCTAACCAAACAAACTGATTCTAGAATTTTCCAAGTCAGTTAGGTCACTTTTTGACCATTTTTAGGTCAGTTAAGCTAACTTTTTGGAACTAGACTTGAATGAGGAGAGAGGAGAGATGAAATATCTCAATTTTTATGAGTTTAAAACTCATTCAAGCATGTGAAATATGCACCTCCTTTAAAGAACTCTCCTTCCTTACATATGTGTTTTTTTTATACTAATAAACCTTGTACATTTTCAACTCTTCATCTTATGTGAGCATTTACTCATTTTTGGATACCCAAAATATCTCATATTTTTAATATTGCTCATAGTTTTTTACTAATAAACCTTGTACATTTTCAACTCTTCATCTTATGTGAAATATGCACCTCCTTTAAAGAACTCCTCTTCCTTACATATGTGTCATAGTTTTTTTTTAACTAATAAATCTTGTACATTTTCAACTCTTCATC
This sequence comes from Cibotium barometz, assembly GCF_041138505.1. Classification (NCBI taxonomy): domain Eukaryota; kingdom Viridiplantae; phylum Streptophyta; class Polypodiopsida; order Cyatheales; family Cibotiaceae; genus Cibotium; species Cibotium barometz. The sequence goes on along the minus strand of NC_141100.1, from coordinate 5,378,783 downwards.
TTATGTGAAATATGCACCTCCTTTAAAGAACTCCCCTTCCTTACATATGTGTTTTTTTTTACTAATAAACCTTGTACATTTTCAACTCTTCATCTTATGTGAGTATTTACTCATTTTTGGATACCCAAAATATCTCATATTTTTAATATTGCTCATAGTTTTTTACTAATAAACCTTGTACATTTTCAACTCTTCACCTTATGTGAGCATTTACTCATTTTTGGGTATCTTCTTTTTACAAATTGGATTTATCTCCTCCCTACACATGTATTGATGCTATTGGCCCATAGGAACCTTAATTGGACCATAGTCTAAAGATTTCTGAAAATCTAGACCCTTAGACTAAGGTTCTTTATACCTATTTCCAATTAATTCCAATTGCACATTTGAAAATTCTTTTTGAATTTTTGTTTCAGGGGAATTCATCTTAATTATATGAGATATTTTTCTATCCAAAAATATTCAAAATCTGAATATTCTCTCTCTAGAATATTTTCTCTCTCTAGGTTAAAACAGTTAGAAACAAGGTCTTTATATTTCTGAAGAGGGATTGATTACAGGGGAAGATACTAGACATCAAAAAGGGGGTTGGGGGAGGAATCTTACAATCTACATCTTCATCTATGGCAGTACATCATGAGCTTGAGAGGGGCTGTTGAGATTCAAGCTCGATGTCAGCTTATGCCAGTTGCACTATTTGCTGGCATGTTAGGTAGTAACATGTGTGAGACATAAATGACCGCGTCCAACTGGTCATAGTGTGTGGACATTAGCTAGTGTTAGCTGTGTGTGGACACAACACAAGTAGTGTGTTGTAGATTATGGATTATGGCTTTATGCATTGTGTGAGAAGGGAGATGGTTTGCTTAATACATTAGGGTTTGCTAATACATTAGGGTTTGCTCCTGTGTGTGTGTCTCCTCTCCCTCTACCTGTTTTTCATCATAGTATAGCTTTAGAATGCCAAAAGGATGATATAAAGTTGACTCACATAAGTTTAGATGTTGGTGAGTATTATATACTTCAAGCCAGCCACCATGACGTATAATCCACTGGTAACTATGTGCTACTACCTCATAGTTGGCTGGTGTCTTAGGAATGTCATCTGGGACAAACAGGTCTAATTATTCAACACTGTTGTCCAAAATTTCTAAATTTTGGAGGTACGACACCAACTATGAAGGTTTAGCACTATAGGGTGTAAAGGGTAGAAGAAGATGTCTTGTGGATTAGTTAATACTAAGTCTCCCCGCAAAACTCCCATTATTATGGTAGGGTCAACATCTCTTTCAGTATTTTGTTTAATTAGGGTTAGTTATCCTAAGCCTATATCTTCATATAGATTTATGTCATACTGAAGTAAAGAGAGTGTTAGTGTAGACAAAAACAAGGTGAGAGTTTGAGGAGGGGCCTGAGGAGTTACTGGCAGGCTAACCCAACTCGGAGACATGCTCAAGGAGGAGGCAGATCATCGTTAGCCGCCCGCCCCGCTGACTTCTATCCTGGATCGTGCCGATGCTCTAACTCTTGTAAGGGAGAGTCAGTGTTGCTGAGGTTTGAAATTATCATTTCCCAAACCATCCTTGTAGCATATAACTCCTCGAATCTTCTGGTTGCGTCCTCTTAGTTAGGCATGCCTAGCCATTGCTTCTCTTTCTTGAGCTTCGGTGATTTGTTGGAGCCTTTGGGCAACCAGCCTGTGAATGTCGTGTAGTTGTTGTGTAAGCTGTGCCATTGCCTCTTGGTGTGCCAGCTCTTTCCTTTGTACTTCGGCCTGGCTTGCACTTATTGTGTCGTTAAGTGTTCTAATCTTTTCTACATGGGCCTTGTTTGTTTGTTCCCTCTCTTGCTGTAAGTGAGTTTCCCTCTCCTCTGCTACCTTTAGCTGTGAGGTTAGCTGCTGGATTTAGCTTTGCAAGTCTTCTTCTTTGGCCCTGGCATAGGTGTGTATTTGGTGGGCATGAAGTGTAGTTAGCTCATTGGTGTGGGTGACCTCTTTCTGAAGCTGCTCACAGCTTGTCCCAATTTTGCCTTGAGGTCCACATTTTCTTTGATTCCTTGTGTAATTGTTTGGTTGAGGACCATGTTATTGCTTTCCAGGGTTTTATACCTATTCTCTTGCTCCTCCGTGGGCCTTCAAGCTGTTAATGATTACATCCTTATGGGTGGCCTTGCCAAGTGTTCTTTTAATGTTTGCACTTGTGTGCATGCATTGTTAACCTGTTAACCTACTTCCAAAGGGCAGCATTACGGTCGTGGAGTTGAAAGAACGGTAGAGGAGGAGGAGACACACACACAGGAGCAAACCCTAATGTATATTGCAAACTCTAACCATAGAGGGAAGCCATGTCCACTCTCACACAAAGCATAATGCACTAATCCATAATCCACACAACACACAATGACTTGTGTCCACACTCTACTAACCCTAGCTAATGTCCACACACTATGACCAGCTGGACACGCGGTCATTTATGACTCACACATGTTCCTACCTAACCTGCCAGCACATAGCATAGCTGGCTCACACTGACATCGAGCTTGAATCTCAACAGTCCCTCTCAAGCTCATGATGTACTGCCGATGAAGATGTAGATGAGCTTGGGATATCAAGACTCTCAACACTCCCCCTCAAGCTCATCCCATGTACTCCCAACATAGTCCGGAAGTACTCAAACTTCTCCCTGCTAAGTGGCTTCGTAAAGATGTCTGCCACCTGCTCATCAGTCTTCACATACTGAAGATCAACTGTACCATCCAGCACCTTCTCTCTGACAAAGTGATAATGGACCTCTATGTGTTTGGTCCTCGCATGAAACACTGGATTCTTTGCCAACTGTATACTGCTCATGTTGTCACAATGTATGACAACTTTGCCATCAAGAGGCTCACATAAATCTGCCAAGAGACTCTTTAACCATATAGCCTCACAAGTAGCAATGGCTGCACCCCTGTACTCAGCCTCTGTACTAGATAAAGCAACTGTAGGTTGCTTCTTGCTACTCCAACTCACCACGGCACTTCCAAGTGTAAAAGCATATCCACTAGTAGACCTCCTGTCATATGCGCTACCTGCCCAATCAGCATCTGTGTAGCCATGGATGTCCAAGCTTTTACCACTTTCATAAAATAAACCTTAATGTGCTGTGGTCTTCACATATCTCATGACGCGTCTCACTGCATCCAAATGTGGTTTCCTGGGGCTCTGCATAAACTGACTGACTAGCCCCACCGCATAACTCAAATCTGGGCGTGTGATAGTCATGTATATGAGACTACCAACCATCTTCCTGTACATAGAAGGATCATCCAATTTCTTGCCATAATCAGCTTGCAACTTCACATTTTGCTCCAATGGTGTACTCATAGGCTTACACCCTGTCATGCCATACTTTGCCAACATATCCAATGCATATTGGCGTTGTACTAACCATGTACCAGCATGATCTTTCACCACTTCAATTCCAAGGAAGTATCTCAACTCACCAAGATCTTTCATGTCAAATTTCCCATTCAAAGCTTTCTTGACATGCATCATATCTGCACCATGATCACCTGTGATAATCAAGTCATCCACATAGATGACTAGTAAAACAATCCATAGAGATGACTAGTGAAACAATCCCATGCTGTGTCTTCTTCACATACATTGAAGAATCTGCTGTAGAAATCTGAAAACCAAGTGAGATAAGATATCTGCTCATCTTATCACTCCAAGCACGAGGTGCTTGCTTGCTTCAGAGCATACAATGCCTTTTTCAACCTGCATACGTGAGTGGGATATCTTGGGTGTACATACCCTTCTGGCTGTGCCATGTATACTTCCTCTTTTAGATCTCCATTCAGAAATGCATTCTTAACATCCATGTAATGCATTTCCCAGCCATTAGCTGCAGCCATAGCAATGACTGCTCTCACTGTGCCCATCTAAGATATCTGCTCATCTTATCACTCCAAGCACGAGGTGCTTGCTTGCTTCAGACCATACAATGCCTTTTTCAACCTGCATACGTGAGTGGGATATCTTGGGTGTACATACCCTTCTAGCTGTGCCATGTATACTTCCTCTTGTAGATCTCCATTCAGAAATGCATTCTTAACATCCATCTGATGCATTTCCCAGCCATTAGCTGCAGCCATAGCAATGACTGCTCTCACTGTGCCCATCTTAGCCACTGGACTAAACGTCTCATCATAATCCAATCCTTGGGTCTGTGCATAACCCTTTGCTACCAATCTTGCTTTATGTCTCTCAATAGAACCATCAGATTTGCACTTCACTTTGTAAACCCATTTACATCCAATAACATTCTTGTCCTTTGGTAATGCAACCAAGTCCCACGTATCATTATGGACCAATGCGTCCATCTCAACATCCATTGCTTTCTCCCATACATGCTCTCCAATAGCCTCTGTATAGCATGTAGGTTCCACATGCTTCACCATAGATGTCATATATGCATAGTGCATAGCAAAATCTCTATATGTCAATCTGTCAACAGGATATCTGACTCTCTGGGATCTCCGCAATGCATGCGGGTCACTCTGTACACCTGTAACTCTAGCATGTGGTGGCACATATCTGTCCTGCCTAGCACCAGGTGTGCGTAAAACAGGTATGCCAAGCTCCTCATCCAAACTCTCAGAACTAGATGACTCATATCCTGTGATTCCAATTCCTTCGACTTTCTTCTTGCCTTTATCCATAGCACTACTTCCAGTGCTTACACTCTCATGCCTCAAACGTCCTGACCATGGACGTACACTGCTGCTCTCAGCCTCTGCTGCTGCTGCTGGCCCAGACATAGTAGTAGAACTAGAACTTGCTTGTGATGGCAAGTTCACAGGCACATCTGCTTCAAGTGACTCAATAGCACCTTCATCTTTTGCCTTGTACCAACTAGCAAGCTCATCAAACACCACATCACGTGAGATGACCACTTGTCTAGTTTGTGGATTATAACACTTGTAGGCCTTTCGATCCTGTGCATATCCAACAAATACACATTTCTTTGCTTTAGGATCCAACTTCCTTCTTCTTTCATCAGGCACATGTACATAAGCTATGCATCCAAAAACTTTAAGATGTCCAATGTCTGGCCTGTAACCTGTGAGCCGCATCTCTGGCGTGCTTCCATGAATGGCTACTGTAGGTGTTTTGTTCAATATATACACTGCAGTAGCACATGCTTCTGCCCAAAAGTAATCTGGCATGCTCTTTTCATTAAGCATTGCCCTTGCCACTTCACATATGACTCTATTCTTTCTCTCAGCCACACCATTCTGCTGAGGTGTATACCTGCAAGTCAACTGTCTTCTTATTCCATGCTTCCTCAAGAAATGCTCAAAAGCTTTTGAGGTGTATTCACCACCTCCATCTGTCCTCAGACATTTAATCCAACAGCCATACTGCTTTTCTGCAAAAGCTTTGAAATCCATGAATTTTTCCAACACTTCACTCTTCTCTTTCAGAAAGTATATCCATGTCATCCTGCTGAAATCATCTATGAATGTAACATAGTATAAACTGCCTTTGATAGATGGGTTTTGTGCAGGACCCCATACATCACTGTGTACTATCTCAAGTGGCCTGTTACTCATATTTCCTTCTCTAGGAAACCTCAATCTTGCCTGCTTCCCAAACTGACAGGCTTCACAAACATGCATATGTCCATCATATTTGAACCTAGGCAAACCATTGACAATGCCTCTTGTTTGCATGTTCGTTAATCTCTGTATATTGACATGTCCAATCCTCTTGTGCCACATATCAATGTCCTGTACCACATTCCTGCTCTTTGAGAACATGGCTGATTTTAGCTCAGGAATTCCAGCATCCAGCTTAAACAATCTTCCTTCTTTCTTGCCTTTAGCAATCACTCTACATCCATGTTTGAAGTCTTCAACGAAGCATCCATGCTCATTGAATCTAACCTGTAATCCCTGTTCTACCATTTGACCAACTGAGGCCAAGCTTTTAGTGATCGAAGGCACATACAGCACATCTGACATAGACTTTGTCTGACCATTGTGCATGACCAATGGTACACTTCCAACATGTGTAATGACATGTTGGGTATCATCACCTGTTTCCACATAGCCTTTTACATCCATAGGCTTCATGTGCTCAAACCATTCACCATGACATGTCATATGGTTTGATGCTCCTCAGTCCATGTACCATGTATCATCATTCTCAGCATTTGTCGTCATAGAACCCACAACATGCTTCATGGCAAACAAATGATTTGCAGTTCCATCATTGCTACTTGATGCATAGTTACCACCATGTTGTGCATAGTTTCCACCATAATGACCACCACGTTGTGCTCTTCCCCCTCTCAAATCATTCTGTTTGCGGAAACAATCTCTCGCCATATGACCATATTTGCCACAATAATGGCATTCCACATCTTGCATAGAATTTTGTTGGCCTTGCCAACGTCCTCGTCCACGGGGGTTACCTCTGCCTCTTTGAGGGGTATATCCACGACCACCTCGAGCACCATATGAAGGCTGAAAATTCTGTTGTAGAGGCCTATCCTGCCATCCACGACCATTACCACCACGTCCACGTGATGCAAATCTCCCCTTGCCTCTAAATTGCTCCAAAAATTGTTCAAGGCTTGCACATGGGTTGCTAATACATCCCTCTTTGTCAAATACATATGTCTTTTTCCAGAATCACTTGTATTTCCACCATACATCAATGTTGCCAAGCTTTAATGGAAAGCTTCAAAAACCAGAATTTTGCTTTGCTTTGATTTGCTCTATTTTGCTTTGCTTTTGCCTGTTTCACCTGCAATCCGCTCAAGGATGTTTAGAGGACCTTACTCGGTAGGCCAAGCTCTCAGATCTGATAGTATTTGGTGTGCTCCAAGCTTCACAGCTCCAATGGCAAGCTTCACAGCTTCTTTTCACAGCTTCTTCTCCCTCTTCACTTCACTCACTCATAAACCCTAATAAACAGCACAAGGCTCTGATACCAAGTTGAAAGAACGGTAGAGGAGGAGGAGACACACACACAGGAGCAAACCCTAATGTATATTGCAAACCCTAACCATAGAGGGAAGCCATGTCCACTCTCACACAAAGCATAATGCACTAATCCATAATCCACACAACACACAATGAGTTGTGTCCACACTCTACTAACCCTAGCTAATGTCCACACACTATGACCAGCTGGACACGCGGTCATTTATGACTCACACATGTTCCTACCTAACCTGCCAGCACATAGCATAGCTGGCTCACACTGACATCGAGCTTGAATCTCAACACGTGGAGCATGTGCGTTGTTAGGAGGTGGCACCACTAGACCTTTTGTTCTTGCTCCCAGATTGCACTTGTGCTCGCTTCTTCTTCAAGCCCAGCCTGTGGTTGGTTGAGTAGCTCATCTAGCCCTTCCATGGTCTCTTGGCAAGAATTATAGGGAGGCCAATTATGGTATTCTTTCTTCATCTTCTAACCACCTTCTCTTGCTTGGACTGGATGGCTCTAAACTTCATTGTCTTTTACTTGCTTCATTTGGGGCCTCTGTTTCTTGTACTTAAGCTATGGCCACCTCAACGCCTTGTCTTTCCTCGTCCTGTACTTGTGCTTCTTGGTCAGGCGCTGTCTCTGTTGTGGCGTGTCTGCCAGAGCTGATTCTTTGAGGGGGGATAGATCTGTAAATATCAATTGAGCCGGGCTTGTCGGTGTGGAGAAGTAACTTGTTGCAAGGGCTACTATGTGGCTTGGCTTATAGTGGTCTCTTGCAATGCCTCTTGGTATGTTCGGATTTCCTGGGCCATTTCCACCTCTAATCTTTGCAATTCAGTACCTATATCTGGAATTACTCCCCTCATCTTCTTATATACCTTCTTCTTTCTCCCGTTCTTGATTTCCTTCATGATTGCCTGGGTCTCCATCAATATAGCCTGCCCTCTTGCATATCTTCAACTATTAGTGTGGGTTGTTCTGGCAACAGTACCAGCTGCAAGTGCACTGCTGGTTCGGGCTCTAGGAGAGGCCTTTTTGCTACGTGATTTAGAACTTGTGTGAGTAGGTACAGGTTACAAATTTTGGATTGGTGGGCCTTTAAGTAGTTCTCCATCTCTCTATGGACATAGTTGGCCCGTCCTCGTCTTTCTCCTCCCAATCCTCCTCTTTCTCATCATGTACCTTTGTGTGATTTAGAACTTGTGTGAGTAGGTACAGGTTACAAATTTTGGATTGGTGGGCCTTTAAGTAGTTCTCCATCTCTCTATGGACATAGTTGGCCCGTCCTCGTCTTTCTCCTCCCAATCCTCCTCTTTCTCATCATGTACCTTTGCAACTCTGTTCAAGGGCACCCTGCTATATCTTTCCACAAGGGCTTCACCTGCATCATTAATGGTATCAGTCTTTTCTGTGGTAATTGTTTAGCTTTGGCTTCCGTGGCCTTAGCTTATTCTTAAGCTTGCTGGATTTTTTCCTTTGCAAGCTGTTTCTGTCATTTTAAGAGATGTTATTGCAAGAGCATCTCTTGGACCAGTGGTCCAAAATATTTTTTAATTTACTTCCATTGACGTAACCCTCCATCTATATGCCGTCAATTGTCTCAGTTCCAACAGACCCCTGAGGCGAGATCTCAGATACTCAGAATGGTCCCAGGCCTCGGTATTTGAGTTTCTTTTTTTCGGTGCTTCCTACACCATACATGAGGACAAGGTCTCCCGTTTCCAGTTCTTTTTATCTTGGATTTTTTTCAAACCAATGTTTCTTGCGTAGTTTTTCAACCATGAGTCCATGTGATGCTATTAGCTTGGTCTCATCAAGCTTCTCTAAGTCAATTAGCCTTTCAGCTAATGCATTCTCCATCAGACGTTCTTGTACTGTAATTCTTAAGCTTGGGACTAGGTATTCCATAGGCATAACTGCTTCAACACCATAAGCTAAATGAAAAGGAGTGTACCTCATTGTGCTACCTTATATGATGTTCGATACGCCCATAAGACTATTGTCAGCTTATGTTCCCAGTTTGTTCGACTTACTTCCAAGGTTTTTATCAGTACACAAAATTTTGTTTATACTTTGCTTAACCATTGGCCTATGGATAATAAGGTGATGATTTCCAATGGACCACTAAGAATCCCGCAAGTAAATGATCAATCACCTCATTTATAAAATGTGAGCCGCGATCACTAACTAATTCTAATGGGCAGCCAAACCTCGAGATAATTTGCTCATATAAGAATTTTGATGTTGTTTGTGCATCGGCTCTCTTTGAGGCTTTGGCTTCTGCCCATTTTGTGAAATAGTCCGGCCACGATCACGTATTAGGCTTGGGATGGATGTGCCGCTGGACTAATAGGTCCAACAAAATCTACTCCCCATTTCTCGAATGGTTGTCTTACAATAATAGGGGTGAGCGGCATCTTGTCCTTTTGTTGTGGGATAGCAAAATGTTGACATTCTTTGCACCTTTTGACAAATTCTATGGCATCTCCAGATAACATAGGCCACCATAGTCCTGCTTGAAGCACTTTTTGAGCTATGATTTCTCCAGCAAATTCCTCGCCTGCTACCCCTGAATGAGCGTCATCCAATATTGACGAATTTATCTTCTCTAACGCATTTTCTTAGCACATTATCTTTTCCTGGCTTATATAGTTCTCCTGTAATCAGTTGATAAGGTGCAGCAAGCTTGATAAGCCACCGTATTTTATCTTTGTTCAAAGGTATTTCCTGTGGAAAACCACGAGCTAGATAATCTGAGATTTCCTCGCTCCATTCGGGTACCATGTCCGATTTGAACAAACAAGCATCAGGGAGATCATCATCAACACCAGTTTGTTGGTTCCCCATTTGGAATTCTTGACATGTGATCGGCTAACACATGTGTTTCTTTTCTTACCGTGACTGTAAAGTTGAATTCCAATAATAATAGCAACCATCATGTGATTCTCCCTGTGGTGCAAGGCTTATTCACCAAGTATAATAAGGCTTGATGGTCCACGAAGAATACAAATTTGTTGGCCAAGAGGTAATGTCGATATTTCTTGACAACGTAAACCATGGCCAATCCTTCCCTCTCTATGGTGGTGTATTTCACCTCTACATCATTTAACTGACGACCAGCGAAGTAGACTAGATAGTCCAATTTGAACTCACCGGGCTGGGCTAGTACGCAACCAATAGCAAAATTTGATGCATGAATATGCACGTGAAATATGAGATCCCAATTGGGGGGTCGTAGAATTGGCGCGCTAGCCAATGCTTTCTTCAGTCGATCATATGCTTCCTAGCATTCCTCACTCCATTCAAAGAAAATGAGGAGCTTGTACAATGGTCTGCCTATTTCAGCGTCGTAGAAAATTATGAAGCGCTGATAATACCCCACGTCCCATAAATCTTTGTACACCTTTGTAATTGGTAGGCGATGGCAGCTCCAATATCAGCTTGACCTTGCTATCATCCATGGATATACCATTCTTTGAGACGTTGTGTCCCAATATCACACCATGTTTGACCCAAAATTGACACTTTAAAGGGTTGAGGGATATACTATATAATCGACATCGCTCAAACACTTTCCTCAAGCAGGCCAGATGGTCTGCCCATTGAGAGTGTGCACACAGATCGTCAATGAATACCTCCAACCACTTCTGTAATAAGTAGTTCTTGGAGGCTGTGCACATCAACCATTGAAATGTTGCTGGGGCATTGGTGAGGCTAAAGGGCATAACCTTATATGCAAACGTCCCCACATTGTATATTGAAAGCTATCTTATGATGGTCCTCTGGTGCTATGGACACCTGATTGTAACCAGAGAATCCATCCAAGAAGCTGTAAGCTTCTTTCCCAGTCACTCTTTCCAAAACATGTTCCGTATAGGGTAGTGGATAATGGTCTTTCCTAGTGGCTGCGTTGACCTTTTTAAGATCAACACATACCCTAAGTTTTCTATTCTTTTTTGGCACTATTACGATTGGTAACAACCAATCCATACGTTCGATTTCATAGATGAAATTCGCAGCAATGAGCTTGTCTAATTCCTCCTTTACAATTGTCGCATACTTAGGATTCATTTGGTATGGTTTATGTCTGGTTGGTTTCGACCCTTCCATGATTGGAATCGTATGTTGTACTACCTCAGGTGGTGCCCCCTTCATCTTCTTGTAATTCTAGGTGAAACATCCTTAAATTCCTTAAGGAGAGCGACGAGCTCATCTTCTTCAGTCGAAGTCAAGTCCTTAGCAATGTATATGGGTCGAGCTTCCTCCCCTAGTCCCGCAATATCCACTTCCTTGAATTCTGTCGGGCCATTGTATGATGTGGACAACCCATCCTCCTTAACCCTTGTTGTCGTCAGTCGGATCACTTTCTGACAGTATAGGTTTTGAAGTGGTCGGGTACAAAGAGCAAGTCTGGTTTGCCCTCATTTTCACTTTTGGTTTTAGTCATGATCTTTCTAGTCTCACGTTCTGCTTCTGCCAAGGCTTTATTGCATTTTCAACGCCCAGCTTTTGTAAGCTTGGGTGTTTCTAGCTCTTGAAGGGTGACTTTCTCCTTGTCTCTTCCCTCTAGCAATATGTTACTCAATTCGTCACCCCAATCCTTAGAGAACTCATCATGTACCTTAGTTACCTCCTCAAGGTATCTTAGCCACAGGGCATCCGTGGGTTTTCTTTGTAATAGGGCATTTCATCGGGCAATATATCGTTTCTGTTTTTGCCACCTTCTTCTGGCGTTGAGCATTGGTACGGCCTTGTGCTATGGTCCCTTCTATACTCGAGGTCTCCTCTTCTGATGCTTCATCAATGGTCTGCCAATTAACCATACAGATAGAGGTTGTGGGGACGTTTCAGATTCCACATATTGGGTCCCTCTGGGTTGCATCACATCTATGGTAGCCAATACATGCATCTAGTTTTCACTAAAGTCCGGAGGAGGAAGTGACGCATAAATTTTCGTTTCCTTTTCTTCCTTGGGATTCCCACGGAGGACTGGCATATTTGTACAGAGGTGGTCCGTTCCGTTGTGAGCGAATCATTACCAAACAATTTCCCTTCCATGGGGTGTGCTTTCCATGTTCACAGATCTATCTTTAAAATTTGCGAATCCCTACGTACATACACGTGATCTAAGGCCCAATCATGCACCAATTTGGATTCCCTCATGAAGGGTCTCCCCAATATTATGTCATATGAATCAGGTTAGTGCAGAAAGTCCATGACCACAAATGTATGATGGTCGCAAAATGCATAGAGTTTGAATTTCACATTCTCCAAAAGTCCAATGGGCCTCGAAGATGTTCCGTCAGCCATTTTAATGATTAGATCTGCTTTTTTTAGATCAGGTTTCTCCCAATTTTCCCAGCAATGTTTTGTGATGATGCTAATGCCCGCCCCACCATCTAGCCAGTCCTTGGTACCCATTATGATGAATCTAGATTGTAGCATTTGTGTCGTCGCTTTCGTAATAACGCCCCAGTTGATTAACTAGTATATTAATAACACCCCAGTTGATTAACTAGTATCGTAATAACACCCCAGTTGATTAACTAGTATCGTAATAACGACCCCAATTGATTAACTAGTATCTTAATAACGACTCGGGTTTTCCTTGTGTGTCTCAAGGTTCTTTCTGTCGCTAGAGGTGGCAAAGCCTCATCTATAGTATCAGCTGACTTTAGTCTGCTTTCCACCCATTCTTTTATATCTATCCATAGGATTGGTGAATTGCGTAACAGTTGCCCTGGTGGCATTTGTATAGGTGTGGACAGTACAGTCACGAGACTTCCTATATCTCTGGGTTCTTTGGAGATAGAGGGTTCTCCCCATGTGTGTGACTCGCATTCCTCCATAGGGAAGGGATGGATGGACTCCCCCACCAACGCATTTTCCTCAAACATTATGGACATTGTGTTTGCTTGGGATCCCTCTTCTATTTCTTTTGGAATTGGAGTGCCTTTCACATACATCACATCCATTCTTTCACATACATCCACTTCCATCCCATATCATTCATTTACATCCTGCTTCACATGACATCTCATCACTTCTATTCATATCACATCTATCCATCCATTCATTCACATTTATCTGATTCACATCACATCTATCCATCCATTCATTCACAATTATCAGATTCACATCACATCTATCCATCCATTCATTCACATTTATCTGATCCACATCACATCTATCCATCCATTCATTCACAATTATCAGATTCACATTTATCTGATCCACATCACATCCATCCATCCATTCATTCACATTTATCAGATTCACATTTATCTGATCCACATCACATCTATCCCGATCCATTCATTCACAATTATCAGATTCACATTTATCTGATCCACATCACATCTATCCATCCATTCATTCACAATTATCAGATTCACATTTATCTGATCCACATCACATCCATCCATCCATTCATTCACATTTATCTGATCCACATCACATCTATCCATCCATTCATTCACAATTATCAGATTCACATCACATCTATCCATCCATTCATTCACATTTATCTGATCCACATCACATCTATCCATCCATTCATTCACATTTATCAGGTTCACATCACATCTATCCATCCATTCATTCTTTTATAAAAATCACTTCAGTGGGAATAACACTTTTATAAAAATCCTTTTATACATCTATTTATGCATAAATTCAATTTTAAGGAAAATAATACTTTCGTAATAGAAATAAATCCTTTATGCATCTTTCTATGCATAAAATCCAAATTTAATAAGAATGACTCTTTTGAAATAAAAATAAATTCCTTTATGCATCTTTCTATGCATAAAATCAAAATTAATGAGAATAACTCTTTTGAAATAAAAATAAATTCGTTTATGCATCCTTTTATGCATAAAAATCAAAATTACTGAGAATAACTCTTTTGAAATAAAAAAAATCCTTTATGCATTTTTCTATGCATAAAAATAAAAATTAATGAGAATAACTCTTTTGAAATAAAAATAAATTCCTTTATGCATCTTTCTATGCATAAAATAAAAATGAATGAGAATAACACTTTTGGAATAAAAATAAATTCTTTATGCATCTTTCTATGCATAAAATTAATTTAGATGAAAGTAATACTTTTATAATAAAAAAATTCTTTTATGCATCACTTTATGCATAAAAATCAATATTGGTGAAAGTAACACTTTTATAATAAAAAAATTCTTTTATACATAAAAATCAATATTGGTGAAAGTAACACTTCTATAATAAAAAAATTCTTTTATGCATCACTTTATGCATAAAAATCAATATTGGTGAAGGTAACACTTTTATAATAAAAAAATTCTTTTATGCATCACTTTATGCATAAAAATCAATATTGGTGAAAGTAGCACTTTTATAATAAAAATATGTCCAATATGCATCTTTCTATGCATAGAAATTAATTCTAATAAAAATAACACTTTTATAATAAAAATATTTTCAATGTGCATCTTTCTATGCATAGAATGAAAATTAAAAATTGAATAATCTCTCTCTAGAATATTTTCTCTCTCTAAGTCAAAATAGGTAAAAATAAGATCTGTTAATATTCTGACAAGGGGAATGATTACAGGGGGATAGATTGGACATCTTGAGGGATTGGGGGAGGAATCTTACAACATGCATGTAACATTCGAAGACATGGTGGATATAGGATTTTGGCGATCCCACTTAGCATTCTGACGCACACTCAAAAAGCTCTAGTCTAGAAGAAATTTCTATCGACATGAGTTCGACCAGGTCTTTAGACCTTGGTAATAGGTTCTATAGACAGAACCTACATTAAGAAGGGGGAAATGTTAATCCCATTTTGGATTAACAAACATGATCCTCCAATTGAGGACATTAATAAGTGTCATGAAATGGTACTATAAAAGTTATACATTATGAGATATTGGCCACCCAAGGCCTAGTTAAGTAAGTTTTGGATTCCCAAGTGTGAATAAGGTCCAAATGTATATAAGACATTTTCTCATAATGAAAAGACACAATCCCCTTTGTGTTATAGAGAGCTCTCCCTTGTGTCTTGAGAGAGATTGAGAGAGAGAGCATTCTAGCATTGTTCCTCTTCTATGCTTGTATGATTCATAAAATATGTGGGAGAGTGAGAGAGAGTGATTGTGCGCTCTTGCTGCATGTGTCGGAGCTAGGGACTTGCCAAGCACCGTATGCGAGCCACTAATGGCTGCAAGCACCAACCAAAAACTAGCAAGCTCAAACAGGGAGCAAAGGTGTGTCACTCACCACTCAGACTGCCATCGTGAAGGATTCTCGTAGGTGAGTGAAAAGAATCTTCCCACTGGCTAATTCCACTTGCATAGGTTTCCCTGATTTTTGAATTAGGACTAATTTACGCAGATATCCTGGGGAAATAAAAGAATGAGTACTGCTTGAATCAATCAAAAGCTTGAATTTCTTACCCTGGTACTCTGCTGTAGTCTGGAGGACTAAGAATTGACGGTTATTCCCCTGATGCTCAATTGCTGCATAGATCTGTCCTTTCTCTTCCTCCACTTCCTCAACTATGGTGACTGCTCTGGCTGCTACAGTCTGAGGTGGAACTCTCTTTTTTTTGGTTATTCCAATTTCGGGAGGGAGTTCGAAAACTGCTTTGCATGGAGGTTGTAGAGGCTAAGTTGGCACTCTTCTTGGGTTACCCTGATTTTGGCGTGGGGGGGACCCTGATTGGTGGACTAATATGAAGGAGTCTGTCTTGGAACTTTGGGACCCCGGCTTCCTTGGCCCACCAAAGGAGATGGGCAATCCTTGAGCTGGTGTCCAAATCCCTCACATCCGAAGCATTTGTTCTCGCTTCGAAGCTCTTTCCTTTGCATTCTGGAGAGAGCCGGAGTTCCTAAGAATGTACTTCGGGGGAAAGGTCTTCCTTCATTTCTGAAGCTTTCCGTCTCCACATTCTGGTTAGGACCTTGGTGTCTCTTTGGAGAGGCAAAAAGTTGGAAGAACTTCCTGGAGTCTGAAATCTCTTGAAGGATGAGGGAGCTAGCTTTGGAGGGACTTTTACGATGAAGGATTTGGCAAAGTCCTTTGCTATTTTGACAGCTTCAACAATGGACACTTGCTTGGCATTCTTGACCAATGTGTCCAAGGGTTCGTTCATTCCCCGAATGAACCTGGCCATGATTTGCTCTTCATCTAGAGGTGGTGAATATTTAAGTAGAAGAGCAAAGGCCTGGTGATATTCCTCGATGGTTTTGCTCCCCTGCTTCAGCTCTAAGAATTCATTCATTTTGGTTTTCAAAAATCCAGGGTGACAAAATCTCTTCCTTAAATAGGTTTTAAGGTCGTTCCAGGACTGAGTATTTGTGTCCAGATGGTTAGTGTCACAATGGTTCCTCCATGCCACCCTGGCTGTTTCCACTATCTTCAGCCTGCCAAGAGCCTTTTTGCTTCGCTCATTGTAGCCGGTGACATCAAAATATTCTTCCATGGCTTCCACCCATTTCTCCACAGCCTCGCTCAGGTTCTCCAAGTGTTGGGATAAGATAAATCCAAAGAATAAAAGAAAATACCCAAACATGAGTAAATTCCCACATAAGATGAAGAGTTGACTAAGTACTAGATTTATTAGTTAAAAATTATAATAAAGAATGAGATATTTTGGAGTAATCATTCATTTTTAACACATTGGTAAGGAGAAGGGGGCCCTTCAAGGAGGTGCCTATTTCACATGTGTGGATAAGTTTTAAACTAAAAAATAATAGGATATTTTTATCTCTCCTCTCTCCTAGATCAAACCAAATAAAAAAGGGAGCCAAATTGGTCCAAAACTTGTCCAAATTCAGCCAAACTGAAGCTGGAAAATTCTAGAACCAGGATAGAACTAGGTCTTACCTAGTAGTCATATCCTCATATCTCTACATGGTCAAGGTGTATGAATAGGAAATTTTTTTAGCCTTAGTAGACTATCTTAAGGATTCCCCTTGTAGGTTGGGGGACCTTATAATGGGTATCAAAGTAGAGTTTTAGTTCCTAGGATTTGTTATTTAGGGTTGTTTTGAAGTATATGTTTTACCTCAATTAGATGTTGCTTGATAAAATACCTTACTAGTACAACTTGATTGGTGAATGAATGGAGGAGGAAGACGCTTACTCCAAATGGTCCTCAACTTGACAACCTATATATATATATATGAACACACCATGCTTAGCATATATATCCACATAGGAGCTCCTAAAGCACTTACTTTTCTTTGAATAAAGCACCAAACTTGGCATACATGTACATTTAGCATTCTAACCCAGACTTGTAGTGGTGACAATATTAACACATGTGAGCAAACCATTAAAACAATCTTCGAGCGATTGGATTATCTCTCCTTGGAAGCCTATACTCCTCACCTCCATCTATCCAAAAATATATATAAGATAATAACAATAGCTATTGCAAGATATAATTTTTAAAGACAAAAAAGCTTAAAGATAAAACCTTACAAAACTCATTCAGTGGATCAATATTTGATACGAATGGCGTTTGAATAGGCATGTAGACAGTAAATCAAAAAATTATGTAACATCGAGTGCCTATGTACCAAAAATCTAACTTATTAGGCTTTTCATAGTCTACGAACATTACATGTACATAAAGCTGATCTGCAATATTAGATTGTGAATTCCAAGGATCCCAAAGCTCTCATTGTAAGTGTCTGGACCATACAAACCTAGCAATAATCTGGGTTCAAAAAAATAAAGATATTCTTTGTTTTTTTTAAATGTATCAATAATAATTTACATTTACAATTAAACGCAAAAACTACATAAAAAGCAAGTTTTTATACCATAATACACATGTGCACTCTAATAGTTCGATTATTAGAGATGTTGTTGCTTATCCTTCCCAAGATGGGGGGTCTACAATTGAGCCATGAAGATTAAATAAATTATAGTAAACAATGATGATTATATTATAGCAAATGTCAAGACTAATACTTTCAATATCTTGTCCACTGACATAAATAAATTAAAATGATCTCCTTGCCACATCTATCCTAAGCAATATTACCGTGATATCAAATGCAACACTACACTTTACTAATCATTTACGTAAGATTTTGAGCTCTCTCTCTCTCTCTCTCTCTCTCTCTCTCTCTCTCTCTATGAACGTTAAGAATTTCAAACCGAGCAAGAAAAATTAATAATTCCACTATAAATGAAAGCAAGTCAAAATCAAAACGTTTGCTCATCCAAATGTTATAAAACAAAGCTACACTCACCATGCTCCTACAGCCATCTCAAGAATTTGAACCACCCCTTGAGCAATAGATGGCACACTCCCTACTTATGGATCTACATGGTGGCTTTACCTCAATGTCAACCATTTATTCCACACAATGTAAGTATATTTATATATATTAAATCAATATTACCAGCAATGGTAGCACCAATGTGGGAGATAAATTGAAGAAATTTTACCATTTAACTTCATGTCTTTGCATCAAAATAAAATAGTTATCATTCTAAAAGAAACATCAATCAACTTGAACGCATACACACTTACTAAAAGACAACATAGATTGCACATGTCACATCTTTGCAAACATTCTCCTTTCAAATATTTACTTGATTGATACAAAGATATCTATGAATGTAGTCTCTGGCATTTTTAGGCTATTGTATCAATAGCACTGTTAGGTATTTTTTGGTAATATTTTCTTGGCATATGTACACACTCATGCATGGCATTTACAAATAAAGGGTGTCCATCTCCATAAGGCCACATGTGAACGGATCTAACAAAAATATGCAATGTGTACAGTTAGTTATTGGTTTACCTTGATAAATGGGAAAATGGAAGGGGTGTGAGATGAGAATCAGTTTCACAAGGCAGGTTTTAGCACTATCACATGTGGACAAGGTTGTTGACAAATAATGTGAGCATGCAGAGCACTATTTTTTTAAAAAGCTGGACAGGGACCCGTTAGAGGAGGTCAGCTACAGTACCGGTCCTTGGCATTTCATGGGAAACAAAGGTATTTGTGGTCCACAAGATGTTATTAAAATGGTGCAAAGTCTTCCTTGAGAGAAAGAGTCACCTTGGGATTTAATACAAGGCTTGCTAAAAATAGAAGGTGGCCTTGGATTGCTTCAAAACGGTTCTTCAACTTGCCTCAATTTTCAAAGGAACGCCGCGTGGAGGTGGGGGTGAGCTCTCTGGCGACCTGCCAACCTTGGAAGTATTATAAATATTATAATGTTTCTTTTTTTGGGGTTGAACGGGCAGCGCAGCCATACGAGTATAAGAGGAGGAGGGGAGCGAAGCCAGAATGAGAGAGATGGTACCCGCAGCTCTAATGCTCTAAGCGCAGCCCATGTGCGTGGAGAAAGCGTAGCTGTAGTGTTTATAGAGTGTGTGGGAGAGCTCAGCTTTAATGTTCTCAGAGAGCTGCGCAACCATGTGTGTATAGGAGGAGAGAGAGCTGCGTAGTTCCAGTGGGGACAGTGAGAGCTCATTTCTCAAATGCTCAGAGAGCCTGCGCAGCTGATGTGTATAAGGGGAGCTGTAGTTATATGAGGGATAGGAAGAGCTTGCCATTCTAATGCTCAGAGATGTGCGCAGCCCAGGTATGTAGAGAGGAGAAAATGTAGCCTTCTGTAGTATACAGAGTGTGTGGGAAAGCTGCGTAGCCAGAGTGTGAGAGGAAGCTTGTGTTCTGATGCTCTGTGAGGGCAGCGCAGACCATGTGTGTAGAGAAGGGGCGTAGCTGTAGTCGTCAAAGGAGTAATAGGGAGAACTCGCAGCTAATGCTCTCAGAGAGCTGCGCAGCACTCTCTATTTGTGTGAAAGGGGAGCTGAAGTTTTCAAAAGGTGTGAGAGGGAGATCTCATTGCTCTAATGATCTCAGAAAGCTGCGCAGTACTCTATATATTGGTGTGTAGGAGGGGAGGAGAAGCTGCAACACAACCTGAATGAATGAGGAGAAGGTGCCACGCATAAAGAATGCGGCTCTCTGTCATGATGACAGCCCATGCAATCTCATGTGTATGAGAAAGACAGCCCTCTGGTTTTGCTTGAGAAGATATGTATGTATGGTGGTACGCTTCTTCAACAGACAAAGTGAAGACCATAAAGTGATTGTGCCTCCTAGTCACATACTACTTGCCAGGTTGGGAGAATTGAAGTTCCTTACTGATGTTGTCTTTTCTTAGGGAAACTGAAGTTTTGCAGAAAGCTCATACTTGATGGAATGTAACCTTGTTTATGTCCAGTGGTTCTCTCACCATTTCTCTGTGGTGATCATTTTGCTTATGGCTGTGAGCCTATTTCATGATAAGGGTGCACCCCTATATGCATATGAATCAATTGAGTAAAGGGTGGCAGATGTTGATGTGCCCATCTCCCCTTGCATGTCTTGATCAAATGTATGTAGGCTTCCCCCAGTTGCTTGGAAAATTGAATGAGGGTAGAGACAAAGTTTCATGCTTGAGATGTTAAATGTTGTGTCAGCTCACTGAGTAGTTGACTGGTGCCCCTTTTTCTTGATGTTGGTGTGTGATCCGAACTGTGGAAAGGCATTGCTATAGAGGTGTTCCGTGTCTCTCCGCCTCCCTTCACAGTTTTTGGTGCCCCCACTGAGGAGCATTCCAAGAACCTTCAGTTTACAAGACTGAAAACATGTGCATGTGATTAATCTCAGTGAATGACTGCTGTGCCAGGACAGTTGTGTGACAGATGCCTTCTAAAATTGTGCTATGTTAGCTTGATTTGACAACCAACTGAAGTATGGTTTATAGGCTGAAATTCTTGGGATTGGTGCCGTTTCACAGTTGATGTGTTGCCTAAAAATTCTGATAGAATTGGGAAATTAGCCAGTCGTGCCTCTTGGGAGTTGGATGGCCACTCTCAATGGATAATCACAATGGACCTCAATTTACTCCTTTCCATTTTACCCAAAGAATTTAGATAAATGTTCATGTGGACAGAAAAATTTTCTTTCAACAGCGTATGGCATATATGTTTGGGCCAGAAAGACTGAGGGAAATATTGGAGTCTCCTTTGCCTGTGGTAATTCCAATGATTAACTATGCAAATTCGTTTGATGTGCATGTGTTCATCCTCTTCTAAACCGGAAGTGTTTTGAAGTTTTTTTTGAGAATTGATTCAGTAGAGGGTTTTGTTTTTGCATCTGTGTCAAAAGGGTTTTTTATTGGGTAGCAATGGCTTTCCCTTATCCAGAGTTTCATGGAAAAAGTGATGAGAGTGTGGAAGAGTTCTTAGAAAACATGGAAGTTGCGTGCATAAGCAACCATATCCAGATACCCGCTCAAATGTTACGCCTTTTGCAAATCTGTTTGAAGGGTGATGCACGGAGCTGGTGTAAGGGTTATGAGGAGGAGTTGCAGAGGGCTGATCCACCTATGCCATTGACATGGGATAATGTCCGACAAGCTTTAACAGCATAGTTTGTGAAGGTGAAAGATCCAGACAAAGTTTGGCATGAAATACAGGAATTGAGACAAAGAAAAGCGGAGCCCATTGATGATTACATCAAGAAGTTTTCCATATTATGGGAGAGCTTGTGTCAAGCCTTGCAGCCACAAGTGCCCCCACCAGATATGATGAAGAAGGATCGGTTCTTGGTTGGCCTCAAGGAAAACCTGCGTTGGAGGGTAGAATTGAAGAAGCCAAGAACATACGAGGATGCATTGGAGGTGGCAAGGAACAAAGAGTGGAAGTTGAATAGACTAACTCAATTGGGAGTGAGCTCACTACCTATGGTGTCAGAGATGAAGCAAATAGACTCCATGCAAAGTTGGGTTCCAGAGGAGGTTCATCCAACAGATGCGGTTTCAGTAGCTACCCAAGTTGTGCCAGCAATGGTTACTACTGCACAAGATGATGAACTGAGGCAGGACTTGAGGCAAGTGGTTGATTTGATGAAGAATCTCAGCCTAAATATGTTAGGTAATGTGGGAAATAATCGAGGTTATGTGAGACTTGCAAATCAGCCAGGAGGTGAAGGACAACCAAAGAATGGTTTTGGTGGACAGAATAACGGCAGGGGTTGGAGGCAGTTGCCCACATGCTATAACTGCGGAGAGCTTGGCCACATCAGCCCACAATGTGATAAACCACCAAGGATGGGTGGAGATATGTATCCATTGCCTGCACAGTTGCTGAACCGGTCAAATGATTATGGCATAGAGATTAAGGGTGAGGCAGGACCTAGTGGACTGACCAAGGAGGACAAGGGAAAGACAAAAGTGTTAAGTGTGGTCACCTTGGAGAAGGCAGCAATGTTAGAAGATACATTAGTAATGCCTATTGGGAAGAGAACCACAGAGGATAAAGAAGGAAGAAATGAAGCAGGTCCCAGTAGGAAGAAAGGGAAGAGTCATGAGGGTGAAGATGTGAAAGCTAAAAGGAAGAGGAGAGCCCGCCGAAAATTTCACGTCTCAGATTTTCCACTAGGGGAAGGGCAGGATAGCTACGACTTGAAACAGGACCTGGTCAGTAGGAAGGCAGACGTGACCTTTAAACAACTAGTGGAAATGATACCGAAGCTGAAGCGCCAATGGAAGAAACTAGTTAGCCCGCTGGGGAAGGAACCCAACAGAGGGTCAGTGAGAGTGTTGGCCATTGATGAGTCTTCAGACATTTGTCCCATAGTGGATGTTTGGCACAAGAGGAAGAATCTTGGTCAAGGATACGTGGATGGTGGTGCACAAATTTGTGTGATCACTCAAACATGTGTAGAAAAGATGGGTCTGACAGTAGAAGGAGTTTCAGGATTCCGCATACGACTGGCAAACCATCAAAAGATAAAGTGTCTAGGGGTGGTGAAGAGCCTGGAAATCGAAGCTTATGCAGTCAAAACGGTAGTAGATTTCCATGTAATGCCAGCAGGATTAGGGGCTTATCCTATCATCCTTGGAAGACCATGGCTACGCGCCGTGCGGGCCGTTCAAGATTGGAGACACGGAACAATCAGCTTATATGGGGAGATAGGGGGCAAAAGATTATTTGACATGAGTAGCAGAAAGCCACTAGACGAAGATTATGAAGAAGGGGAGAATTCAAGTGGTAAAGAGTCTTCCACTGTGTCAGATGGGGATAGTGGCACCACCACTAGTAGTGAGGGAGAGGTAAATGTGGCATTTCTGATGGTGGACAGGGTCTTTGAACAGACCAGCATAGTCTCATCCATGAAGGGGATTGAAGATGAGTCTAAGGGCCCATATGAGGTGATTGAAGAGCTAATGCAACCCCAGGTGAAGCCGCACGAGAAACACGAATTGATGGCCAGGATGATTAGCACAGATCTCTCAGTCGTGGAGAAGGAGAAGTATTTAAAGATGTTGTCAACATATCCAGATTTATTCATCACATCTTATGAAGAAGTTCGGGGCTTCAAAGGGGAAGATTTGCACATAGAGCTAAAGGAAGGAGCCAAGCCAGTACGTCAAAGATTAAGGAGAATGGGTCCAGAACAGATGAAGGCTTTGCGAGAAGAGGTGGACAAACTACTAAAGGCTGGTTTTATATGCCCTGTGGAGACAACAGAGTGGGTGAGCCCAGTCGTGGTCACTCCAAAAAAGGACGGAAAATGGAGGGTTTGTGTGGATTTCAAACCTTTGAATGCAGCCACAAAGAAGGATCCATACCCACTACCTTTCATTGATCAAATCCTGGATTCAGTGGCGGGTCATGAAAGATACAGTGTGTGTGATGGGTTTTCAGGCTATTTCCAGTTGAAGATTGCTCCAGAGGATCAGAAGAAAACTACTTTCATTACGCCATGGGGCTGCTTTTGCTATACAGTACTACCATTTGGGTTAACAAATGGTCCAGCTCACTATCAAAAGAGAGCAAATTGGGCGCTTCTGCCATTCATTGGAAAATGTGTACAGGATTTCATTGATGATTTTTGTGTCTATAGCACACGAATGGATCACTGTGAAAAGCTGGAAATGGTGCTAGAACGATATAATGATTGTGGTGGCCAACTCAATCCCAAGAAGTGTTTCTTTGCAAAACCAAGGGTAAAATTGTTGGGTCATATGGTGTCAGAAAATGGCATTCAGGCTGATCCAGACAAGGTCAAGGCAATCATGCTTCTTCCTTCCCCAGAGTCTACAAAACAGTTGGCAACATTCATTCAGAAGGTAAAGTACATGGCAAGATTCATTTCATTGTCCTCACAACTTTTGTATCCATTACAACAGGTGGCAAAGCACGATCCTTTGCAATGGGATGACAAGTGTGAAGAAGAGTTTCGGAGAGTCAAAGAAGTCTTAGGGGAGATGACAGCGGTGCAGGCTCCAAATTGGGAACAGGTTTTTTATGTGAATCCTTCAGTAGGAAAGGATGCTATTGGTGCCATGTTGCTGCAAAAAGGGAAGGGGAGTCAATATATGCACCCCGTCTATTGTGCTAGTAGGGTAAAGTCAGTAGCAGAGAGGGGACTGTCAGAAATAGAATTGGTAATGGTAAGTGTGGTGTTTGCTTGCCGATAGTTTCGCCAATATCTTTTGACAAAGCCATTTGTATTCCTAACTAGCTACACATTCTTGCCTCAGCTCATCAATGGTGTAAACATGTCTAAGGCAGTGAAAAAGTGGGTGATTGAATTGCAGGAGTTTGAGTTCTCTTTCTTGGTGGAAGAAAGCAACAGAGCTACTTTGGCAGACTTGTTAACTTATAAGGAAAACCCTCTGCTTGTCAAAGAGGAAAGTGTTAGAAAGGTAGAAAATGTGGCAGAAGTAAGCAATGCTCATGTTTTGTTCTTTGATGGTTCATACAGGAAGAGCGATGATGCAGCTTCTGGTGGTATAGCTCTTTATGACCAGCAAGGTAAGCTGATTTGTAAAAAGGGATTCAAAGTTGATGCTCATACTAACAATGAAGCAGAGTATTCTACATTGGAAGCAGGGCTAAACATTTGCATTAAGCATGGTGTAAAGAGACTATGCATAAGAGGTGATTCTCTACTGGTGGTAAAACAAATACTAGGAGTATGGAAGAGCAAAAACCCTGCATTGAGGAACAAGTGTTTCAAGATCAAGAGCTTGTTGAAGGAGTTTGAAGCATGGGGCATTCGGCATGTGGAGCGTTCTCTTAATACAGAAGCACATGAAGTAGCACAGGGAATGATTGGCGAGCTATATGTGTTAAAAGCAGATCTGCCACTTTATCGGGGTCGTGAAAGTCTGACACTGGAAGAAGAGTTTTTGTTGACAGGAGTCATTCCCAAGGACATTGAGAAGGCAAAGAAATATGGGTTTGTACGCAGAGCTTGCAAATACAAGCTCATTGGTGACACCTTATACATGCAAGGGGCTGACTTGGTGTTAAGGCGTGTACCATGGAAGGAAGAGCTGTACAGAGTGCTTGAGGAGAATCATGAAGGAGCATGCGGTGGCCACTTTGCATTTAAAATCACATTGCACAAAATCTTACAGGAGGGTTACATATGGCCAAGTATACAAAAAGATGTGCATCACTGGTGTAGCTCATGCAAAAGGTGCCAGGCATCTGGGAAACGAGTTTTAAAACCAGAGTTGCGCAGGACAATCTTGGCCTTTGACATTTTTGAGAAGTGGGGAATTGATGCAGTAGGACCCTTACCCATTACCAGCAGGGGGAAGAGTTATATTTTGACAGCTGTGGATTATCTTTCCAGGTGGGCAGAAGCTAGAGCAGTGAAGCAAATTACTGCAAGAGATGTTGCAAAGTTTGTTTATGAAGACATCTGCTGTAAATTTGGGGTGCCTTTGGAGCTTCTTTCTGATCAAGGGCCTGGTTTTAGAGCTGACTTGCTAGAATACTTGTGTGCCAAAATGCGGATTAAGCATAATTTTACTACTCCTTATTATCCGCAGTGCAACGGTTTGAATGAAAGATTCAATGGTGAACTTGTACACATTCTTGCAAAGGTGACAGAACATCAGGGCAAGAATTGGGATCTGGAGCTGTTCAGTGCTTTATGGGCTTATCGTACATCTATGAAGACAAGCACAGGTTTTACACCTTTTCACTTAGTGTATGGCAAAGAAGCTTTGTTACCTGTGGAAGTTGAGTTGCCTGCAGTTAAAATGTTAGAAAAGCTGCTAGGGCCATCTAGCAACACATTTAAAAAGAGACTCTTACAGTTACAAGAGGTTCAGCTGGACAGGATGAGTGCCTTGGAACATTATGAGAAGATGCAAAATAGGGCATTGACAAAGATAAATGAGAAGATTAAGAAGAAGGGTATTGAGGAAGGTGATTTGGTGCTACGCTATAATAGTAAGCTGGATAAAACCTTTCAAAAGAAGTTCCAAGTGAAATGGGAGGGGCCCTTCAGAGTGATGAATTGCTTTGCTAATGGCACATATCAATTGGCTGACCTTGATGGGACCCCACATGTATCAAGGGTGAATGGTTTGCGTCTCAAGCTATATCATGCACGACTGATGATGGTAGACAAGGATGAAAGAATTGAAGAAGTGAAAAACAGTGTCTTTGAGAACATGGCAATATCAGATGCATTGAGCCTCACGACACTGTTTTCTGCTGATCATGAATGATCTAGCAGGCTAGGGGATGGGCAAACTATGTTAGGTATTTTTTGGTAATATTTTCTTGGCATATGTACACACTCATGCATGGCATTTACAAATAAAGGGTGTCCATCTCCATAAGGCCACATGTGAACGGATCTAACAAAAATATGCAATGTGTACAGTTAGTTATTGGTTTACCTTGATAAATGGGAAAATGGAAGGGGTGTGAGATGAGAATCAGTTTCACAAGGCAGGTTTTAGCACTATCACATGTGGACAAGGTTGTTGACAAATAATGTGAGCATGCAGAGCACTATACAGGGACCCGTTAGAGGAGGTCAGCTACAGTACCGGTCCTTGGCATTTCATGGGAAACAAAGGTATTTGTGGTCCACAAGATGTTATTAAAATGGTGCAAAGTCTTCCTTGAGAGAAAGAGTCACCTTGGGATTTAATACAAGGCTTGCTAAAAATAGAAGGTGGCCTTGGATTGCTTCAAAAAGGTTCTTCAACTTGCCTCAATTTTCAAAGGAACGCCGCGTGGAGGTGGGGGTGAGCTCTCTGGCGACCTGCCAACCTTGGAAGTATTATAAATATTATAATGTTTCTTTTTTTGGGGTTGAACGGGCAGCGCAGCCATACGAGTATAAGAGGAGGAGGGGAGCGAAGCCAGAATGAGAGAGATGGTACCCGCAGCTCTAATGCTCTAAGCGCAGCCCATGTGCGTGGAGAAAGCGTAGCTGTAGTGTTTATAGAGTGTGTGGGAGAGCTCAGCTTTAATGTTCTCAGAGAGCTGCGCAACCATGTGTGTATAGGAGGAGAGAGAGCTGCGTAGTTCCAGTGGGGACAGTGAGAGCTCGTTTCTCAAATGCTCAGAGAGCCTGCGCAGCTGATGTGTATAAGGGGAGCTGTAGTTATATGAGGGATAGGAAGAGCTTGCCATTCTAATGCTCAGAGATGTGCGCAGCCCAGGTATGTAGAGAGGAGAAAACGTAGCCTTCTGTAGTATACAGAGTGTGTGGGAAAGCTGCGTAGCCAGAGTGTGAGAGGAAGCTTGTGTTCTGATGCTCTGTGAGGGCAGCGCAGACCATGTGTGTAGAGAAGGGGCGTAGCTGTAGTCGTCAAAGGAGTAATAGGGAGAACTCGCAGCTAATGCTCTCAGAGAGCTGCGCAGCACTCTCTATTTGTGTGAAAGGGGAGCTGAAGTTTTCAAAAGGTGTGAGAGGGAGAGCTCATTGCTCTAATGATCTCAGAAAGCTGCGCAGTACTCTATATATTGGTGTGTAGGAGGGGAGGAGAAGCTGCAACACAACCTGAATGAATGAGGAGAAGGTGCCACGCATAAAGAATGCGGCTCTCTGTCATGATGACAGCCCATGCAATCTCATGTGTATGAGAAAGACAGCCCTCTGGTTTTGCTTGAGAAGATATGTATGTATGGTGGTACGCTTCTTCAACAGACAAAGTGAAGACCATAAAGTGATTGTGCCTCCTAGTCACATACTGCTTGCCAGGTTGGGAGAATTGAAGTTCCTTACTGATGTTGTCTTTTCTTGGGGAAACTGAAGTTTTGCAGAAAGCTCATACTTGTTGGAATGTAACCTTGTTTATGTCCAGTGGTTCTCTCACCATTTCTCTGTGGTGATCATTTTGCTTATGGCTGTGAGCCTATTTCATGATAAGGGTGCACCCCTATATGCATATGAATCAATTGAGTAAAGGGTGGCAGATGTTGATGTGCCCATCTCCCCTTGCATGTCTTGATCAAATGTATGTAGGCTTCCCCCAGTTGCTTGGAAAATTGAATGAGGGTAGAGACAAAGTTTCATGCTTGAGATGTTAAATGTTGTGTCAGCTCACTGAGTAGTTGACTGGTGCCCCTTTTTCTTGATGTTGGTGTGTGATCCGAACTGTGGAAAGGCATTGCTATAGAGGTGTTCCGTGTCTCTCCGCCTCCCTTCACAGCACGTTCTCTACCTTTTGGGCATAGATTACATTTACATTCTTCTGGATGCCATTTGTAATACCTCTTGGTAGACAACATTGGTTGTGTAGACTTTGTTTGTACCATCACTGCTGCTTTCATGGTCCACAATATCGTTTATACACACTTTCACTGCATTTGATGATCTAACATGTGACATAGAAACATAAAATTGTCCATATGTGAATACTTGTGTGGCCAAATAAAGTCCCAACACACTTAATGTTTGTCCTTTGGGAGTTATTTATTGACATTAGCCTCACAAGAAATTGTCTCCTTCTCATGTCAAAAGGCAATTGAAGCATAAAAAGTATGAATGTTATCCTAGGAATAAACCCTGTCTCTAATGTTTATACCTTTTAATAACTTTTTCTTCTATCACCTTTGAGTAAAACTGCCTACATATCAGACTGGAACCATTACAAAGCCTCGCCGAGGTTCCAAATTGTAGAGCATCATGATGGGAGCATTCATCTTTAGAAGTAAGCGGTGAGGAGGGTAACCACCACCTAAGTTCAAACGATTCGAGTACTCAACTGCATACAATATTTTGCCATTCTCAAAAGAAACAACTGAATCTACATTAAGGCATTCCCTTTCAAGACCAAGGTAATGCAGTCAAGGCTAGTTCATTGATCTCAGTGACCTCTTAATTTCATGGTGTAAGAATAGCGCAGTCTTTGAAGAAGCATACATAATCCTCCACTCTTTGCAAATCTTCGTACACCCATTCTCAGCACAGGGAGTTCCCATGGGTCAACATTCGTGGGTGGAATTACCACTCTACCATGATTGTCTGAATGGTCTATAGAGCCATTCCCAATTTGTAAAGTCCATTCTAGTTCTATACAATCATAACCACTCGTAATGACCCATATGTTTTGGGTGAGCTTTAAAACATTCACATATCTCCAAGTTTCAAAACCTGTGAAATGTTTTGATGCTAAACGTTTTTACAAAACATGCGAAAACCTTGCCTAGAGAGACATTTCACTCGAATTGAAGGTTGCATTTTCCCCCCCGCTTTGGTCGCCATTTCTGATCTACCTGTTTTCTCCCATGTTGCACCTCTTCTATAGGAAATCTATGCCTTATGCCTATAAGAATATGGCATAGCAAAAATAGATACAACAAGAGAAAGTAAACTAGACAATGTAAGAGAGAGAATGGAGAGAATGGAGAGACATTTCACTCGAATTGAAGGTCGCATTTTCCCCCCCGCTTTGGTCGCCATTTCTGATCTACCTATTTTCTCCCATGTTGCACCTCTTCTATAGGAAATCTATGGCTTGTGCCTATAAGAATATGGCATAGCAAAAACAGATACAACAAGAGAAAGTAAACTAGACAATGTAAGAGAGAGAATGGAGAGAATTTTGAAATTTCGATTACACCAAACAAGAGATAGGTACAATATGATGGTGTTGTCCACCCGTGTACTCTAGTGTAGAGCTTAGATGGCAATCTAGACAGACTCTGGATGGAGCGCATACTGAGAGTATAGGGAATATATGGAGCTTAGATGGCAATCTAGATAGACTCTGGATGGAGCGCATACTGAGAGTATAGGGAATATATGCTCACAAGCATTGGATGCCTTTGCTTGTGCCAACTATGTCCGTTTATAGTGCTATAGGTAGTGCGATGGACGTGTCCAAGACGTGGGGTGGCTACACTGCATTGACGCGGCTCACTACCTGCGTATTCATAACGTGTCCCCATTGACCACCGCCCACTAATGATGAACTTAGTTCTTGAATAGAATATTCCAAGGAATACTCCCATACCATTTTAGGCCAGCTAACGCTTGTACCCCTCATCATCTCTTAACCATCAACGGTCATAACTACGACCCCTTCTAGCATCTAAGTTGGGTTCCCACTAAAGATATATGCACCAATGGCTTCTCCTCATAATGGGGGTTGTACAAACGTGTACCACACATCAAAATGAGATGCATGCTGAGAGGCAGGCATTGAACATATGCTAACACCCCCCCTCAATGTCCACCTGAAGATGAACTAAGAGTTTCTTGGCCAAATGCCAAGTCCATGAAGATGTCGAGTGAGCTGGTCCTTCCCAAGAGCTTTGGTGAAGATGTCGGCGTAGTTCTACTTTATAGAACAGTTTTCCAACTCCACAATGTAATCCTTGATCAACTCCTACACATAATGATACTAAATCTCAATGTGCTTTGTGCGAGCATAAAACACAGGGTTCTTTGCAATGGCCATGCAACTCTGATTGTCGCATTGTAAGGTCATGGCTGACCTAACTGGAACTCCCATATCTACTAGAATTCTCCTTAACCATACTGCCTCACAACAAGCAACAAAACAAGCAGCCTTGTACTCTGCTTCAGTTGAAGAAAGTGCCACTATGGGTTGCTTCTTACTAATCCAAGAGAACACGCTAGATCCAAGTGATGAGAAGCAATATCCAGAAACTGACTTTCTAGTGTCACAATCTCCAGCCCAATCGGAGTCACAATATCCCACTAAGGAGTCACCAGATATGTATGTAATTCCATACAAGAGTACCTTTGATGTACCTGAGCACACCCATTGCTGCATTCCAATGACTTTCTCTTGGTCTTTTGGAGAACCTACTCAACACACCAATTGCATAGCAAATTTTTGGTCTAGTATTGCACAAGAAAATCAAACTCCCAACAAGCTTCCTATACATCTGGTCTAGTATTGCTACATTCCAATGACTTTCCCTTGGTTTTTTGGAGAACCTACTCAACACACCAATTGCATAGCAAATTTTTGGTCTAGTATTGCACAAGAAAATCAAACTCCCAACAAGCTTCCTATACATCTTGATCTCAACCAAAGGTGAAGTGTCCTCAGAAGAAAGCCTAAAGTTTACCTCCATTGGTTTACTTATTGGCTTGTAGTCTGTCATACCAAATGCTAGTCTGTCATACCAAACGCCTTCAAGATCTCTATTGCATACTTCTGTTGAGAAATGAAGATCTTGTTAGACTCTCGCCAAACCTCGATCCCCAAACAATAATGCAAGAGCCCCAAGTCTGTCATCTCAAACTCAGAGCCAAGCCTTTCTCGTGTTTATTGAATCAAGTCTTCATGGATGCCAGTGATAATCAGGTCATCCACATAGAGAACAACTATCACATATTTGCCATCCTTTTTTAGTACATACAAGTTAGCATCAAATGCACTTCTAGAAAAAAATAATATTTTTGAAAAAAGAACCTATTCGTTGTTTGGTACCATGCCCTTGGGGCTTGTTTCAGCCCGTGTAAAGCCTTCTTCATCTTGCAAACCTTATTTTTTGACCACACATCAATGTGAGATACATACTGAGAGGTGGGCATTAAACATATACTAATAGTGCCTCTCCTACAACTCTGATTGCCTTGCCAATTGACCCCTCCTACAGTCTAAGGGCAGCATCTTCTTCTCCTTCCATCGGCTCCTCTTCTCCATCCTTCCTTCCTCACCCTCTTCTTCTCCTTTCTCCCTTCTCCCCTTTTCCCCTCTTCTTCTCCTTCTTCCACTTCCTCCCCTTTTCCCCTCTTCTTACCTCCCTTCTTCCACTTCCTCCCTTCTCCTTCTTCCACTTCCTCCCCATTTCTAATATATATATATATATATATATATATATATATATATATATATATATATATATATGTATGTATGTATGTATGTATGTATGTATGTATGTATGTATGTATGTAGATATATATGTATGTAGATATATATGTATGTATGTATGTATGTATGTATGTATGTAGATATATATGAAGAACATTAGGCTAAGGTGGCCTAAAGCCAAACACCATGGCTAGAGAGAGAGAGAGAGAGAGAGAGAGAGAGAGAGAGAGAGAGAGAGAGAGAGAGAGAGAGTTAAAACAACACGACTGAAGTAATAGACAAAATGATATAGAAATTC
Organism: Cibotium barometz; assembly: GCF_041138505.1. Lineage (NCBI taxonomy): Eukaryota > Viridiplantae > Streptophyta > Polypodiopsida > Cyatheales > Cibotiaceae > Cibotium > Cibotium barometz. The sequence goes on along the minus strand of NC_141100.1, from coordinate 5,346,376 downwards.
TTAGATTATTAATATTGAGAATGGTGCCATTAAATAGGCCATCAAAAGAATTTTCTTAGCTACTAATATAGCTTACTTTTTGCTAATGAGAGGATTAGGTACCCATGATTCTCTCCACCTCCCCTAGATGCTAGATAGCTCCTAAATTAGATCTTTGATTTAAAGGTAGATGCTCTTTGACTTTTAGCCTTTTTACTTTATGACCAGCACAACGTTGCATCAACAATATCCTCACGTGATCCCTTTGCCCACAACAAGTAAGATTTGCCTAAAGTCACCACCAAAGAGCACGATTTTCCCACCAAACAGTATATCACTTTGCATGATGTCTTTTAATGTCATGTCCAATGCTTCATATACATAGCTATGCATCATTAGAGCCTCATCCCAAATGATTAATCTTGCACGCTTCAACACCTCGGCCAATGGACTATTACCTTTAATACTACATGTGCTAAAAGCATTCAGAACCAATGGGATTTTGAAACGTGAGTGTGCAGTGCATCCATTTGAAAGTAACAATGTAGCTATTCCAGAAGATGCACATGCCAAAGAAACTTGATTCTCTCCACGTAATCAAGATAGCAAGACATAAAGATATGTTTTGCCTGATCCACCTAGTCCATCAAGGGAAAAAACACCACCATTGTTCAAAGAAACGGCCACAAGGATGGTATCAAATGCTCTTAATTGACTGTTTAGACTCCTTTCCATGGAAACAACCAAATCAGCCTATTAAAACAGAATCAAATATCATCTCTTCCATCAGCAAACCATTGTTGACAATAGCAACACTTCATCTATCAGGAAGAGGCAACCCTTCAAAATCATGTAGCCATTTTCTATATTGTTGCAAGAGGTCTTACATGTGTAATAGAGCTTGATTCTTAGCTATAGAATGACAAACACCAACGTCAACACACCTCTGCAAGCCATGAGAAAAATCATCTGAAAGTTTGGTAGAGAATTTGTTCCAAAGCTATGCGGGGCTCACAAAAAACCGGATTAATGTCAAAAAGTTAACGCAATTGGAATCATGTTTTTCGAAATGCAGCTTCTTGAAGATACATATACCACTCCTCATCACTCTCCAGCATTCCTCTAGCTTCACATGCAGTCTTAAAATAGGGATACAAATGTACATTCATTGTTTGTACTTTCTCAAAAGATTTGCAGCCTTTACACAGTGCAAGTAACATACGTAGATAGTATTGCTCACTTGCACTCGGCTAACATTATACATACGTCCAATCATATTTCCCCTTTTTCTTTTAGTCCATGATCAAAGAGTTGTATTCCACACTGTGAGTAGCAGGCATAGATAGTATTGTTCACCTACACTCGGGCTAACATTATACATACATCCAATTATATTTTCCCTTTTTCTTTTATTCCATGATCAAAGAGTTGTATTCCACACCCACTTGTAAGGGAAATCAACATATAGCAAGCTATTTGCATCAGTATGCAAATAGCTATTTGCATCAGTATGCAAGTGATTAGCTCTGAACCATTCGGTGAGAGTAGTTCTTTGGTTTCTATCATGACTAATTACATCATGCAAATCATCATGGTCATTGAATATAACATTATTTTGCATCAAAAGATGAACATGCAACCTTTGTATACTTGGCTTTTCATCATTGGTATAACCGCCAACTTGCCTTTGATGCAAGCACGTACCGTGCATCCAAATATGGACTAACCTCATCAATAACCCCATGTGTATCTTACAGCTCTATAGTAGGTCTATCATGTCCTTTGTATACATACTTATACAAATATTTCACTGCTGTAATGGTAGAGCATACTTCTATGTTAATATGGGCTTTGTATCTCATAGAGAGAAAAGGGTTCTATGGAACAACCCATTACCTATCCACCCTATGATCCTTTACTTGGATTAAACTACCATTGCCTCGTTGCATATAAGTTGGATACCCATTGTCATCAATGATAGTAGTCTCATAAAACTTTTGAGGATAACCATATTTTCAACTCCCATTAACCATGCAAGGAGATTGCACAGATTTAGTTCCCCACATGATGGTCCATGGACAATGACTAATTATGTTGTGCAACTCCAAAAACATCGCCTTATTTGGAAGTTCAGCACATACCAACTTATCATAATGAGCAATCTCAATAGGTTTACATCCACTTTCTAATATCAATAATATATGTGTATGTGGCAAGCCTCTTTTTTAAAATTCAATAACAGAAATAAATCCCACTGCCTTTCCAAACAATGTTTTTTCACTAATAAGTGCGTCATATCCTTATGTTTCTCATAGAATACCTGTGCCATCAAGTCAGGTCAATCTTGGGCAACCTAACCCAGCTGTAAAGCATTGCTTATTTCATTCCACTTAGGATTTCAAGTAAAGGTAATAAAGAGGTAAGGTTTACCCATCTTCTTAACAATTGCCATTGAATCTTGATACAATTGATGCATATATCGAGGCCCCCTAGTATCTCTAGATGGTAGAACTATCATGTGTCTAGAAATGCCCCCAGAGACTTGACCCCATCTCTTATATCAACCATATCTTCAAGCCCTTGGTATTCCTTAGCACATAATACTTTTTGGTTATTGCGTATCTATACTAATCTTGATTCTTCCATGCTGCTATATGCATCAACAATGTACTGTTGCAAAAGTTGACCACCGCATAGAAGACAGGGATTTGTATCTTTCCTTATTTGCAATCTATATGCATAATATTACTATTGAGTTACAATCTTTGTCTCCTCATTTGAACCTTGTCTATTCCTACCATGGAGTGGAATCCCAACATGCCAACCATCCTCTCCTCAAGGAAACAGAAGAACATGTAATAGAGACATATATGAACGATGCAAGTTAGATATTTTTTTTATAGCACCTGTGCGAGAATTTATTTGAATATCTTTATGATCTACATGAAAACCATCCCCTTCACCTGGGATGATAGCAGCTACCTCACTACCCATGTAGGAACTAAGTATTGCCTTGAGGTTGATCGAGCTTAAGTGAGATGACCATTCTCAAATTTGCATGTGGACTAGACTATAACATTTCTCTCATTGTACAAAATACACAGGCATACAGATTATGATCATACATCATTGTTTGTAACCTTTCAAGCACGTTATGATTAAAAGAAGGCATTGCATCAAAAAATTAAGCAAAAAAGCATTCTTTACAAAACAAAAAAAGAGAGCTATTCCTCACCAAATCACACACAAATCTCCATCAAAGCCACATCTTTTTCATGGTAAACCATTACTAAAGACAATGGGCAATGGGTAATGCATAGATTAGAGAACTACAATGGAAAAATCCATGGGATGGCTCCTCGAAAACGGCACCAAAAATGTTATGACTCACCCAAACCCCCGTCGAAACACATCCCCAACGAGAAGATTACCTAGCAAACCGTAATTGTCGTGGGGATCTTTCCGATGGCCAAGTCTGTAACCCTTGAGGTCTCCAAGCTCCACCACTCCTTGAGTAGCAATTCCACCCCGTAGCCTCTCGTAGCATTGTCACACCGTCACGTTGCACTACGTGTACTCGCCCCTCCTCTCACCTCACCTCACTCACACTCACTCACTCTAGCATGGATTAGAGAGAGATTAGCAAGAGCAAGACTCTATTGCACAATGGGAGAGTTTTTTGTATTATGAGATATTTTCACTTATATACATGGCCATAAGTGTTCAGACTCACTTAAACTGTGGCCATCTGGGCACTTTAGGCTCATAAGAGGCGTAATGCTATTATTACAATGACTACTCTCATAATATATCCATGAAGTACCTCACTTGGGACTTCATCCTAACTTGCTACCACACGCTTTTGAAGTGGAAATTGTCATAAGTATTTTGTCGGACCAGTATGGGTGCCCGTCCAAGTTGTAGATTTGGACATTGTTGCTTCATATCCTCAATGTATGACCTTTTGGTGTGTCCACCTTGACTCTTTGATGTAAGTAGCTCTTGTTAATCCTAGAAATGGTTTAACATATGTAAATAAACACATGTCATTACAAAAAAAAAACATGAAAGGTAAAAAGTAATGTATACATAAAAAATATGTATATTTAAAAATTAAAGAACATGTATATTAAAAAACATGTATAGTTAAAAAGCAATATACATATCTAATAAGTATGTATCACGTTTTCTCTCCAAAGCATCCATCAATGATGAAGATTCCAAATATCTAATAAAGTGCTTATCGTTTGAAATAAATATTCATTTATAATAAGATGTGTATACATATGTATCACAAAACAATTAGTTATACTCATCACATAACATTTTTTGGCTCACACACATGCATAGAAGCAATCAAGGGGTGTGAGAGATCCCTGTTCCCACCGAGCAACAGATTCGGGGTACTAGCAGCGGAAGTAGCACTTCTCGCGCGGGACAGGGGTCCCACATTCGGGGCCTCGTCCACGGATATCCGGACAAGAGACTAATCCGTCGATTTTTCCAAAAATCGGACTCGGAAAAACTTCTCTTACCCGGAAAGCACGGGCGATTCCACCAGGATAACTTTTTTCTCTAACGTAGTCAAGACCATTACTGATCAAGCTGATCGGATTGTACCTATAAAGATACTCGGTCAGATCAAGGAAGAAACTTGCACTTGGATCATTGGGATCAACGCTTTTTTCCCCATCAAAGAGGCACAGCCGTTGATTCCTATCCATAGAACAATTACTATCCGGGATTTACTTTATCTATCGTAATAACAGAAATTGAGTCTCGATTTACGGATCCATCAGTCCAGCCTAACCCCATCCAGTCCCATGGGTTAGCCAACCGCCCAATCACTGTAGTGATGGGATCCAATTAAGAATTTGGTTAGGTTTTGTCCCGGGTACCAAGGAAAAGAGTTCCAAGGCCCCCTAGCCGGAAGTTCATGCAAACATAAAACTAGTCACACACCACTTACACACCCAATATGAAATCGCCTTTTTCTTAGCATCAGCTAACTTTAAAACAATCCTTTAATGAAACCATTATGTCACTGATGACAATCCTCATAGTCACTGGTTGAATCCTTATTTCCAGTCATTCATTCATCGGTATACTTATGGCATCATTGGCAACTAGAACGCTCACCACCTGTTCACTCAGGGGCCTTTTCCATAGTTCCTAGCTCATAGTAACCGGCAATATATTCATATAACAGAATGGAATCTCCGTGGAAGATCAGCAAGATCAACCCACAGATCCATATAAAAGAGCCATGGACTCATCCGTTGAGAACCAGCAAGGTCAATCAACCAGATCCATGCCCGGTTTCAGAAAACAATTCTTATTCTTTATTCCAATATCTTCCACGACGCACGTGTGGGTATCTTCGGCGACCCAGAGCCCGAGCACCGTATGGTCAGCACCCTCTAGGATCCTTCGCAGGTGACCTAGCTCTTCACTCATAGGCCACTTCCTTGGTCCCTCATCCACCGTACCGGAAGGAAGCTCACCATTTAAATCAAACCGAGGCTGGTCAAGACCTCGATCGACCTTGCTACGCGAGACGTCCTCCATTGACTCTCCGTCAGTAGTTGCAACTTTAACAGTTAGGTCTTCATGACCTTAATCCACAAGACGGTCAAAATGCTTCCCCAGCATTCTTGACATAAAACAGTCATTTATAAACAATCACAAAATACAGTTTCTAAATCGAACTCTCGTCTTTCCACATTATCCCTCCTCAGTCCACATTACTTATTCCACATCCCATTCAATGTGTACTCATTCTCATCCATTTTCTCATATCGACGACACATTAATTCATATACACATTCACATTCACATCCATACATCCACATCTACATGCATACATCCATTTTTACATCCTCATTTATACATCCACATCCCATATCCACATTCATACATACACATCCATATCCACATCCATACATCCACATCCACACCCACAATCACATCCATACATCCACATTTACATGCTTACCTCCATTTTCACATCCTCATTTATACATCCACATCCCATATCCACATTCATACATACACATCTATATCCACATCCATACATCCACATCCACATGCATACATCCACTATCACGTCCTCATTCATACATCCACATCCACATACATACATACATCCATATCACGTCCTCATTCATACATCCACATCCACATACATACATACATCCATATCCACATTCCCATTCACATCTATACATCCACATCTACATCCACATACATACATACATCCACATCCACATTCCACATTCACATCTATACATCCACATCTACATCCACATTCACATACATCCACATCCACATTCCCATTCACATCTATACATCCACATCTACATCCACATTCATATCTATGCATAGACATATTCATGCATACATCCATTTTCACATTCATACATCCATACTCCCATCTCCACATCCACACATCCACATACATACATCCATTTCCACATTCCCATTCATATAGCCCCATATGCCTTCACATCTAATCTTTTACATCACATTCATTCTCGCCCTATCACAACCCATATACATCTTATCCTATCACATACACTTCTTACCTCATCCCATACATATCTTATCACATCTTAATTCATCTTATCACCTCCTAACTTATTTCATAAGCATCTTATCACCTCTTATCACATCTTATACACCTCTTATCACATCCTATTACATCTCATATCTATTTATAGAATACAAGAGAATTCTAATATTTGATATAAGATTTCTTTACACATTTATTTATGCATAAATTCTATTTAAGGAGATTAATACATTTTAAATGAAAATGATACTTTTGAATTAAATTTCAACCTTTTATGCATTTTCCTATGCATAAATTCAATTTAGATGAGAATGACACTTTTAAATTTAAAATCAATCTTTTATGCATCTTCTTATGCATAAATTCAATTTGGTAGGAATTACACTTTTAGAATAAAAGAATTTCTCTTATGCATCTAAGTTATGCATAAAATCCATTTATGATGAAAATCACACTTTTAGTATAAAAAGAATATCTTTTATGCATACCTCTATGCATGAAATCTAATATGATAAAAGTAACACTTTTACAATAAAATAATCAGCTTTTATGCATACCTCTATGCATGAAATTCAACGATGATAAAAGTAACACTTTTATAATAAAATAATAATCTTTTATGCATACCTCTATGCATGAAATCCAAATATGATAAAAGTAATACTTTTATAATAAAATAATCAACTTTTATGCATACCTCTATGCATGAAATCAAATTATGATAAAAGTAATCTTTTTACAATAAAATAATCATCTTTTATGCATACCTCTGCATGAAATCCAATTATGCTAAAAGTAACACTTTTGTAATAAAATAATCATCTTTTATGCATACCTCTATGCATGAAATTCAAATATGATAAAAGTAACACTTTTACATTAAAATAATCATCTTTTAAGCATACCTCTATGCATGAAATTCAAATACGATAAAAGTAACACTTTTACATTAAAATAATAATCTTTTATGCATACCTCTATGCATGAAATTCAAATATGATAAAAGTAACACTTTTATATTAAAATAATAATCTTTTATGCATACCTCTATGCATGAAATCTAATTATGATAAAAGTAACACTTTTATGTTAAAATAATAATCTTTTATGCAAACCTCTATGCATGAAATCTAATTATGATAAAAGGAAGTGTGCGGAAGGTGTACACATTGAGCAACATGTCGGACAATCCAGTTCAGATTGTTGGTGAAAAGTTGGATAGGAAGAATTTCCAGGCATGGAAGTACAGGATAAAGAGTTTCTTGAAAGGGAAAGGATTTTGGAATCTCATTACAGGTGCTGAGCCAGAGCCTGAGCTACCTCGGCAACCTACACAGCAGCAGTTTATTGCTCATAAGCAATGGTCAGAGACAGCATTCAAAGTGCTGCATTATTTGTCTATATGCATTTCTGATGCTATGCTCATACACATTCAGGATGCTGAGATCCCAAAGATGCATGGGATACTTTGGTCAAGATGTTTGATACAGATACGAGTGCTCGCAAGTCTCAATTGCGACAGCAGATACACAATGTGAAAAGGAATAAAAGGAGCATACATGATTATGTGCAAGAAATCAAGAAGTTTGCAGATGCATTGGCCACAATAAATGCCCCCATGCCTGATGATGATTTGGTGGATATTACCTTGCGTGGTCTTGGCAAGGAATACAAATCTTTTGATACATCTATCTCAGTGAGGAGTACAGGTCTACCCGACTTTGATGAGTTGGTTTCACTCTTATTGGTTGAGGAAATCAAGCTCAGTGATTCATTTCTGGATGCGTCTTCTAGCCATGATGATGGCAGAAATCAGGCTTTCTACTCGCAGAGAGGTTTTAGAGGCAGGGGGAGATATGCATCACGTGGAAAACAGGCCTCCACAACAGAATTTTCAGCCTTCATATGGTGCTCGAGGTGGTCGTGGATATGCACCTAAGCGAGGCAGACGTACCCCCCGTGGTCGAGGACGTTGGCAAGGCCAACAATGCAAGATGTGGAATGCCATTATTGTGGCAAATATGGTCATATGGCGAGAGATTGTTTTCGCAAACAGAATGATTTGAGAGGGGGAAGAGCACAACGTGGTGGTCATTATGGTGGAAACTATGCACAACATGGTGGTAACTATGCATCAAGTAGCAATGATGGAACTGCAAATCATTTGTTTGCCATGAAGCATGTTGTGGGTTCTATGACAACAAATGCTGAGAATGATGATACATGGTATATGGACTCAGGAGCATCAAACCATATGACATGTCATGGTGAATGGTTTGAGCATATGAAGCCAATGGATGTAAAAGGCTATGTGGAAACACGTGATGATACCCAACATGTCATTACACATGTTGGAAGTGTACCATTGGTCATGCATAATGGTCAGACAAAGTCTATGTCAGATGTGCTGTATGTGCCTTCAATCACTAAAAGCTTGGCCTCAGCAGTTGGTCAAATGGTGGAACAGGGATTACAGGTTCGTTTCAACGAGCATGGATGCTTCGTTTAAGATTTCAAACATGGATGTAGAGTGATTGCTAAAGGCAAGAAAGAAGGAAGATTGTTTAAGCTGGATGCTGGAATTCCTGAGCTAAAATCAGCCATGTTCTCAAAGAGCAAGAATGTGGTACAGGACATTGATATGTGGCACAAGAGGATTGGCCATGTCAATATACAGAGATTAAAGAACATGCAAACAAGAGGCATTGTCAATGGATTGCCTAGGTTCAAATATGATGGACATATGCATGTTTGTGAAGCCTGTCAGTTTGGAAAGCAGGCAAGATTGAGGTTTCCTAGAGAAGGAAATATGAGTAACAGGCCACTTGAGATCGTGCACAGTGATGTATGGGGTCCTGCACAAAATCCATCTATCAAAGGCAGTTTATACTATGTTACATTTATAGATGATTTCAGCAGGATGACATGGATATACTTTCTCAAAGAGAAGAGTGAAGTGTTGGAGAAGTTCATGGATTTCAAAGCTTTTGCAGAAAAGCAATATGGCTGTTGGATTAAATGTCTGAGGACAGATGGAGGTGGTGAATACACCTCAAAAGCTTTTGAGCATTTCTTGAGAAAGCATGGAATAAGAAGACAGTTGACTTGCAGGTATACACCTCAACAGAATGGTGTGGGCTGAGAGAAAGAATAGAGTCATATGTGAAGTGGCAAGGGCAATGCTTAATGAAAAGAGCATGCCAGATTACTATTGGGCAGAAGCATGTGCTACTGCAGTATATATATTGAACAAAACACCTATAGCAGCCATTTATGGAAGCACGCCAGAGATGCCGCTCACAGGTTACAGGCCAGACATTGGACATCTTAAAGTTTTTGGATGCATAGCTTATGTACATGTGCCTGATGAAAGAAGAAGGAAGTTGGATCCTAAAGCAGAGAAATGTGTATTTGTTGGATATGCACAGGATCGAAAGGCCTACAAATGTTATAATCCACAAGCATGTGAACTTGCCACCACAAGCAAGTTCTAGTTCTACTACTATGTCTGGGCCAGCAGAGCAGAAGCTGAGAGTAGCAGTGTACGTCCATGGTCAGGACGTTTGAGGCATGAGAGTGTGAGCACTGGGAGTAGTGCTATGGACAAAGGAAAGAAGAAAGTTGAAGGAATTGGAATCACAGGTTATGATTCATCTAGTTCTGAGAGTTTGGATGAGGAGCTTGGCATACCTGTTTTACGCACACCTGGTGCTAGGCAGGACAGATATGTGCCACCACATGCTAGAGTTACAGGTGTACAGAGTGACCCGCATGCATTGCGGAGATCGCAGAGGGTCAGATATCCTGTTGACAGATTGACATATAGAGATTTTGCTATGCACTATGCATATATGACATCTATGGTGAAGCATGTGGAACCTACATGCTATACAGAGGCTATTGGAGAGCATGTATGGGAAAAAGCAATGGATGTGGAGATGGACGCATTGGTCCATAATGATACATGGGACTTGGTTGCATTACCAAAGGACAAGAATGTTATTGGATGTAAATGGGTTTACAAAGTGAAGTGCAAATCTGATGGTTCTATTGAGAGACATAAAGCAAGATTGGTAGCAAAAGGTTATGCACAGACCCAAGGATTGGATTATGATGAGACGTTTAGTCCAGTGGCTAAGATGGGCACAGTGAGAGCAGTCATTGCTATGGCTGCAGCTAATGGCTGGGAAATGCATCAGATGGATGTTAAGAATGCATTTCTGAATGGAGATCTACAAGAGGAAGTATACATGGCACAGCCAGAAGGGTATGTACACCCTAGATATCCCACTCACGTATGCAGGTTGAAAAAGGCATTATATGGTCTGAAGCAAGCACCTCGTGCTTGGAGTGATAAGATGAGCAGATATCTTATCTCACTTGGTTTTCAGATTTCTACAGCAGATTCTTCACTCTATGTGAAGAAGACACAGCATGGGATTGTTTTACTAGTCATCTATGTGGATGACTTGATTATCACAGGTGATCATGGTGCAGATGTGATGCATGTCAAGAAAGCTTTGAGTGGGCAATTTGACATGAAAGATCTTGGTGAGTTGAGATACTTCCTTGGAATTGAAGTGGTGAAAGATCATGCAGGTACTTGGTTAGTACAGCGCCAATATGCATTGGATATGTTGGCAAAGTATGGCATGACAGGGTGTAAGCCTATGAGTACACCATTGGAGCAAAATGTGAAGTTGCGGGCTGATTATGGCGAGGAATTGGATGATCCTTCTATGTACAGGAAGATGGTTGGTAGTCTCATATATATGACTATCACACGCCCGGATTTGAGTTATGCTGTGGGGCTAGTCAGCCAGTTTATGCAGAGCCCCAGGAAACCACATTTGGATGCAGTGAGACGCATCATGAGATATGTGAAGACCACAGCACATTATGGTTTATTTTATGAGAGTGGTAAAAGCTTGGACATACATGGCTACACAGATGCTGATTGGGCAGGTAGCTCATATGACAGGAGGTCTACTAGTGGATATGCTTTTGTTGAGATTCAAGCTCGATGTCAGTATGAGCCAGCTATGCTATGTGCTGGCAGATTAGGTAGGAACATGTGTGAGACATAAATGACCGCGTGTCCAGCTGGTCATAGTGTGTGGACATTAGCTAGGGTTAGTAGAGTGTGGACACAACTCAGTGTGTGTTGTGTGGATTATGGATTAGTGCATTATGCTTTGTGTGAGAGTGGACATGGCTTCCCTCTATGGTTAGGGTTTGCAATAGACATTAGGTTTTGCTCCTGTGTGTATGTCTCCTCCTCCTCTACCGTTCTTTCAACATGGTATCAGAGCCTTGTGCTGTTTATTAGGGTTTATGAGTGAGTGAGTGAAGAGGGAAAAGAAGAAGCTGTGAAAAGAAGCTGTGAAGCTGCCATTGGAGCTGTGAAGCTTGGAGCACACCAAATACAATCAGATCTGAAAGCTAGGCCTACCGGGTAAGGTCTTCTAAACATCCTTGAGCGGATTGCAGGTGAAACAGGCAAAAGCAAAGCATTTTAGAGCAAATCAAAGCAAAGCAAAATTCTGGTTTTTGAAGCTTTCCATTAAAGCTTGAGAACATTGATGTATGGTGGAAATACATGTAAATCTGGCAAAGCAAACATGTATCTGACAATGAGAGATGTATTGGCAACTTCTATGCAAGCCCTACTGTGATTTTGGAGCAATTTGGATGTATTTAATTGAGTGGAAAACCCTAGTTTTTGACCTCTCACAAAACAGTGAAAAAGAAGCCAAAAATTGATCAATTTAGAGCATGTATTTGACAAAAATCCAAGCATTGATGGGTTACACACATGCCTAGGTGTGTTGGGCACCTATAGGCATCTTCAATTAGCATCTTAAAGCTTCCCAAAGGACCCTACAGCAGGCGGCGCAGCCCATACAGAGGAAACAGGGCAGAAATCTGGTTTTTTGACTACGAGGAGTTTGATTTCTCATTGGTTACTTGACATCTTCCACAATCTCTTTAGCAATTGGATGCTTTACATCTTAGAGAAGAGGGCTATGTGATTTTTTTGGCCAATGATGCTTAATTGAGCTGGGAATGAGCTGATTAAAACAGGCTGTCCACTGGTTGCAGAGAAACAGAGCATTTTAATCGAGCAATTAATCTTTGGTGTTTTACAATTGGACAAATTCCTCTTACATGGAGTTGATGGACACTATTGCTAAGCCAATGAATGCCTGGTTGCTCAATTTGGTGAAATATTGAAGGAATTAGAGCCAAATCATTACTGGTTTTTCTGGTTTTTCTGGTTTTTCCAAAAACAGAAAAAGGGGTTTTCAAAAATTGATAATTATACATGTCAGATGGAGTTGATACTCAACATTGAGGTTCATTAGGTGTCAATACAAGTTGCCTAGACTTGATTGCACCATTACATTGCGATTTGGAGCCTTGGAAGGCGTGTCAGTTCAGGGTATCCCGCACTGCGTGAGTCAGTTCATCTTGGATGATTACAGGTTGATTTTCTACATCAAATTTGGAGTTTGTTGGCTATCTTGGAGTATCTGGAACATTAATTGGAGTGTGGTTGAGCTGAGGAAGGCTCATTTACAGATTTGAAGTGTGCGGCAGGTGTATGCATTGAGCAACATGTCGGATAATCCAGTTCAGATAGTTGGTGAAAAGCTGGATAGGAAGAACTTCCAGGCATGGAAGTACAGGATAAAGAGTTTCTTGAAAGGGAAAGGATTTTGGAATCTCATTACAGGTGCTGAGCCAGAGCCTGAGCTACCTCGGCAACCTACACAGCAGCAGCTTATTGCTCATAAGCAATGGTCAGAGAGAGCATTCAAAGTGCTGCATTATTTGTCTATATGTATATCTGATGCTATGCTCATACACATTCAGGATGCTGAGAATCCCAAAGATGCATGGGATACTTTGGTCAAAATTTTTGATACAGATACGAGTGCTCGCAAGTCTCAATTGCGACAGCAGATACACAATGTGAAAAGGAATAAAAGGAGCATACATGATTATGTGCAAGAAATCAAGAAGTTTGCAGATGCATTGGCCACAATAAATGCCCCCATGCCTGATGATGATTTGGTGGATATTACCTTGCGTGGTCTTGGCAAGGAATACAAATCCTTTGATACATCTATCTCAGTGAGGAGTACAGGTCTACCCGACTTCGATGAGTTGGTTTCCCTCTTGTTGGTTGAGGAAATCAAGCTCAGTGATTCATTTCTGGATGCATCTTCTAGCCATGATGATGGCAGAAATCAGGCATTTTACTCGCAGAGAGGTTTTAGAGGCAGGGGGAGATTTGCATCACGTGGACGTGGTGGTAATGGTCGTGGATGGCAGGATAGACCTCCACAACAGAATTTTCAGCCTTCTTATGGTGCTCGAGGTGGTCGTGGTTATGCACCTCAGCGAGGCAGAGGTAACCCCCGTGGTCGAGGACGTTGGCAAGGCCAACAAAATTCTATGCAAGATGTGGAATGCCATTATTGTGGCAAATATGGTCATATGGCGAGAGATTGCTTTCGCAAACAGAATGATTTGAGAGGGGGAAGAGCACAGCGTGGTGGTCATTATGGTGGAAACTATGCACAACATGGTGGTAACTATGCATCAAGCAGCAATGATGGAACTGCAAATCATTTGTTTGCCATGAAGCATGTTGTGGGTTCTATGACAACAAATGCTGAGAATGATGATACATGGTACATGGACTCAGGAGCATCAAATCATATGACATGCCATGGTGAATGGTTTGAGCACATGAAGCCAATGGATGTCAAAGGCTATGTGGAAACAGGTGATGATACCCAGCATGTCATTACACATGTTGGAAGTGTACCATTGGTCATGCATAATGGTCAGACAAAGTCTATGTCAGATGTGCTGTATGTGCCTTCAATCACTAAAAGCTTGGCCTCAGTTGGTCAAATGGTGGAACAGGGATTACAGGTTCGCTTCAATGAGCATGGATGCTTCGTTGAAGACTTTAAACATGGATGTAGAGTGATTGCTAAAGGCAAGAAAGAAGGAAGATTGTTTAAGCTGGATGCTGGAATTCCTGAGCTAAAATCAGCCATGTTTTCAAAGAGCAGGAATGTGGTACAGGATATTGATATGTGGCACAAGAGGATTGGCCATGTCAATATACAGAGATTAAAGAACATGCAAACAAGAGGCATTGTCAATGGTTTGCCTAGGTTCAAATATGATGGACATATGCATGTTTGTGAAGCCTGTCAGTTTGGGAAGCAGGCAAGATTGAGGTTTCCTAGAGAAGGAAATATGAGTAACAGGCCACTTGAGATAGTACACAGTGATGTATGGGGTCCTGCACAAAACCCATCTATCAAAGGCAGTCTATACTATGTTACATTCATTGATGACTTTAGCAGGATGACATGGATATATTTTCTGAAAGAGAAGAGTGAAGTATTGGAAAAATTCATGGACTTCAAAGCTTTTGCAGAAAAGCAGTATGGCTGTTGGATTAAATGTCTAAGGACAGATGGAGGTGGTGAATACACCTCAAAGGCTTTTGAGCATTTCCTGAGGAAGCATGGTATAAGAAGACAGTTGACATGCAGGTATACACCTCAGCAGAATGGTGTGGCTGAGAGAAAGAATAGAGTTATATGTGAAGTGGCAAGGGCGATGCTTAATGAAAAGAGCATGCCAGATTACTATTGGGCAGAAGCATGTGCTACTGCAGTTTATATATTGAACAAAACACCTACAGCAGCCATTCATGGAAGCACGCCAGAGATGCGGCTCACGGGTTACAGGCCGGACATTGGGCATCTTAAAGTTTTTGGATGCATAGCTTATGTGCATGTGCCTGATGAAAGGAGAAGAAAGTTGGATCCTAAGGCAGAGAAATGTATATTTGTTGGATATGCACAGGATCGAAAAGCCTACAAGTGTTATAATCCACAAACTAGACAAGTGGTCATCTCACGTGATGTGGTGTTTGATGAGCTTGCTAGTTGGTATAAGGCAAAAGATGAAGGTGTTATTGAGTCACTTGAGGCTGATGTACATGTGAACTTGCCATCACAAGCAAGTTCTAGCTCTACTACTATGTCTGGGCCAATAGCAGAAGCTGAGAGTAGCAGTGTACGTCCATGGTCAGGACGTTTGAGGCATGAGAGTGTAAGCACTGGGAGTAGTGCTATGGACAAAGGCAAAAAGAAAGTCGAAGGAATTGGAATCACAGGATATGAGTCATCCAATTCTGAAAGTTTGGATGAGGAGCTTGGCATACCTGTTTTACGCACACCTGGTGCTAGACAGGACAGATATGTGCCACCGCATGCTAGAGTTACAGGTGTACAGAGTGACCCGCATGCATTGCGGAGATCCCAGAGGGTCAAATATCCTGTTGATAGATTGACATATAGAGATTTTGCTATGCACTATGCATACATGACATCTATGGTGAAGCATGTGGAACCTACATGCTATACAGAGGCTATTGGAGAGCATGTATGGGAAAAAGCAATGGATGTGGAGATGGACGCATTGGTCCATAATGATACATGGGATTTGGTTGCACTACCAAAGGACAAGAATGTTATTGGATGTAAATGGGTTTACAAAGTGAAGTGCAAATCTGATGGTTCTATTGAAAGACATAAGGCAAGATTGGTAGCAAAGGGTTATGCACAGACCCAAGGATTGGATTATGATGAGACGTTTAGCCCAGTGGCTAAGATGGGCACAGTGAGAGCAGTCATTGCTATGGCTGCAGCTAATGGCTGGGAAATGCATCAGATGGATGTTAAGAATGCATTTCTGAATGGAGATCTACAAGAGGAAGTATACATGGCACAGCCAGAAGGGTATGTACACCCTAGATATCCCACTCACGTATGCAGGTTGAAAAAGGCATTGTATGGTCTGAAGCAAGCACCACGTGCTTGGAGTGATAAGATGAGCAGATATCTTATCTCACTTGGTTTTCAGATTTCTACAGCAGATTCTTCACTCTATGTGAAGAAGACACAGCATGGGATTGTTTTACTAGTCATCTATGTGGATGACTTGATTATTACAGGTGATCATAGTGCAGATGTGATGCATGTCAAGAAAGCTTTGAGTGGGCAATTTGACATGATAGATCTTGGTGAGTTGAGATACTTCCTTGGCATTGAAGTGGTGAAAGATCATGCAGGTACTTGGTTAGTACAGCGCCAATATGCCTTGGATATGTTGGCAAAGTATGTCATGACAGGGTGTAAACCTATGAGTACACCATTGGAGCAAAATGTGAAGTTGCGGGCTGATTATGGCGAGGAATTGGATGATCCTTCTATGTACAGGAAGATGGTTGGTAGTCTCATATATATGACTATCACACGCCCGGATTTGAGTTATGCGGTGGGGCTAGTCAGCCAGTTTATGCAGAGCCCCAGGAAACCACATTTGGATGCAGTGAGACGCATCATGAGATATGTGAAAACCACAGCACATTATGGTTTATTTTATGAGAGTGGTAAAATCTTGGACATACATGGCTACACAGATGCTGATTGGGCAGGTAGCGCATATGACAGGAGGTCTACTAGTGGATATGCTTTTACACTTGGAAGTGCTGTGGTGAGTTGGAGTAGCAAAAAGCAACCTACAGTTGCTTTATCCAGTACAGAGGCTGAGTACAGAGGTGTAGCCATTGCTACTTGTGAGGCTATATGGTTAAAGAGTCTCTTGGCAGATTTATGTGAGCCTCTTGATGGCAAAGTTGTCATACATTGTGACAACATGAGCAGTATGCAGTTGGCAAAGAATCCAGTATTTCATGCGAGGACCAAACACATAGAGGTCCATTATCACTTTGTCAGAGAGAAGGTGCTGGATGGTACAGTTGATCTTCACTATGTGAAGACTGATGAGCAGATGGCTGATATCTTCACGAAGCCACTTAGCAGGGAGAAGTTTGAGTACTTCCGGACTATGTTGGGAGTACATGGGATGAGCTTGAGGGGGAGTGTTGAGAGTCTTGATATCCCAAGCTCATCTACATCTTCATCGGCAGTACATCATGAGCTTGAGAGGGGCTGTTGAGATTCAAGCTCGATGTCAGTATGAGCCAGCTATGCTATGTGCTGGCAGATTAGGTAGGAACATGTGTGAGACATAAATGACCGCGTGTCCAGCTGGTCATAGTGTGTGGACATTAGCTAGGGTTAGTAGAGTGTGGACACAACTCAGTGTGTGTTGTGTGGATTATGGATTAGTGCATTATGCTTTGTGTGAGAGTGGACATGGCTTCCCTCTATGGTTAGGGTTTGTAATAGACATTAGGTTTTGCTCCTGTGTGTGTGTCTCCTCCTCCTCTACCGTTCTTTCAACAGCTTTTACACTTGGAAGTGCCGTGGTAAGTTGGAGTAGCAAAAAGCAACCTATAGTTGCTTTATCCAGTACAGAGGCTGAGTACAGAGGTGCAGCCATTGCTACTTGTGAGGCTATATGGTTAAAGAGTCTCTTGGCAGATTTATGTGAGCCTATTGATGGCAAAGTTGTCATTCATTGTGACAACACGAGCAGTATACAGTTGGCAAAGAATCCAGTGTTTCATGCGAGGACCAAACACATAGAGGTCCATTATCACTTTGTCAGAGAAAAGGTGCTGGATGGTACAGTTGATCTTCACTATGTGAAGACTGATGAGCAGGTGGCAGACATCTTTACGAAGCCACTTAGCAGGGAGAAGTTTGAGTACTTCCGGACTATGTTGGGAGTACATGGGATGAGCTTGAGGGGGAGTGTTGAGAGTCTTGATATCCCAAGCTCATCTACATCTTCATCGGCAGTACATCATGAGCTTGAGAGGGGCTGTTGAGATTCAAGCTCGATGTCAGTGTGAGCCAGCTATGCTATGTGCTGGCAGATTAGGTAGGAACATGTGTGAGACATAAATGACCGCGTGTCCAGCTGGTCATAGTGTGTGGACATTAGCTAGGGTTAGTAGAGTGTGGACACAACTCATTGTGTGTTGTGTGGATTATGGATTAGTGCATTATGCTTTGTGTGAGTGTGGACATGGCTTCCCTCTATGGTTAGGGTTTGCAATATACATTAGCGTTTGCTCCTGTGTGTGTGTCTCCTCCTCCTCTATCGTTCTTTCAACAAAACTTTATGAAAAGCTTCATTTGGATTGAGAATGGGTCATGAGTATGACCATTTCTTGAGTGAGAGAGAGAAATTACATAAAAACCATTTGAATTAAACATAAATGGAAATTTATGTAACTCTTAACTATCATTAATCAATTAACTTCAATAGCATTCATCAAATTATGTAACTCTTCACTACCATTCATCAATTAACTTTAATAGCATTCAAAAACCATTCCAATTAAGCTTCTCAAGCTTGAGAGGGGTTGAGAAGAGAAAAACATTGAGAAATTATAGAAAATGATCAAAATTCACTAATTACCTTATAAATTGCTTGATTCTTTGTTCACGGTAGAGGCCCCCAACCAATCAATTGGTTAAGTATGTTGATGGAGCCACCAATGGGGATTGAAGAAAGAGGGAAGCTCCAAAAACTAGTGAATTATTAATGAATTCACAGTTCTTGGTTTAGGTGGAGTAGAGTAACGATGCATAAACACTATATATTTTTCAACAAGGGGGAGGCTTCTATTTATAGGAAAAATTGAGCTTCTAACCAAACAAACTGATTCTAGAATTTTCTAAATTAGTTTGGTCAATATTTGACCATTTTTAGGTCAGTTAAGCTAACTTTTTGAAATTAGACTTGAATGAGGAGAGAGGAGAGATGAAATATCTCAATTTTTATGAGTTTAAAACTCATTCAAGCATGTGAAATATGCACCTCCTTTAAAGAACTCCCCTTCCTTACATATGTGTCAAAATGGAATCATTATACCCAAAATATCTCATATTTTTTAATATTGCTCATAGTTTTTTACTAATAAACCTTGTACATTTTCAACTCTTCATCTTATGTGAAATATGCACCTCCTTTAAAGAACTCCCCTTCCTTACATATGTGTCAAAATGGAATCATTATACCCAAAATATCTCATATTTTTAATATTGCTCATAGTTTTTTACTAATAAACCTTGTACATTTTCAACTCTTCATCTTATGTGAAATATGCACCTCCTTTAAAGAACTCCCCTTCCTTACATGTGTCAAAATGGAATCATTATACCCAAAATATCTCATATTTTTAATATTGCTCATAGTTTTTTACTAATAAACCTTGTACATATTCAACTCTTCATCTTATGTGAGCATTTACTCATTTTTGGATACTCAATTTATCTCATTTTTTTGATATTACTCATAGTTTTTTTTACTAATAAACCTTGTACATATTCAACTCTTCATCTTATGTGAGCATTTACTCATTTTTGGGTATCTTCTTTTACAAATTGGATTTATCTCCTCCCTACACATGGATTGATGCTATTGGCCCATAGGAACCTTAATTGGACCATAATCCAAAAATTTCTGAAAATCTAGACCCTTAGGCTAAGGTCCCTTATACCCATTTCCAATTAATTCCAATTGCACATTGGAAAGTTCTTTTTGAATTTCTGTTTCAGGGGAACTTATTTTAGTAAGATGAGAATTTTCTATCCAAAAATATTAAAAATCTGAATATTCTCTCTCTAGAATATTTTCTCTCTCTAGGTTAAAACAGTTAGAAACAAGTCTTTTATATTTCTGAAGAGGGATTGATTACAAGGGAAGATGCTGGACATTTTGAGAGGCTGGGGAGGAATCTTACATTCTCTCCCACTTGAAAAATGCGAGATGCCCTCATCTCGCAAACTGGGGGTAATTTCGCAAGATGCACAAGTATGAGACTGAGAGAAGATTTTTAATTAAGATTAACCACCAATTAAAAAAGTCTCAAAGAGAGTAAGGGTCAAGACAAGAACAAGATTTAAACTTTATTCATTCTTGGAACATATACAGTAAAGATAGAAGAACTCTTTACACTTCCATAAGCCCGTCCATCATATGATCACAAAAGCAGCACTCACAAGCTGTGCACGTATAAGGTAACTCATCTATGGGAATAATTCTGTTGGTTATTGCCGCACCTATCTCAGTGGTATGAGGTGATCTAACAAAAGGACCTTTGAGAGGCAAGCCAAAAACGGGGTAAAGGCATATCTTCTGATGAGGAAGAAAACATGCCAGTAAGAAGACCCGCTCAGAAAACCCAAGATGTCTTGATCTCATGACACAGTAGTATCGGGGACCCAAACCCAAGGCTTCAATAACCATGGCCAAGAAGACATTGTTACGAAAGTGCTGCTGACCCCAGGGTGTTACCCTAGTTATATCTTGATAGGTCCGCCATTTGGTCTGAGCTACAGAAGTTTCCAAGTGAGGAAAAAGTGAGCGCTCATCCTTCTTCACAGACTCGCTTGCATCTTGAAGGTGAGAAATCATCATGGATAAAACTAATTCCTGTTGCCAAGCCATGAAGGAGATTAAGAAGAAGGGAGATCGATGGAAGTAAGATTACTGTGAGCGACAAGTAAAAGTTACGACTTATATAAAGGAAGGAGCTAGCGTAACTTAGAAGCCAACGGTATCTTGCCACTGAAGTTTTACTGTCTTTCCATGATTTGGGTTTGGCACATTTTTCTATAGAAGGCATTAAGAACTTTGAGATGAGGAGATAAAAGAAGTTCGTAGGCTAAGTCACCTACTTTCTTTGGTCCACAATATCTGGGGGATAACTACTTATACTCCCCCTAGAGATAAAGAATTTCTTTTGGTCCGTATTCAAATGAAGACCATAACTGCTTCTTTGAATTCTCTGACTGTCCTCTTCTTATCTGTATATTGTTTCTGTCGATCTTGGACAGCGTTTATATCTTTATGAATTGCCTGCATCTGTTGCTCTAAGTCACCAAGCATTTGACTGGTCATCTCGACCCTAATCAATGGGTCGGACCTAGTTAATGGAGTTAAGCAATCTTGTTCGAGACAGACCCTGATTAGATTGGTATGAAGGAATTGGTTTCTGAATTTGGGTTCTAGACTTCCCTGTGCTCTTTTCATGGTAGGAGTCGGGCAATCTTTTAACTGATGGTCAAAACCTTGGCATCCAAAACACCCGTTCTCACTTTTGAACTCATCATTCTGAATCTTTAAAACAGGTGGGCTCCTGAGAAGGTATTCTGGGTAAAGTGTCTTCCCTTTTTAAACAGAATCTTTCTTTTATTTAGAGAGGGAATAATTATAAGATCAAAAAAGGAGATTCTTACTCCTGTATACCTCAAGGGCTGGGGGAGAATCTTACATTCTATCCCACTTAAAAAGTGCGAGATGTCCTTATCTCGCAAAGTAGAGGACAACTCTTTTTCTTAAGATCCAATTTATTCTGGGGTTCCTTATATTCTGGTCAACCCAACAGAATACGGGGATATTTATCCCTTAAATAGAACTCATCATTAAATAACAATTCTTTCAATCATATCATTCATATCTTTAACACGATAATGGTCCATTAGACCGAAAAATTTCTTTATGAACATTTTCCCACGGAAATTTCAGACAAGTAAGTTCTCAATTTGTCATTTCTTAACTTGATCTAACGAGTCAAGTGTTAACAGTAGCAATTTGATAGCACAATCCACTAATCTTATAGTGATTTGCTGAAATCATTATCATCATTCCAGTTATGAATATCATCACAGGGACTCGTCCCATTCACCCTCATTGTAGTTTCGTTCAGGTTATTATATTTCAACTAAATTTCAGAAATCATCATTTTTCAATCAGCATCCAAATCAATTCATCAATTCTCAAACAGAATTAAAAATCATATCAACCACATTCGAAATCATCATCTCGATATAGTATTAACGCTTATAATTTCAAGTCTTAGATTTACTCGTATATACTGCCGGTAAAGAGCTGCAGTTATACCCTCGGTATATACGGGTAGTCATGGTACTTGGAACTATAAGGTAAATACTATCATGTTTAGGCCTCAAGCAAGTCCGGGATTCCATACAATTGCGGTACTTCCAATTGAAGATCCAATTGCTAATTTATGAATTTTAAGTTTGAACATCAAATTGTATGAATTATATCACACAATTACAACCTTTTTGTGCTTCTTGATAAATTTTTGACATCTTTGACTTCTCAGTTGATCTTTATTAGTCAATTTGCTCTGATACCAACTGAGAGATCCCTGTTCCCACCGAGCAACAGATTCGGGGTACTAGCAGCGGAAGTAGCACTTCTCGCGTGGGACAGGGGTCCCACATTCGGGGCCTCGTCCACGGATATCCGGACAAGAGACTAATCCTTCGATTTTTCCAAAAATCGGACTCGGAAAAACTTCTCTTACCCGGAAAGCACGGGCGATTCCACTAGGATAACTTTTTTCTCTAACGTAGTCAAGACCATTACTGATCAAGCTGATCCGATTGTACCTATAAAGATACTCGATCAGATCAAGGAAGAAACTTGCACTTGGATCATTGGGATCAACGCTTTTTTCCCCATCAAAGAGGCACAGCCGTTGATTCCTATCCATAGAACAATTACTATCCGGGATTTACTTTATCTATCGTAATAACAAAAATTGAGTCTCGATTTACGGATCCATCAGTCCAGCCTAACCCCATCTAGTCCCATGGGTTAGCCAACCGCCCAACCATTGTAGTGATGGGATCCAATTAAGAATTTGGTTAGGTTTTGTCCCGGGTACCAAGGAAAAGAGTTCCAAGGCCCCCTAGCCGGAAGTTCATGCAAACATAAAACTAGTCACACCACTTACACACCCAATATGAAATTGCCTTTTTCTTAGCATCAGCTAGCTTTAAAACAATCCTTTAATGAAACCATTATGTCACTGATGACAATCCTCATAGTCACTGGTTGAATCCTTATTTCCAGTCATTCATTCATCGGTATACTTATGGCATCATTGGCAACTAGAACGCTCACCACCTGTTCACTCAGGGGCCTTTTCCATAGTTCCTAGCTCATAGTAACCGGCAATATATTCATATAACAGAATGGAATCTCCGTGGAAGATCAGCAAGATCAATCCACAGATCCATATAAAAGAGCCATGGACTCATCCGTTGAGAACCAGCAAGGTCAATCAACCAGATCCATGCCCGGTTTCAAAAAACAATTCTTATTCTTTATTCCAATATCTTCCACGACGCACGTGTGGGTATCTTCGGCGACCCAGAGTCCGAGCACCGTATGGTGAGCACCCTCTAGGATCCTTCGCAGGTGACCTAGCACTTCACTCATAGGCCGCTTCCTTGGTCCCTCATCCACCGTACCGGAAGCTCACCATTTAAATCGAACCGAGGCTGGTCAAGACCTCGATCGACCTTGCTACGCGAGACGTCCTCCATTGACTCTCCGTCAGCAGTTGCAACTTTAACAGTTAGGACTTCATGACCTTAATCCACAAGACGGTCAAAATGCTTCCCCAGCATTCTTGACATAAAACAGTCATTTATAAACAGTCACAAAATACAGTTTCTAAATCGAACTCTAGTCTTTCCACATTATCCCTCCTTAGTCCACATTACTTATTCCACATCCCATTCAATGTGTACTCATTCTCATCCATTTTCTCATATCGACGACACATTAATTCATATACACATTCACATTCACATCCATACATCCACATCTACATGCATACATCCATTTTTACATCCTCATTTATACATCCACATCCCATATCCACATTCATACATACACATCCATATCCACATCCATACATCCACATCCACATGCACAATCACATCCATACATCCACATTTACATGCTTACCTCCATTTTCACATCCTCATTTATACATCCACATCCCATATCCATATTCATACATACACATCTATATCCACATCCATACATCCACATCCACATGCATACATCCACTATCACGTCCTCATTCATACATCCACATCCACATACATACATACATCCATATCACGTCCTCATTCATACATCCACATCCACATACATACATACATCCATATCCACATTCCCTTTCACATCTATACATCCACATCTACATCCACATACATACATACATCCACACACAACAAGCACAACTCCTCTATCACCATGTCTCACATACAATGAGAAATCTGCATTGGCTACATGAAAGCCAATAGTGACAAGATATTCAGAAATCTTGTCAGACCATGCTCTTGGTGCTTGCTTTAAGCCATACAAGGCTTTCTTCAACCTGCAAACATGCTCGGGGTGACCCACATCCTCATAACCAGGTGGCTGCAACATATACACCTCTTCTTGCAAATCCCCATGCAAGAATGCATTCTTTACATCCATCTGATGTAAAGACCATTGCTTTGACGCAGCCACTGCTATCACAACTCTCACCGTTGCCATCTTGGCAACTGGGCTGAAAGTTTCCTCATAATCAATCCCATATGTCTGTGTATATCCTTTGGCTACCAATCTAGCCTTGTACCTGTTTATGCTTCCATCACTGTTATGTTTAACTTTGTACACCCACTTGCATCCAATGGCTTTCTTGCCTTCAGGCAATTGCACTAAAT
Organism: Cibotium barometz; assembly: GCF_041138505.1. Taxonomy (NCBI): domain Eukaryota; kingdom Viridiplantae; phylum Streptophyta; class Polypodiopsida; order Cyatheales; family Cibotiaceae; genus Cibotium; species Cibotium barometz. Next base: position 5,321,269 of record NC_141100.1, on the reverse strand, counting down.
TCCAAGTTTCATTTCCATATAGTGCATCCATCTCCTCATCCATAGCTTTCTCCCAACACACATTTCCAACAGCCTCATCAATGCATGTGGGCTCAACAACCTGCACAACCTTTGCCATATATGCATAGTGATGTGCCACATAACCATCATATGTAAATCTCTGCACAGGGTTCTTCACTCTCCCTGATCTTCGCAGCTTTTCATTCATGGCTTCCATAGCCTTCTTTACACCAGGTGTTCTCATAGCTGGGATCCCAAGCTCCTCATCAAGGCTCATATCTGAGCCACTGGAATCTCCATCAACATGAGAATGCCCTGCAGAAATGTCAGGCATACCAAGGGGCTCAACCACTTTCTCTTTTCCTTTACGTGATGTACTAATCACATTTGCAGGGCTGGTATTTTGACGCAGCCTGCCACTCCATGGTCTATCAACAGACCCACTAGATGAGGGCTCTCCTGGTCCACTCAAAGACTGTGATTGCTGACCTGCATTCTGTGCAACCACACTTCCACTCAAATCAGCCCCAACAGCTTCTTTTTCAGCAGCATACCAGCTGCTCATCTCATCAAAGACAACATCCCTGCTTACCCTCAACTCACGTGTAGCAGGGTTATAACACCTGTATCCCTTTTGCTCAAGGGAATATCCAATAAACACACATTTTTCAGCTTTCGGATCCAGCTTGGTTCTCAGCTCATCTGGCACATGCACATATGCAATGCATCCAAAAACTTTCAGATGAGATAAATCTGGTTTTCTGCCAGTAAACCTCTCCTCTGGAGTTACATCATGTATGGCTGCAGTTGGAGTCCTGTTCATGATATATACTGCTGTAGAAACAGCCTCAGCCCAATAGCAATGCGGCATATTCTTCTCTTCCATCAATGCTCGCGCAATCTCAGCAATGTGCCTATTTTTCCGCTCAGCAACTCCATTTTGCTGCGGAGTGTATCGGCATGTATACTGTCTCCGAATACCATTCTTCTTCAAAAATTCAGAGAACTCATTGGAGAAGTATTCTCCCCCTCCATCTGACCTTAGGCACTTGACATATTTTCCTGTTTGCTTTTCAACCAAAACTCTGAAATTCTGAAAGTGAGTGAAAACCTCACTCTTCTCCTTCATGAAATATACCCACACTTTCCTTGTGTGGTCATCAATGAAAGTGACATAGTACCTGCAGCCTCCCATAGACACGGTCTTCGTAGGACCCCATACATCTGAATGCACAACATCTAGTGCATTTCTGCTCACATATCTGTTACGTGGAAACGCATGCTTTGTTTGCTTCCCAAATTGGCATGCTTCACATATTTTCTGCATACCTTCCACTTTAAATTTTGGCAGCCCTGTCACAATTCCTTTTGTCTGCATAGACTTCAATCTCTGCACATTCACATGACCAATCCTTTTATGCCATATGTCTGTGTCTGCAACAACTTCTGAACCATTTGCAAACATTGCAGCACTCATTTCAGGCATGTCTACATCCAACGTAAACATTCTGCCCACTCTGTTGCCTTTTGCAACCAACCTGCACTTGTCTTTGAAATCTTCAACATAACACCCATCAGGGTTAAACCGAACCTGCAAACCCTGCTCAATCATCTGGCCAACTGAAACCAGATTCTTTGTTATGTTCGGTACATGAAGTACATCTGCAAGGTACTTCACTTTGCCATCCTGCATAGATAATGGCACATCTCCAACGTGGGCGATTGGATGAGCAGTGTCATCCCCTGTTTCCACAAAACCTGGTCTTTTCGGGTTTTTCATCTCCTTGAACCACTCCCCATGACTCGTCATGTGGTTCGAAGCGCCTGAATCCACATACCATACATTATCTTTTTGTGCTGCATCAACATTTTCAGACATGGCATTCACAACATGCTGCATAACAAACAAACTTTCATTATCCTCATTATTTCTGCTTGAGGATGCATAGTTGTTTTGCTGCACTTTCCCATTTTGCATGTCAGCCTGCTTCTTATAACATTCTGACTGCACATGTCCAGGCTTACCACAATAATAGCATTCACGTGCATCATTATATTGTCTTTGCCAATTTCCACGGCCTCTTTGACTCCCCCTGCCTCTGAATCTGCCTCTTCCACCTGCGTGTTGTTGTTGTTGTTGATTCTGGGACTGTTGTTGTTGTTGCTGCTGCTGCTGCTGGCCATAATTCTGATTACCTGTTCGGCCACCTCCTTGACCACGTCCACGGCCTCCTCTACCTCGTCCTCTTCCTGAACTCGTGTAGAAGGCCTGTTGCTCTGAACTGTTCTTGCTTTGTGAAGACTGTTGGTCTTCACCCAAGCTCTTCTCTTCGATAATCAGCATAGACACCAAATCTGTAAAGTTGGGAATGTTTTCCCGAGTCTGAATAGACGTCTTAAACGCCTTGTATTGTGGCCCGAGACCACGTAAACAGACTTCCACCTTGTCATCATCATCTACTGACACACCAATAGATGCAAGGGATTCCACAATGCCCTTTATCTTCAACGCATAGTCATTCACAGACATGCTCTTTTTCTCCACAGTATGAAGTTCATTCTTCAACTGTATCTTACGTGCCTTGGTATTTGTTTCATAAAGCTTTACCAAGGTGTCCCACGCCTCCTTGGGGGACTTGGCATCCTGAATGTGCCCAATCATGGTGTCCTGTATACTAATGGAAAGCCAATACATTACTTTCCTGGCTCCTTGGTTCCAATCTTTAAACTCTTTCACATCTGCAGCAGTCGGATTTATATCCGGTATCTCCGGTGCCTCTTCATGCTCACCTTCTATGTAGTCCCAATAACCTTTTCCCATCAGGAAATTCGTTAACCTGAACCTCCAAGCATGGAAGTTATTCTTGTCCAGCTTCTCAGCCACAATCTGTGTTATGCCATCATTAGACATCTTGCCAAACACACAATTTCACCAGAAACTACACTCTGGTTTTTCTGCACAACCTGCAGTATTTCTGCACAGCGGTACTGTAGTACTCTTAATTGTCACAACCAGTGACTTCAATGTGCATACATACACCCAATGGCAACTGTAGACCTCTTTGCAGCACCCACAGTGTCTGCACAGTCAATCTGTCTTCCTGCAGTTCGTAAAACAGAGTTCTGCAGAGAATCGATGACTTACCCGCAGTGCTCGAAATCGCCTGCTTTCTGAAAAACGGAGGTCCATACGCGCCCGAAACGCGTTTTCGGCCCGAAAAATACAGTCCAAAGGACTATATAGTTGCCCTATAGCTTTACTCCCACGAAGAAAGCTCCTCAATCAGAGATCGTTTGCCGGTGCCTCCCGTAGAGCTCCCGACAAGGGTGTAGTCACCAACACAATAGGGAAGAGTAGTTGAAGCTCTTACCCTCGTACCGCTTCCTGTGGTTCTCTTGCTTGCAGCTCAGCCCTTAGCACGAACCAGGCTCTGATACCATGAAAAGATGCAGGGGGGAAGAGAGCTTGAGCTCTTGCAAGCACACACACACACTCACAAAACCCTAATAGAGAACACACAAGGTGAGAGGCTGAAAATCTTCTTCTTCTCTACTCAACACTCAACACACCATATACAAGAATAAGAGTACACATAATATGAAAGGTACTCAACCAATACATACACGGGTTCTCTATAGTGTGAACCCGACTAAATGAGCTGGCGCTATAACTATGCCAGTCTCTAGAGTGGCTGTCACACAGCCTGTCATCCCACTGGCCGCATATCACCCAAGATCTCACCAACCATGCCAGTGGTGTAAGTGCGGGGCCTATCCCCCAGGCGGGTCATCAGTGTCCACCGCCTCACTAGAGCTCGATATCTCAACAAAGAGGAGGTTCCTGCAAGTGCGCGCAAGTGTAGAAAGGTCATGCTCTCCAAGCCAAGGAAGTCCCAACCTCGCCAACGCACTAACACAACACAGTGAAGGAGATTCTCAAATATATAGAACAGAGTTTCGTGTGCAGGGGATTGCCCTTGAAGCATTGCAAGAAGCCTCCGAGGCTTACCTTGTTGGGCTTTTTGAAGACACCAACCTCCTTGCAATACATGCAAAGAGGATTACCATGTTTACCAAGGACATGCAACTAGCTCGGTGCATTTGAGGCGAGCGAGACACAATCTAGAGATCTTAGATGTTAATCTTCTTTTTTAAGCAACTCTTTTGTTTCAAACCCCCCTTTTTGAAGCAACTCTTTTGTTTCGAACCCCCCTTTGTAACAAGCCTATCTGGCTTTCATTTGTAATCTTCTGATAATTAAAATTTTAAGTTTCTCTTACAATGTCTCGGTGTCATCATGTTTGTTTAACATGGAGTGTCTATCATGTGCCAGTTTGTCACCCAAGGCATCGGAAATGCTACTGGAGGATTGAGGAAGCTGTGCCAGAACAGTGCGAATTTGGCCTCTGTAATGGCGATGTAGGCTAAAAATTTGCATTGTTCTGGCACTTCTCCCCTAGCCATAGTAATGGTCATGTAGATCAAGCTACCCACTATGCACTTGTAATAAGTAGTGGGGTCCTCCAAAAGCTCACTTGTATCTGTGGTAGCTTTGTGTTATGCTCCAATGGCACTAAAATAGGCTTACAACCTGCCATACCATACTTGGACAACATGTCCAAGCCATACTGCCTTTACAATAACAAAATGCCATGAGGTGATCTCACCACCTCTATGCTGGCAAGAAATATCGCAGCTCACCCAAATCCTTCATCTCAAACTTCTACTTCAAAAGCCTCCTGACATCATGTATGTCAGCATCACTATCACCAGTGATAATCAAATCATCCATATAGATGACTAATAGCATGATCCCTCTGTCTGTATTTTTCACATAAAGTGAAAAATTTGCATTGGATATATGAAATCCAATGGTAACAAGATACTCCTCGATCTTGTTTAACCATGCTTTGGATGCTTGCGTAACTTGCACACAAAATCTGGGTGTGCATCACTCTCATAACCTGGTGGCTATATCATATATACTTCTTCTTGCCAATCACCTTGAAAGAAGGCATTAATTACATCCATCTGTAAAGACCAATCCTTTGCTGCAGCCATAACAATGATATCTCTCACAGTTGCCATTCTTGTAATTAGGATGAATGTCTCCTCATAGTCAATGCCATAAGTCTACGCATAGCCATTCTTGTAATTAGGATGAATGTCTCCTCATAGTCAATGCCATAAGTCTACGCATAGCCCTTGGCAACCAATCTTACCTTATACCTACTCATTGAACCATTAGGAATTTTTTGAGGTCATTTTTGGGTCTTGTAAGGAAGTTTGACTGGAATATTCCCTCCAAAAAGGGGCACCGGATAAAATTTTTGCAAACGAACTTCAAATTTGTCGGACCTCACATCTTAAGATTCTACTCTTCAAAAGCTATCCATTGATATATAACACGATAGGGTTCAGAGAAGGGACAAGATAGATACCTAGAAGATTCCTTTTTGCTTGGGGAAGATTCACATAACGTGAACCTTCCCCAGGCAAAAAGGAATCTTCTAGGTATCTATCTTGTCCCTTTTCTCCGAACCCTATCGTGTTATCAATGGATAGCTTTTGAAGAGTAGAATCTAAAGATGTGAGGTCCGACAAATTTGGAGTTCGTTTGCAAAAATTTTATCCGGTGCCTCTTTTTGGAGGGAATATTCCGGTCAAACTTCCTTACAAGGCCCAAAAATGACCTCAAAAAATTCCTAATGCATTAGCGTTATGTTCGAACATCCAATTACCTTATTTTCCTTAGGCAAAGGCAATAACCCCCATGTTGCATTTTCATCCACCAATGCTACCATCTCCTCATTCATGGTGGCATCTTCCCATTTCTTATTTCCAAGTGCCTACTCAAAACAAATGGACTCCAACTCCTTTACTGCTTTAATCATTTTCATCCACCAATGCTACCATCTCCTCAATCATGGTGGCATCTTCCCATTTCTTATTTCCAAGTGCCTACTCAAAACAAATGGACTCCAACTCCTTTACTGCTTTAACCATGTAATCATAATGATGGGCTGTATATCCATCATATCTCAACCTATCAATGGGTACCTAACCCTTGTAGACTTACGTACACCTCCTTATACCAAGAGTAACCACGGACAAAATGCCAAGCTCTTCATCAAGGCTTTACTCAGAGATGCTAGAATCACCATCCACATATGAGTGACACCTACTGCTGACAGATCAAGCACAAAAGGTTGATCTACCTTTTCCTTCCCTTTGCGTGATACATGTGTATCTACATCTGTCCTCAACTTGCATGACCATAGACTAAATTAGATCCACTGCTAGTAGAGGACTCTCCAGGTCCACTAAGCACTTGTGAGATTTCCGCTCTACATGTGGTGCAATATCAACACTTCTTACATCTGCATCTTCTATTGCCTTCACTGTCTGATGGTGCATAATAGCTACTCATCTCGTCAAAGAACAACTCTTCTTACATGCATCTCACGAGTGGTAGCTTTATAACATCTATAACCTTTCTGCTCCATAGCATAACCAATAAAGATGCATTTCTCTTCCTTTGGATCCAACTTTATTCTTACTTCATCAAGTACACATATGCAGTACACCCAAACACTTTCAAGTGAGACACATTTATATTAAAAGAGTGATTTTCATCATAAATGATTTTATGCATAAATTAGATGCATAAAAGAAATTCTTTTATATTAAAAGAGTGATTTTCATTATAAATGATTTGTATGCATAAACATATGCATAAAATATATTTTTTTATATTAAAAGTGTGATTTTCGTCATAAATTATTTTATGCATAAATTAGATGCATAAAAGAAATTCTTTTATATTAAAAGAGTGATTTTCATCATAAATGATTTGTATGCATAAACATATGCATAAAATATATTTTTTTATATTAAAAGTGTGATTTTCATCATAAATCATTTTATGCATAAATTAGATGCATAAAAGAAATTCTTTTATATTAAAAGAGTGATTTTTATCATAAATGATTTGTATGCATAAAAGATATTTTTTTATATTAAAAGTATGATTTTCATCATAAATGATTTTATGCATAAATTAGATGCATAAAAGAAATTCTTTTATATTAAAAGAGTGATTTTCATCATAAATGATTTGTATGCATAAACATATGCATAAAAGATATTTTTTTATATTAAGAGTGTGATTTTCATCATAAATAATTTTATGCATATATTAGATGCATAAAAGAAATTCTTTTATATTAAAAGAGTGATTTTTATCATAAATGATTTGTATGCATAAACATATGCATAAAAGATTTTTTAATATTAAAAGTGAGATTTTCATTCATAAATGGATTTTATGCATAAATTAGATGCATAAAAGAAATTCTTTTATATTAAAAAGATGCATAAGATAAATTCTTTTATTCTAAAAGTGTAATTCCTACTAAATTGGATTTATGTATGGAAAGATGCATAAAGAATTTATTTTAACCCAAAAGTGTTATTCTCATCAATTTTGATTTTATGCATAGAAAGATGCATAAAGAAATCTATTTTTTAGTTCAAAAGAGTTATTTTCATCAATTTTGATTTTATGCATGAGAAGATGCATAAAAGATTGAATTTTAATTCAAAAGTGTCATTCTCATTTAAAATGAAATTATGCATAGGAAGATGCATAAAAGATTGATTTTTATTTCGAAAGTGTTATTCTCCTTAAAATGGAATTTATGCATAAATAGATGCGTAAAGAAATCTTATATCAAAAATAAGAATTCTCTTGTATTCTATAAATAGATATGAGGATGTGAAATGAATCAGATAGATGAAAATGAACGAAGAATGGATGTAGATGTATGTATGAAAGGGATGTATGTGAAAGGAAAGATGTATGTGTATGTGATAAGTATGGATGTGGATGTATGAATGTGGATGTAGAAATGGATGTATGGATGTAGATGTGGATGTGGATGTATGGATGTGGATGTACGAATGTGGATGTATAAATGTGGATGTATGGATGTGGATGTGGATGTGGATGTGGATGTGGATGTATGAATGTGGATGTGGAAATGGATGTATGGATGTGGATGTGTGGATGTGGATGTATGGATGTGGATGTGGATGTATGAATGTGGATGTGGAAATGGATGTATGAATGTGAATGTGGATGTGGATGTATGAATGTGAATGTGGATGTGTGGATGTGAAAATGGAAGTGTGGATGTATGAATGTGGATGTATGAATGTAAATATGGATGTGCGGATGTATGGATGTAGATGTGAGTATGGATGTATGGATGTAGATGTGAATATGGATGTATGGATGTGGATGTGTGGATGTGGATGTATGAATGTGGGTGTATGGATGTGAATGTGGATGTGGATGTATGAATGTGAATGGGGATGTGGATGTGGATGTATGAATGTGGAAGTGGATGTGGATGTGGATGTGGATGTATGAATGTGGATGTGAAAATGGATGTATGGATGTGGATGTAGATGTGGAAATGGATATATGGATGTGGAAGTGGCTGTGGATGTGGATGTATGAATGTGGAAGTGGATGTATGGATGTGGAAGTACGAATGTGGATGTGTATGTGGAATAATGAATGCGAATGTGTATGTGAAATGATATGACGTCGATATATGAGTGAATGGATGAGATGTGATGGCATGTGAATTGGGATGTGAATAAATGATATGTGACGTGAATGAATCTGATGTGAGGAGATGGAAAATGATGTGATTGGATGAGAATGAGTACGGATATGAATGGAATGTGGAATAAGTAATGTGGACTGATGAGGGATAATGTGGAAAGACGAGAGTTCAATATAGAAACTGTATTTGTGACCTGTTTGTAAATGACTATTTTATGTCAAGAATGCTGGGGAAGCATTTTGACCGTCTTGTGATTAAGGTCGTGGAGACCTAACTGATAAAGTTGCAACCGCTGAGGGAGAGTCAATGGAGGACGTCTCGCGTAGCAAGGTCGGCCGAGGACTAGCCTCGGTTCGATTTAAATGGTGAGCTTCCGGTACGGTGGATGAGGGACCAAGGAAGCGGCCTATGAATGAAGCGCTAGGTGACCTGCGAGACGAAGGATCCTAGAGGGTGCTGACCATACGGTGCCGGGCTCTAGGTCGCCAAAGATACCCACACGTGCATCGTGGAAGATATTGGAACAAGGAGTAAGAGTTGTTTTCTGAAACCGAGTATGGATCTGGTTGATTGACCTTGCTGGTCCTCAACTGATGAGTCCATAGCTCTCTTATATGGATCTATTGGTTGATCTTGCTGATCTTCAACGAGGATTCCATCTTGATCTTTATAAGTGAATAATTACCGGGTACTATGAACTAGGAACTATCGAAAAGGCCCCTGAGTGAACAGGTGGTGAGCGTTCTGGTTGACAATGATGCCATAGATACTCGGATGAAGGAATAATTGGAAATTAAGATTCAACCGGATACTTGGAAGTTTATGATCAGTAACACTATGATTTCATTTAAATGACTGATTTAAATATATTTGAATCTGGGAAAAAGGCAATTTCATATTGGGTGTGTAAGTGGTGTGACTAGTTTTATGTTTGCATGAATATCTGGCTAGGGGGCCTTGGAACTCTTTTCCCTGGTACCCAGGACAAAACCTAACCAAATTCCTAATTGGATCCTATCACTACAGTGGTTGGGCGGTTGGCTAACCCATGGGACTGGATGGGGTTAGGCTGGACTGATGGATCCGTAAATCGAGACTCAATTTCTGTTTAGTTTGATAGATGAAGTAAATCCCGGACAAGAATTGTTCTATGGAAAAGAATCAACGGCTCTGCCTCTCAATGAGGAAAAAAGCATTGGTCTCTATGGTCCAAGTACAATCTTTTTCCCTGATCTAACTATGGGACTTACGGGTTCGGTCAGATGAGCTCAGTTAGTTAAGGCTTTTGACTATGTTAGGGAAAAGTTATCCTGGTGGAATCGCCCGTGCTTTCCGGGCAAGGAAATTTTTCTAGGTTCGGTTTTGGAAAAATCGATGAATGTGGTTGATATGATTTTTAAATTCTGGTTAAGAACTGATGAGTTGATTTGGCTTCTGATTGAAAAATGATGATTCTTGAAATTTGGTTGAAATGTAATAAGCTGAGCGAAACCGCAATGAGGATGAATGGGACGAGTCCCTGTGTGGTGTTCATAACTGGAATGACATTAATAACTTTAGCAAATCACTATGAGATAAGTGGATTGTGCTGGCAGATTACTACTGTTAACTTTGATCAGTGGATCAAGTTAAGGGTTGATAAATTAAAAATCTGAAAAATTGAAATCCCCATGGAGGATTGTTCAGATAGAAAACTACAGTCTAATGGATCATTATTGTGTTAAAGATATGAATGAGATATTCTGAATGAATTGTCAACTGGTAATGCGTTCTATATGAGTGTCTTTATCCCTTGATTTTGTGGGGAGCCGACCTATTTAGAGTACCCCGTAATCAGTTGAATCAAAAAATTGGATTGAATCATAAATAAAGAGACTTAACAAGAATTTTCGTATTGATAGGAACATGGATCGAGGTCGTCGTGGTAGAAATGTTAACCCCCAACTCGATGAAGAGGAGCTCGACCTGGATGTTCGTAAAACTCTTCATGGTTCGCAGCGTGGACCTTTAAGGGTGAAGGGGAAAACTTGGGCGAGGCTGTGGAGAAGTGGATCAAATCAATGGAAGAATACTTCGATGTCACCGGGTACAATGAGAAGAGAAAAATGGCTCTTGCAAGGCTGAAGATAGTGGAGACAGCTAGAGTGGCATGGAGAAACTACTGCGAGACAAACCGTCTCGACCGAAATACCCAAACCTGGACCGATCTCAAGGCTTACCTCAGAAAGAGGTTTTGTCCCCCAGGCTTTCTTGCAACTAAGATGAATGAGTTCTTGGAACTAAAGCAGGAAAGCCGGACAATTGTAGAGTACCATTAGGCTTTGGCCCTTCTCCATAAATATTCCCCTCAAATGGATGAAGAGCAACTGATGGCCAGGTTCATTCGGGGAATGAACGAGCCATTGGATACTTTAGTCAAGAATGCCAAACCTATTTCCATGGCCGAAGCAGTTCGGATGGCGAAGCCAAAGCCTTTGATGTCAAAGTCCCGCCAAAGCCAGAACTATCACCTTTCAAAAGGTTTTTATTCCCATAAGATGATTCCAACCTTCCTCCGCCTAAGAGATATCAGGGTCAAACCTAGGATATGGGAAGTTCCAGAATGGAAGAAATGTCATTTTCCCGAAACTCAATCCCTTGGATTTCAACTTCAGAAGTTCCACCCTTGAACAAGAGAGTGAAATGCTATAACTGTCAAGGATTTGGACATCGCAGTATGGATTGCCCAACTCCTTTTAGATCAAGGTTTTCAGGGCAGGAAAATTAGGGATCAAGATTCCAAACTCCAGCCCCTTCCTTCCAGAGTAATCAGGGTTCTATCCGCCAAAATCAGGGAAATCCCAGAAGTAGACCCTCTATCCAACCTGCAGTTTCAATCCAAAGTAATGCAAGACCTCCACCTCAGAATAGGGGTAGTCAAAGAGAGTTGTTCCCAAATCGACCGTCCACTTCCAAGGCAGTAACGTTGGAAGTGATTGAAGAAGAAGAAGAAGATGAAAGAGATCATTCTTCACCTGCGAGATGAGGACATCTCACGTTTTTTAAGTGGGGTAGAATGTAAGATTCCTCCCCAGCCTCTCAGGATGTCCAGTATCTTCCCCTGTAGTCAAATCCCTCTTCAGAAATATAAAGGATCTTGTTTCTACCAGTTTTGGCCTAGAGAGAGAAAATCTTCTAGAGAGTGATAATTCAATTTTTAAATATTTTTGGATGGAATAATATCTCTTCTTATTAAAATAAGTTCCCCTGAAACAAAAGTTTAAAAAGATTTTCAGAAGGTGCATTAGAAATCAAGTATAATCTGTTCAAGAGGCCTTATCCTGAGGGTCAAGATTTTTTTAAAATTTTAAATTAAGGTTCCTATGGGCCAATAAGATCAATCCATGTGTGGGGAGGAGATAAATCCAATTTGTAAAAGAAAAATACCCAAAAATGAGTAAATGCTCACATAAGATGAAGAGTTGACTATGTACAAGGGTTATTAGTAAAAAACTATGAGTATTACTAAAAAATGAGATATTTTGGGTATAATGATTCCATTTTGATACATGTGTAAGGAAGGGGAATCCCTTCAAGGAGGTGCCTACTTCACATGCTTGAATGAGTTTTAAACTAAAAAATAATGTGATATTTTTATCTCTCCTCTCTCTTGGATCAAACCGAATAAAAAAGGAACCAAACTAGGTCCAAATCTGGTCCAAATTCAACCAAACTGAATCTGAAAAATTCTAGAAATCAGTTGATCTTGGTTAGAGCCTCCCTCTCCTATAAATAGAACCTGGGCCCTTTGTAAAAAAAATAGGAGAACTATACTATGCCAGAATTATGCTGAAATAATGATAATTTTTACTATTCTCTAAAATTCTCCCCAAATTGAAGAAATTGGAGCTTCCCTCCTTCTTCAATCTCCTTTGGTGGCTCCATCAACACACCAAACCAATTGATTGGTTGGGGGCCTCTACCGTGATCAAAGAATCAAGTAATTTGTAAGGGTAAGGGTGAATTTTGATCTTTTTCTATAATTTCTCAATGTTTCTCTCTTCTCAACCCCTCTCAAGCTTGAGAAGCTTAATTGGAATGGCTTTTAAATGCTATTGAAGTTAAATGATGTGAATGGTAGTAAGGAAATACATAAATTCCCATTTATGCTTAATTTTCATGGTTTTTATGATTATTGTCTTCTCTAAAATGATTATGATGTTATGGCTCATTGAAAAAAGGCATTCCCCTCTCTTCTTTAGTAAATCCAACCATTCTTTATCCTAGATGAATGATTAATGGATAGAATTAAGTTTTTCATAATGTTTTTCTTAAATAAGTAAAAATTATTTGCATTAGAATGATTTAATTACTCTTGGTGAAATTCTAGTTGATTTTAGAGAGTTAAAAATTGAAAAATGGCCAGCCATACAAAGGAGGTTATGGCAAAATTTTCTAAAATTGTGTAAAATAAGTTTTATTTTTTTATTCAAAAAGAGTAATTCCCATTGTATATGTATTCTTAAAGTGTTAATCTTCATCCTAGGTATAAGAAAATACATACTAAAAATATTTTATTAAAAAAGTGTTACTTTCTTTAGAATTAAGTTCTATGCATAGAAGGAAGCATATAGAAATTGTTATTTTGATTATAAAAGTGTGATTTTTATCATAAATAATTTTATGCATAAAAGAAATTCTAATATATTAAAAGAGTGATTTTCATCATAAATGATTTGTATGCATAAACATATGCATAAAAGATATTTTTAATATTGGAAGTGTGATTTTCATCATAAATAATTTTATGCATAAATTAGATGCATAAAAGAAATTCTTTTATATTAAAAGAGTGATTTTCATCATAAATGATTTGTATGCATAAACATATGCATAAAACATATTTTTTAATATTAAAAGTGTGATTTTTATCATAAATGTTTTTATGCATAAATTAGATTTGCATAAATTAGATGCATAAAAGAAATTCTTTTATATTAAAAGAGTGATTTTCATCATAAAAGATTTGTATGCATAAACATATGCATAAAAGATGATTTTTTATATTAAAAGTGTGATTTTCATCATAAATGATTTTATGCATAAATTAGATGCATAAAAGAAATTCTTTTATATTGAAAGAGTGATTTTCATCATAAATGATTTGTATGCATAAACATATTAAAAGAGTGATTTTCATCATAAATGATTTGTATGCATAAACCTATGCATAATAGATATTTTTTATATTAAAAGTGTGATTTTCATCATAAATGGTTTTATGCATAAATTAGATGCATAAAAGAATTTTTTTTATATTAAAAGTGTGGTTTTCATCATAAATGATTTTATGCATAAATTAGATGCATAAAAGAAATTCTTTTATATTAAAAGAGTGATTTTCATTATAAATGATTTGTATGCATAAACATATGCATAAAAGATATTTTTTTATATTAAAAGTGTGATTTTCATCATAAATGATTTTATGCATAAATTAGATGCATAAAAGAAATTCTTTTATATTAAAAGTGTGGTTTTCATCATAAATGATTTTATGCATAAATTAGATGCATAAAAGAAATTCTTTTATATTAAAAGAGTGATTTTCATTATAAATGAAAATGATTTGTATGCATAAACATATGCATAAAAGATATTTTTTTATATTAAAAGTGTGATTTTTATCATAAATGATTTTATGCATAAATTAGATGCATAAAAGAAGTTCTTTTATATTAAAAGAGTGATTTTTATCATAATAAATTTGTATGCATAAACATATGCATAAAAGATATTTTTTATATTAAAAGTGTTATTTTCATCATAAATGATTTTATGCATAAATTAGATGCATAAAAGAAATTCTTTTATATTAAAAGAGTTTTTTTCATCATAAATGATTTGTATGCATAAACATATGCATAAAAGATATTTTTTTATATTAAAAGTGTGATTTTCATCATAAATGATTTTATGCATAAATTAGATGCATAAAAGAAATTCTTTTATATTAAAAGAGTGATTTTCATCATAAATGATTTGTTTGCATAAACATATCCATAAAAGATATTTTTTATATTAAAAGTGTGATTTTCATCATAAATTATTTTATGCATATATTAGATGCACAAAAGAAATTCTTTTATATTAAAAGAGTCATTTTCATAAATGATTTGTATGCATAAAAGATTTTTTTATATTAAAAGTGAGATTTTCATTCATAAATGGATTTTATGCATAAATTAGATGCATAAAAGAAATTCTTTTATATTAAAAGAGTGATTTTCATCATAAATGATTTGTATGCATAAACATATGCATAAAAGATTTTTTTTATATTAAAAGTGAGATTTTCATCATAAATGAAATTTATGCATAAATTAGATGCATAAGAGAAATTCTTTTATTCTAAAAGTGTAATTCCTACTAAATTGGATTTATGCATGGAAAGATGCATAAAGAATTTATTTTAACCCAAAAGTGTTATTCCCATCAATTTTGATTCATCAATTTTGATTTTATGCATAGAAAGATGCATAAAGAAATCTATTTTTTAGTTCAAAAGAGTTATTTTCATCAATTTTGATTTTATGCATGAGAAGATGCATAAAAGATTGAATTTTAATTCAAAAGTATCATTCTCATTTAAAATGAATTTATACATAGGAAGATGCATAAAAGATTGATTTTTATTTCAAAAGTGTTATTCTCCTTTTAAAATGGAATTTATGCATAAATAGATGCGTAAAGAAATCTTATATCAAAAATAAGAATTCTCTTGTATTCTATAAATAGATATGAGGATGTGAAATGAATCAATAGATGAAAATGAAAGAAGAATGGATGTAGATGTATGTATGTGAAGGATGTATGTGAAAGGAAAGATGTATGTGTACGTGATAAGTATGGATGTGGATGTATGAATGTGGATGTATAAATGGATGTATGGATGTAGATGTGGATGTGGATGTATAGATGTGGGTGTATGGATGTGGATGTATGAATGTGGATGTGGATGTGGATGTATGGATGTGGATGTGGATGTGGATGTGGATGTGAAAATGGATGTATGGATGTAGATGTGAATGTGGATGTATGGATGTGGATGTGTGGATGTGGATGTATGGATGTGGATGTGGATGTGGATGTATGAATATGGATGTGAAAATGGATGTATGAATGTGAATGTGGATGTGGATGTATGAATGTGAATGTGGATGTGTGGATATGAAAATGAAAGTGTGGATGTATGAATGTAGATGTGGATGTGGATGTATGAATGTAAATATGGATATGCGGATGTATGGATATAGATGTGAATATGGATGTATGGATGTGGATGTGTGGATGTGGATGTATGAATGTGGATGTATGGATGTGAATGTGGATGTGGATGTATGAATGTGAATGGGGATGTGGATGTATGAATGCGAAAGTGGATGTGGATGTGGAAATGGATGTATGGATGTGGATGTGGATGTGGATGTGGATGTGGAAATGGTGGATGTATGGATGTGGATATGGATATGTATGTATGAATGCAGATGTGGAAGTGGATGTATGGATGTGGAAGTACGAATGTGGATGTGTATGTGGAATAATGAATGCGAATGTGTATGTGAAATGATGTGACGTCGATATGAGTGAATAGATGAGATGTGATGGCATGTGAATTGGGATGTGAATAAATGATATGTGATGTGAATGAATCTGATGTGAGGAGATGGAAAATAATGTGACCTTGCTGGTCCTCAACTGATGAGTCCATAGCTCTCTTATATGGATCTGTTGGTTGATCTTGCTGATCTTGCTGATCTTCAACGAGGATTTCATCTTGATTTTTATAAGTGAATAATTACCGGGTACTATGAGCTAGGATCTGTTGGTTGATCTTGCTGATCTTCAACGAGGATTCCATCTTGATTTTTATAAGTGAATAATTACCGGGTACTATGAGCTAGGAACTATCGAAAAGGCCCCTGAGTGAACAGGTGGTGAGCATTCTGGTTGCCAATGATGCCATAGATACTCCGATGAAGGAATAATTGGAAATTAAGATTCAACCGGATACTTGGAAGTTTATGATCACTAACACTATGATTTCATTTAAATGATTGATTTAAATATATTTGAATCTGGGAAAAAGACAATTTCATATTGGGTGTGTAAGTGGTGTGACTAGTTTTATGTTTTGCATGAACATCCGGCTAAGGGGCCTAGGAACTCTTTTCCCTGGTACCCAAGACAAAACCTAACCAAATTCCTAATTGGATCCTTTCACTACAGTGGTTGGGCGGTTGGCTAACCCATGGGACTGGATGGGGTTAGGCTGGACTGATGGATCCGTAAATCGAGACTCAATTTCTGTTTAGTTCGATAGATGAAGTAAATCCCGGACAAAAATTGTTCTATGGAAAAGAATCAACGGTTGTGCCTCTCAATGAGGAAAAAAGTGTTGGTCTCTATGATCCAAGTACAGTATTTTTCCCTTATCTAACTATGGGACTTACAGGTTGAGCCAGATGAGCTCAGTTAGTTAAGGCTTTTGACTATGTTAGGGAAAAGTTATCCTGGTGGAATCGCCCGTGCTTTCCAGGCAAGGAAGTTTTCCTGGGTTTCGGTTTTGGAAAAACCGATGGATTAGTCTCCTGTCCGGATATCCATGGGCGAGGCCCCGAGTGTGGACCCTGCCCCGTGCAAGAAGTGCTACTTCCACTGCTAGCATCCTTGAAATTGTTGTGCGGTGGGGACAAGGATCTTACAGTTGGTATCAGAGCTATTTGGTTAATGAGGATCAACCGAGAAGCCAAATATGTCAAAAATTTATCAAGAAGCACAAAAAGGTTGTAATTGTGTGATAAAATTCATACAATTTGATATTCAAACTGAAATTCGTAAATTAGTAATTGGGTCTTCAAATGGAAGTACCGTAATTGTATGGAATCCCTGACTTGTTTGAGGCCTAGACATGATGGTATTTACCTTATAGTTTCAAGAACCATGACTACCCGTATATACCGAGGGTATAATTGTAGCTCTTTACTGGCAGTATATACGAGTAAATCTAAGACTTGGAATTATAAGCATTAATGCTATCCAGATGATGAATTCTAATGTAGTTGATATGATTTTTAAATTCTGGTTGAGAATTGATGAGTTGATTTGGATTCTTATTGAAAAATGATGATTCCTGAAATTTGGTTGAAATGTAATAAGCTGAGTGAAACCGCAATGAGGATGAATGGGACGAGTCTCTGTGATGATGTTCATAACTGGAATGACGTTAATAACTTCAGCAAAAATCACTATGAGATTAGTGGATTGTGCTGGCAGATTACTACTGTTAACTTTTGATCAGTGGATCAAGTTAAGGGTTGATAAATTAAAAATCTAAAAAATTGAAATCCCCATGGAGGATTGTTCAGATAGAAAAATTCAGTCTGATGGACCATTAAGATATGAATGAGATATTCTGAATGAATTGTCAATTGATAATGCGTTCTATATGAGTATCTTTATCCCTTGATTCTGTGGGGAGCCGACCTATTTAGAGAACCCCGGAATTAGTTGAATCAAAAATTGGATTGAATCATAAATAAAGAGACTTAACAAGAATTTTCGTATTGATAGAAACATGGATCGAGGTTGTCGTGGTAGAAATGTTAACCCCCAACTCGATGAAGAAGAGCTTGACCTGGATGTTCATAAAACTCCTCATAGTTCGTAACCTGGACCTTTCAAGGGTGAAGGGGAAAACTTGGGCAAGGCTGTTGAGAAGTGGATCGAATCAATGGAAGAATACTTCGATGTCACCGGGTACAATGAGAAGATCAAAATGGCTCTTGCAAGGCTGAAGATAGTGGAGACAACTAGAGTGGCATGGAGAAACCACTGCAAGACAAACCGTCTCGACCGAAATACCCAACCCTTACAAATTACTTGATTCTTTCATCATGGTAGAGGCCCCCAACCAATCAATTGGTTTGGTGTGTTGATGGAGCCACCAATGGAGATTGAAGAAGGAGGGAAGCTCCAATTTCTTCAATTTGGGGAGAATTTTAGAGAATAGTAAAAAATATCATTATTTCAGCATAATTCTCGCATAGTATAGTTCTCTTATTTTTTTTACAAAGGGCTCAGGTCATATTTATAGGAGAGGGAGGCTCTAACCAAGACCAACTGATTTCTAGAATTTTCCAGATTTAGTTTGGTTGAATTTGGACTTGATTTGGACCTAGTTTGGTTCCTTTTTGATTCGGTTTGATCCAAGAGAGAGGAGAGATAAAAATATCACATTATTTTTGAGTTTAAAACTCATTCAAGCATGTGAAGTAGGCACCTCCTTGAAGGGACTCCCCTTCCTTACACATGTGTTAAAATGGAATCATTATACCCAAAATATCTCATTTTTTTAGTAATACTCATAGTTTTTTACTAATAACCCTTGTACATAGTCAACTCTTCATCTTATGTGAGCATTTACTCATTTTTGGGTATTTTTCTTTTACAAATTGGATTTATCTCCTCCCCACACATGGATTGATCTTATTGGCCCATAGGAACCTTAATTTAAAATTTTAAAAAAATCTTGACCCTCAGGATAAGGCCTCTTGAACATATTATACTTGATTTCTAATGCACCTTCTGAAAATCTTTTTGAACTTTTGTTTCGGGGGAACTTATTTTAATAAGAAGAGATAATTTTCCATCCAAAAATATTTAAAAATTGAATTATCACTCTCTAGAAGATTTTCTCTCTCTAGGCCAAAACTGGTAGAAACAAGATCCTTTATATTTCTGAAGAGGGATTTGACTACAGGGGAAGATACTGGACATCCTGAGAGGCTGGGGAGGAATCTTACATTCTACCCCACTTAAAAAACGCATGATATCCTCATCTCGCAGGTGGAGTATGATCTCGCAGGTGGAGTATGATCTCTTTCATCTTCTTCTTCTTCTTCAATCACTTCCGGCGTTACTGCCTTGGAAGTGGACGGTCGATTTGGGAACAACTCTCTTTGACTTCCCCTATTCTGAGGTGGAGGTCTTGCATTACTTTGAATTGAAACTGCAGGTTGGATGGAGGGTCTACTTCTGGGATTTCCCTGATTTTGGCGGATAGAACCCTGATTACTCTTGAAGGAAGGGGCTAGAGTCTGGAGACTTGATCCCTGATTTTCCTGCCCTGAAAAACCTCGATCCAAAAAGGAGTTGGGCAATCCATACTGCAATGTCCAAATCCTTGACAGTTATAGCATTTCACTCTCTTGTTCAAGGGTGGAACTTCTGAAGTTGAAATCCAGGGGATTGAGTTTCGGGAAAAGGACATTTCTTCCATTCTGGAACTTCCCATATCCTGGGTTTGACCCTAATATCTCTTAGGTGGAGGAAGGTTGGAATCATCTTCTAGGAATAAAAACCTTTTGAAAGGTAATGGTGCTGGCTTTGGCGGGACTTTGACATCAAAGGCTTTGGCGAAATCCTTCGCCATCCGAACTGCTTCAGCCATGGAAATAGGTTTGGCATTCTTGACTAAAGTATCCAATGGCTCGTTCATTCCCCGAATGAACCTGGCCCATCAACTGCCTTCATCCAATTGAGAGGAATATTTAAGGAGAAGGGCGATCTTTTTCTATAATTTCTCAATGTTTCTCTCTTCTCAACCCCTCTCAAGCTTGAGAAGCTTAATTGGAATGGCTTTTTAATGCTATTGAAGTTAATTGATGAATGGTAGTAAGGAAATACATAAATTTCCATTTATGCTTAGTTTTAATGGTTTTTATGATTTTTGTCTTCTCTAAAATGATTATGATGTTATGCCTCATTGAAAAAAGGCATTCCCCTCTCTTCTTTAGTAAATCCAACCATTGTTTATCCTAGATGAATGATTAATGGATAGAATTAAGTTTTTCATAATGTTTTTCTTAAATAAGTAGAAATTGTTTGCATTAGAATGATTTAATTACTCTTGGTGAAATTCTAGTTGATTTTTGAGAGTTAAAATTTGAAAAATGGTCAGCCATACAAAGGAGGTTATGGTAAAATTTTCTAAAATTGTGTAAAATAAGTTTTATTGTTTTTATTCAAAAACAGTAATTCCCATCGTATATGTATTCTTAAAGTGTTAATTTTCATCTTAGGCATAAGAAAATACACACTAAAAATATTTTATTAAAAAAGTGTTACTTTCTTTAGAATTAAGTTCTATGCATAGAAGGAAGCATATTGAAATTGTTATTTTGATTATAAAAGTGTGATTTTCATCATAAATGATTTTATGCATAAATTAGATGCATAAAAGAAATTCTAATATATTAAAAGAGTGATTTTCATCATAAATGATCTGTATGCATAAACATATGCATAAAATATATTTTTTATATTAAAAGAGTGATTTTCATCATAAATGATTTTATGCATAAATTAGATGCATAAAAGAAATTCTTTTATATTAAAAGAATTTATATTAAAAGAGTGATTTTCATCATAAATGATTTATATGCATAAACATAGGCATAAAAGATATTTTTTTATATTAAAAGTGTGATTTTTATCATAAATGATTTTATGCATAAATTAGATGCATAAAAGAAATTCTTTTATATTAAAAGAGTGATTTTCATCATAAATGATTTGTATGCATAAACATATGCATAAAAGATGATTTTTTATATTGAAAGTGTGATTTTCATCATAAATGGTTTTATGCATAAATAAGATGCATAAAAGAAATTCTTTTATATTAAAAGAGTGATTTTCATCATAAATGATTTGTATGCATAAACATATGCATAAAAGATATTTTTTATATATTAAAAGTGTTATTTTTATCATAAATGATTTTATGCATGAATTAGATGCATAAAAGAAATTCTTTTATATTAAAAGTGTGGTTTTTATCATAAATAAATTTATGCATAAACTAGATGCATAAAAGAATCTCTTTTATATTAAAAGAGTGACTTTCATCATAAATGATTTGTATGCATAAAAGATATTTTTTTATATTAAAAGTGTGATTTTCATCAAAAAAAATTATGCATAAATTAGATGCATAAAAGAAATTCTTTTATATTAAAAGAGTGATTTTCATCATAAATGATTTGTATGTATAAACATATGCATAAAAGATATTTTTTAATATTAAAAGTGTGATTTTTATCATAAATGATTTTATGCATAAATTAGATGCAAAAAAGAAATTCTTTTATATTAAAAGAGTGATTTTCATCATAAATGATTTGTATGCATAAAAGTTATATTTTTTATATTAAAAGTGTGATTTTCATCATAAATGATTCTATGCATAAATTAGCATAAAAGAAATTCTTTTATATTAAAAGAGTGATTTTTATCATAAATGATTTGTATGCATAAACATATGCATAAAAGATATGTTTTTATATTAAAAGTGTGATTTTCATCATAAATGATTTTATGCATAAAAGAAATTCTTTTATATTAAAAGAGTGATTTTCATCATAAATGATTTGTATGCATAAACATATGCATAAAAGATTTTTTATATTAAAAGTGATATTTTCAATCATAAATGGATTTTATGCATAAATTAGATGCATAAAAGAAATTCTTTTATATTAAAAGAGTGATTTTCATCATAAATGATTTGTATGCATAAACATATGCATAAAAGATTTTGTTTATATTAAAAAAGAGATTCTCATCATAAATGGATTTTATGCATAAATTAGATGCATAAAGAAAATTCTTTTATTCTTAAAGTGTAATTCGTACTAAGTTGGATTTATGCATGGAAAGATGCATAAAGAATTTATTTTAATCCAAAAGTGTTATTCTCATCAATTTTGATTTTATGCATAGAAAGATGCATAAAGAAATCTAATTTTTAGTTCAAAAGAGTTATTTTCATCAATTTTGATTTTATGCATGAGAAGATGCATAAAAGATTCAATTTTAATTCAAAAGTGTCATTCTCATTTAAAATGAATTTTTGCATAGGAAGATGCATAAAAGATTGATTTTTATTTCGAAGTGTTATTCTCCTTAAAATGAAATTTATGCATAAATAGATGCGTAAAGAAATCTTATATCAAAAATAAGAATTCTCTTGTATTCTATAAATAGATATGAGGATGTGAAATGAATCAGATAGATGAAAATGAACAAAGAATGGATGTAGATGTATGTATGTGAAGAATGTATGTGAAAGGAAAGATGTATGAATGTAAATGTGGATGTGGATGTATGAATGTAAATATGGATGTGCGGATGTATGGATGTAGATGTGGATGTATGGATGTATGGATGTGGATGTGTGGATGTAGATGTGAATATGGATGTATGGATGTGGATGTGTGGATGTGAATGTATGAATGTGGATGTATGGATGTGAATGTGGATGTGGATGTATGGATGTGGATGTATGGATGTGGATGTATGAATGTGAATGAGGATGTGGATGTATGAATGTGGATGTGGATGTGGAAATGGATGTATGGATGTGGAAGTGGGTGTGGATATGTATGTGGATGTATGAATGTGGAAGTGGATGTATGGATGTGGATATGGATATGTATGTATGAATGCGGATGTGGATGTGGAAGTGGATGTATGGATGTGGAAGTACGAATGTGAATGTGTATGTGGAATAATGAATGCGAATGTGTATGTGAAATGATGTGACGTCGATATGAGTGAATGGATGAGATGTGATGGCATGTGAATTGGGATGTGAAAAAATGATATGTGATGTGAACGAATCTGATGTGAGGAGATGGAAAATGATGTGATTCGATGAGAATGAGTACACATATGAATGGAATGTGGAATAAGTAATGTGGACTGATGAGGGATAATGTGGAAAGACGAGAGTTCAATATAGAAACTGTATTTGTGACCTGTTTGTAAATGACTGTTTTATGTCAAGAATGCTGGGGAAGCATTTTGACCATCTTTTGATTAAGGTCGTGGAGACCTAACTGATCAAACTGCTGACGGAGAGTCAATGGAGGACGTCTCGCGTAGTAGCAAGGTCGGCCGAGGTCTTGACCAACCTCGGTTCGATTTAAATGGTGAGCTTCCGATACGGTGGATGAGGGACCAAGGAAGCAGCCTATGAGTGAAGTGCTAGGTGACCTGCGAAGGATCCTAAAGGGTGCTGACCATACGGTGCTCGGGCTCTGGGTCACCGAAGATACCCACACGTGCATCGTGGAAGATATTGGAACAAGCAGTAAGAGTTGTTTTCTGAAACTGAGTATGGATCTGGTTGATTGACCTTGCTGGTCCTAAACTGATGAGTCCATAGCTCTCTTATATGGATCTGTTGGTTGATCTTGCTGATCTTCAACGAGGATTCCATCTTGATTTTTATAAGTGAATAATTGCCGTGTACTATGAGCTAGGAACTATCGAAAAGGCCCCTGAGTGAACAGGTGGTGAGCATTCTGGTTGCCAATGATGCCATAGATACTCCAATGAAGGAATAATTGGAAATTAAGATTTCAACCAGATACTTGGAAGTTTATGATCAGTAACACTATGATTTCATTTAAATGACTGATTTAAATATATTTGAATCTGGGAAAAAGGCAATTTCATATTGGGTGTGTAAGTGGTGTGACTAGTTTTATGTTTTGCATGAACATCTGGCTAGGGGGCCTGGGAACTCTTTTCCTTGGTACCCGGGACAAAACCTAACCAAATTCCTAATTGGATCCTATCACTACAGTGGTTGGACGGTTGGCTAACCCATGGGAATGGATGGGGTTAGGCTGGACTGATGGATCCGCGTAAATCGACACTCAATTTCTGTTTAGTTCGATAGATGAAGTAAATCTCGGACAAAAATTGTTCTATGGAAAAGAATCAACGGCCGTGCCTCTCAATGAGGAAAAAAGCGTTGGTCTCTATGATCTAAGTACAGTCTTTTTCCCTGATCCAAGTACAGCCTTTTTCCCTGATCCAAGTACAGTCTTTTTCCCTAATCTGACTATGGGACTTATGGGTTCGGTCAAATGAGCTCAGTTAGTTAAGGCTTTTGACTACGTTAGGGAAAAGTTATCCTGGTGGAATCGCCCATGCTTTCCCGGCAAGGAAGTTTTTCTGGGTTCGATTTTGGAAAAACCGATGGATTAGTCTCTTGTCCGGATATCCATGGGCGAGGCCCTGAGTGTGGGACCCTGTCCCATGCAAGAAGTGCTCCTTCCGCTGCTAGCACCCTTGAAATTATTGCGCGGTGGGGACAGGGATCTTACAGTTGGTATCAGAGCTATTTGGTTAATAAGGATCAACCGAGAAGCCAAATATGTCAAAAATTTATCAAGAAGCACAAAAAGGTTGTAATTGTGTGATAAAATTCATACAATTTGATATTCAAACTAAAATTCGTAAATTAGTAATTGGGTAATCAATTGGAAGTACCGCAATTGTATGGAATCCCTGACTTGTTTGAGGCCTAGACATGATGGTATTTACCTTATAGTTCCAAGAACCATGACTACTCATATATACCGAGGGTATAACTGCAGCTCTTTACTGGCAGAAAATACGAGTAAATCTAAGACTTGGAATTATAAGCATTAATGATATCCAGATGATGAATTCGAATGTGGTTGATATGATTTTTAAATTCTGGTTGAGAACTGATGAGTTGATTTGGATTCTGGTTGAAAAATGATGATTCCTAAAATTTAGTTGAAATGTAATAAGCTGAGCGAAACCGCAATGAGGATGAATGGGACGAGTCCCTGTGATAATGTTCATAACTGGAATGACGTTAATAACTTCAACAAATCACTATGAGATTAGTGGATTGTGCTGGTAGATTACTACTGTTAACTTTTGATCAGTGGTGGTGGATCAAGTTAAGGGTTGATAAATTAAAAATCTGAAAAATTGAAATCCCCATGGAGGATTGTTCAGATAGAAAAATTCAGTCTGATGGACCATTATTGCCTAAGAGATATCAGGGTCAAACCCAGGATATGGGAAGTTCCAGAATGGAAGAAATGTCCTTTTCCCGAAACTCAATCCCCTGGATTTCAACTTCAGAAGCTCCACCCTTGAACAAGAGAGTGAAATGCTTTAACTATCAAGGATTTGGACATCGCAGTATGGATTGCCCAACTCCTTTTGGATCGAGGTTTTCACGGTTAGGGAAATCAAGGATCAAGATTCGAGACTCCAACCCCTTCCTTCTAGAGTAATCAGGGTTCTATCCGCCAAAATCAGGAAAATCCTAGAAGTAGACCCTCTATTCAACCTGTAGTTTCAATCCAAAGTAATGCAAGACCTCCACCTCAGAATAGGGGAAGTCAAAGAGAGTTGTTCCCAAATCGGCCATCCACTTCCAAGGCAGTAACGCTGGAAGTGATTGAAGAAGAAGAAGAAGATGAAAGAGATCATACTCTACCTGCGAGATGAGGACATCTCGCGTTTTTTGAGTGGGGTAGAATGTAAGATTCCTCCCTGGCCTCTCAGGATGTCCAGTATCTTCCCCTGTAGTCAAATCCCTCTTCAGAAATATAAAGGATCTTGTTTCTACCAGTTTTGGCCTAGAGAGAGAGAAAATCTTCTAGAGAGTGATAATTCAGTTTTTAAATATTTTTGGATGGAAAAATATCTCTTCTTATTAAAATAAGTTCCCCCGAAACAAAAGTTAAAAAAGATTTTCAGAAGGTGCATTAGAAATCAAGTATAATTTGTTCAAGAGGCCTTATCCTGAGGGTTAAGAATTTTTCGAAATTTTAAATTAAGGTTCCTATGGGCCAATAAGATCAATCCATGTGTGGGGAGGAGATAAATTGAATTTGTAAAAGAAAAATATCCAAAAATGAGTAAATGCTCACATAAGATGAAGAGTTGACTATGTACAAGGGTTATTAGTAAAAAATGAGTAAATGTTCACATAAGATGAAGAGTTGACTATGTACAAGGGTTATTAGTAAAAAACTATGAGTATTAGTAAAAAAATGAGATATTTAATCCCATCGTATAGATATTCTTAAAGTGTTAATTTTCATCCTAGGTAGAAAATACATACTTAAAATATTTTATTAAAAAAGTGTTACTTTCTTTAGAATTCAGTTCTATGCATAGAAGGAAGCATATGGAAATTGTTATTTTGATTATGAAAGTGTGATTTTCATCATAAATGATTTTATGCATAAATTAGATGCATAAAAGAAATTCTTTAATATTTAAAAGAGTGATTTTCATCATAAATGATTTGTATGCATAAACATATGCATAAAAGATATTTTTTTATATTAAAAGTGTGATTTTTATCATAAATGATTTTATGCATAAATTAGATGCATAAAAGAAATTCTTTTATATTAAAAGAGTAATTTTCATCATAAATGATTTGTATGCATAAACATATGCATAAAAGATATTTTTTTATATTAAAAGTGTGGTTTTCATCATAAATGATTTTATGCATAAATTAGATGCATAAAAGAAATTCTTTTTTATTAAAAGAGTGATTTTCATCAAATGATTTGTATGCATAAACATATGCATAAAAGATATTTTTTATATTAAACATGTGATGCATAAATTAGATGCATAAAAGAAATTCTTTTATATTAAAAGAGTGATTTTCATCATAAATGATTTGTATGCATAAACATATGCATAAAAGATATATTTTTTTATATTAAAAGTGTGATTTTCATCATAAATGATTTTATGCATAGATTAGATGCATAAAAGAAATTCTTTTATATTAAAAGTTTGATTTTCACCATAAATTATTTTATGCATAAATTAGATGCATAAAAGAAATTCTTTTATATTAAAAGAGTGATTTTCATCATAAATGATTTGTATGCATAAACATATGCATAAAAGATATTTTTTTAATTAAAAGTGTGATTTTCATCATAAATAATTTTATGCATAAATTAGATGCATAAAAGAAATTCTTTTATATTAAAAGAGTGATTTTCATCATAAATGTTTTTATGCATAAATTAGATGCATAAAAGAATTTCTTTTATATTAAAAGAGTGATTTTCATCATAAATGATTTGTATGCATAAACATATGCATAAAAGATATTTTTAATATTAAAAGTGTGATTTTCATCATAAATGATTTTATGCATAAATTAGATGCATAAAAGAAATTCTTTTATAATAAAAGAGTGATTTTCATCATAAATGATTTGTATGCATAAACATATGCATAAAAGATATTTTTTTATTATTAAAAGTGTGATTTTCATCATAAATAATTTTATGCATAAATTAGATGCATGAAAGAAATTCTTTTATATTAAAAGTGTGATTTTTATCATAAATGATTTTATGCATAAATTAGATGCATAAAAGAAATTCTTTTATATTAAAAGAGTGATTTTCATCATAAATGATTTGTATACATAAACATATGCATAAAAGATATTTTTTTATATTAAAAATGTGATTTTTATGCATAAATTAGATGCATAAAAGAAATTCTTTTATATTAAAAGAGTGATTTTCATCATAAATGATTTGTATGCATAAAAGATATTTTTTTATATTAAAAGTGTGATTTTCATCATAAATGATTTTATGCATAAATTAGATGCATAATTCTTTTATTATAAAAGAGTGATTTTCATCATAAATGATTTGTATGCATAAACATATGCATAAAAGATAATTTTTTATATTAAAAGAGTGATTTTCATCATAAATGATTTTATGCATAAATGATATACATAAAAGAAATTCTTTTATATTAAAAGAGTGATTTTCATCTCATAAATGATTGATTTGTATGCATAAACATATGCATAAAAGATATTTTTTTATATTAAAAGTGTGATTCTCATCATAAATGATTTTATGCATAAATTAGATGCATAAAAGAAATTCTTTTATATTAAAAGAGTGATTTTCATCATAAATGATTTGTATGCATAAACATATGCATAAAAGATTTTTTTATATTAAAAGTGAGATTTTCAATCATAAATGGATTTTATGCATAAATTAGATGCATAAAAGAAATTTTTATATATTAAAAGAGTGATTTTCCAGCATCTAGCTCCTGAAAGTGCCTTGTTGCTTCTTCTTGTGCTCGTCTGGAAGTAGCCTCCCTTCCCTGAGTCTCAGTGATCCTTTTGATGAAGTCTTTCTGCAGCCAATTGTTGATTGTCTTGTAGCTATTGTGTGACTTGCACCATTGCTTCTTGGTGTGCAAACATTCTTTGTATCTCATCTTGATGGTGTCATTAAGTGCTCTAATCTTCTCTACATTTGCTTTGTTGTTCTGTTCTCTTTCTTGTTGCAAGTGGGTCACTTTGTTTTCTGCTTCTTTTAGAGTTAAGGATAGTGTATGGATTTGGCCTTGTAGCTCTTCTTCCTTTGCTAGGGAAGTGTGCTTGAGCTCTTGTACCTGCTGGGCATGGATAGCTACTAGCTCCTGGTTATGTGTGACTTCTTCTAAAGTTGCTCTTTGGCTTGCTCCAGGTGCACTTTAAAATCTGTATTCTCTTTAATTCTTTGCACAATAGTTTGGCTTAAAACCATATTATTGTTTTCTAGCACTTGGTACCTGGCTTCCTGCTCCTCAGTTGCCTTTAATCTCTTTAGAATCACATCCCTATGGGTTGCCTTGCTCTGTTAGGTGTTCTTGCAATGTCTGTACTTGGTTGTTTTCCTCTTGAATCTGATTCCAGAGTGTGGCATTGCGATCATGAAGCATGTGGGTCATGAGGAGATGGCACCAACATACTCGTTGTTCCTGCTCCCACAGTGAAGCACTTGTGGCCGACCGCAACCCCTTCCAATCTAGCTTGTGGCAAATTCAGGAACTCGTCCAATCCTTCCACGGTTTCTTGAAAGAATTTTTCATAATCCAAATTATGTAGGAGTGAAGTCTTTGGTATCACCTCCTCGTCCTCCAGACATCTCCTTTTGCTTGGACTTGGTGTATCTTCAGCCTGTGGCCTTTTGCCTATATCTAATGGCTCTTTTGTGACTTGCACTGGGAGTGATGTAGCTTCTTCAAGTCCTTGGGGTTTTGTTGTTGGCACTGCTTCTGCTTCAGGCTTTGGCTGCAACCCCACAGGCGTGTCTGACATCATGGAATTCTTTAGGGGGGAGACGGATTTTTTAAGATTAATTGGGCCGGGCTTTGAGGAGGAGTCATGTGATGTGCTGCTTCCATCTTCTCTTCTTGTGCCTCACTGACACTGGCTTCCTGCTACCCTAGTACTTCTTGGTATGACTTTATTTCTTGAACGAGTTTAGCCTCAATTCTTTGTGTTTCTTCAGCAACATCTGGTATGAATCCCCTCATCTTTCTTTCAGTCTTCTTTTTCCTTCCTCTCTTGATCTCCTTCATTATCGCTTTAGTCTCCACCACGAGTAAAGCTTTCCCTTCTTGCATTTCCATAGCAGTCAGTGGTACTGGTTGCTCTGTTAGGAGTGCCAATTGCATTCTCTCTTCTGGTTCTGGTTCTGGGAGAGGCCTTTGAGCCACATGGTTTAGTACCTGTGTCGTCAAGTATAGGTTACAAATCTTTGACTGATGAGCCTTAAGGTAATTCTCTATCTCCCTGTGGATGTAGTAGGCCCAATCATCCTCCTTTTCTTCATGCACCTTTGCTATTCGGTTTAGTGGCACCCTATTGTACTTGTCCACTGGCTTTACTTGCATGATTAGTGACATAGCCCTGCATGCCTTTTTTGTGACTTCATCCTTGATATTCTCGTATTCGGCTCCATTAGAGTTGTACTAGCTCTTCTTCAGCATTGCATCTAGGGGCATCTTGTCAAAGGCATGTGTATGTATCTTTATTGGTGGTGGGAGCTGCAGAGCCTCACGTATTAAGTCTTCTATGATCAATTCTTGCTCCGTGGTGCCATCTGCTTTAGTCACCATCCCCCTCTTGGTGGCTTTTTGTCTTTATATACTTTGCACATAGTTTTGTGTCTATGTTGCGGGGGAGAATTTGTGCCATTGCTCGAGGCCCACCTTCTCTATCTTGTCTTTAACTTCAACGTCTTCCAAAATCTGGCAGGGGCTGTGGTATTGTAAATCCACCTTTCCATGCGCCGTGTGGATGTCTTTGTTAATTATGGCACCATGGAATGCCTGGGCGTATTGACCCAGATAGCTCATCTTCGGGCCCTGTGTTGGTCTTTTCTTTTGGCTCACTGGGGTTCCTGTTGCACTGGCTTGTGTCACTACGGGGGTCTTTGTGGCTTCCGGGTCGGATGTTGTTGATGTCAATAGCTGTTCATATGGAAACAAAGGTCAGTCCATAGACTGGTGGGGCATGTGCCACACCTTGTTGTTGTCTTTTTTCTTTTTTCTCTTTTCTCCTTTTTTTAATTGTGATGGAAAGTTTGTTAGTAGTGTGAGAAATTAATGGGGAATATTAGTTGTGATATGATAGGGTCCAATTCCCGTGATTGGATGAAGTGAGGGGTAATCCCGTGAAATGGGGTAAACCCGTGAGAGTTGGAATTCCGTGAGTTTGCAAGTTTTGGCTCTAGCCGTGATCTTGCAGGTTTTGGGTCTCTAGCCGTGAGTTATTTAGGTTTTTGTTTTTGATAAATTTGATGAATGCATGATTTGGTCGAATCGCAGAGCAGGGTTTTGTGTGCAAGGATGTTCACAAGGGCAAACAATGATTATGACAATGAAAGACATTGTTCGACAAGCAAAGACATTGCTCAACAATATCATTCAATGATTCTAATCAATGACTTCAACACATGAAAGAAAAGAAAACACAAGGGAAAGGCCCAAGCTCCCACCTCAACCCGTATGTGTCGATTTGTACTCAAAGAAGTGAGGATGAAGGTGATGTAAGGAAGGGCTCGAATCATGTGTTGTGCACATGATGATCAGCAAATGCAAAATGACAAAAAAGGAAGGTTTATGGCACAGCCGTTGGAATGGGCGACTACCTTAATGAAGAATGCCACGTGTCTTCCTCTACGGATTGGTCCAAAAAAGTAACCATTTCACGGTGTGAAGCACTTTGGACCAATTCACACCGTGAACTGTTTTGTACCAATTCACAGCATGAAGCATTTACGACGTGAAGCTCTTAAGATCAATTCATGGCATGAACCTTTTTGGACCATGTGTGTGCAAGATTGATACCCTATATTTCTCTTCATGCTTAGACACTCAACCATGAATGATACCAAGTTTTACCTTGTATCCATTTTGTGACTAATGGATACCTTCATCTTTTTATTGCCATGGAAACCAAGGTGGTACTTTGGTACTTCTAGGTAGGTGTTGTTGTTGGCATTTTAACTCCGTGTGAGAGTGCTTGATTCTTCCCTCCACCCAACCGAACAATGTTTCTATTGAGTCATGTGGATTGGGGTTTGTATCAGTGTCCATTTGTTGCACCTTCTTTTTCCTCCTTTCAATGTCCTTAAGGATCTAGCTCCTTGATCAAGGTGGTTACAGGTATTGGTTTTGTTATATTTAATCCATCTTATTGGGTTGGCTTCTTCCTCCACACCAGTGTTTGTGCACTCTTAGCATTGGTTTTAGTTGGTTTGGTCTGAATGTCTTTACTACACTTTTCTTGTATTTGGAGGTGTTTGCAACAACGATGGCCACTGGGTGGAGTCCTTTCGAAACCATTGCTTTTACGAATGCTTTGTGGAGTGCTATTGTGTTTGGAGTACCGCCAACTTACCTATGAAGACCATTTTTGACCCTTGTCTCCATTATGAACCTTTCTTGTTGATTCCTTATTGACGCCCTTCTCCTAGAGCTAGTTTCCAAGTTGACCCTTAGGGACCCACTAATGTATATCCTATGACTTGGGCTACTTTTTGCGTAGGGATTGCAGAATTGAGGCCTTTTTTGCTTCATGAGCTTATGTCACTGTGCTTGGTGTTTCTATATCCTCAATTATGGCCTGCTTCCTTGTGTTTATCGGGCTCCATAAGGGTACGGAAATGACATTGTTGCCCTCGTTCAACAGTGCTGTCCTCTTCTCCCATTGGATATTATAGTTGCTCTGGCGCAAATCTAGGATCGTCCTAGGATCATTTCCTCCTCCATGGAACCTTCAGGCATGACAAACACCTTCCCACCAAAGGAATTATTTCTAATGGAAACATTAACACCTTCCCAACAAAGGAATTATTTCTGATGGAAACATTAACACTTAAAAATCCCTCAGCTTTTGTAGTTGTCAAGTGCACACTGCGTACTTGTGCATTGGTGGTTTCAAGGTGTGGTTTATCTAAGGCTACCCATGTCTCATATGAGATCAGGTTATGACTTGATCCCATATCTATCAATGCAATGCTCGTTGCATGACATTTAGCCATAGAGAGTCCCTACTGAGTCGTGTTGGCTCAATGTTTAGTTCCTCTTCATTGAGGAGAGTTAGTAAAGCCATGTTCACGTGCAACATTCTCTTTTGGAGTATCTGTTTGGCTTTGGCCTTCCTTGCCTTAGCCTCTTCTTGAGCTTGTTGGATTTTTTTTTTGTGAGCTCCTTCCGTTGTTTTAAAAGATGTTCTTGCAAGAGCATCTCTTGGGTCAGTGGTCCAAAATATTTTTTTAAGTTTGCTCCCATTAACATAACCCTCAAGGAGAGTAACAAGCTCATTTTCTTCAACCAAAGTCAAGTCCTTAGCGATATAAATAGGTTTGGCTTCCTCCCCTAGTCCCGCGCAATATCAACTTCCTTGACTTCAGCTAGGCTATCATATGATGTGGAAAACCCATCTTCCTTAACTCTTTTTGTCGTCAGTCGGACCACCTTTTGATCATCAACTGTGTAGGCTTTGAAATGGTCTGGTACTGAAAGAAAGTTTGGTTTATCCTCATTCTTCCTTTTTATTTTAGCCATAACTTTCCTGGGCTCTCCCTCAACTTCTGCCAAAGCTTTGTTTTGTTTTTGGCACCCAGCTTTCGTAAGCTTAGGCATTTCAGGTTCTTGAAGGATGACTTCCTCCTTACGTTTCCCTTCAAGTGATATCTTGAAGTGAAATGTAAGCTTTCGTAAGCTTAGGCATTTCAGGTTCTTGAAGGATGACTTCCTCCTTACGTTTCCCTTTAAGTGATATCTTGCTCAATTCCTCACCCTAATCCTTAGAAAACTTGTCGTGTACCTCAACCAAACCCACTGGGCATCCGTGGGTTTTCTTTACAGTAGGGCATTTCGTCAAGTGATATATCGTTTCTACTTTCACCATCTTCTAAGGTGTTGGGAACTCGTACGACCTTGTGATCTAGTCCCTTTTATGCTAGAGACCTCCTCTTCTAATTCCTCATCAATGGTTTGCCAATTGACCATACAGACAGAGGTAGTGGGAACAGTTCTAGATTCCACATATTGGGTTCCTTGGGGTTGCATCACATTTATGGTAGCTAGCACATGCATCCAGTTTTCACTAGAATATAGAGGAGGAAGTGATGCATACATTTCCATTTCCTCTTCCTCTTTGGAATTTTCCACCGTGGGCTGGAATATTTGTACAAATGTGGTCCGTTCAGTTGTGACCGAATCATTAATGAATAGTTGCCCTTCCATGGGGTGTGCTCTCCACGTTCTCAGATCTATCTTTAAAACTTACAAATCCCTATGCACATATACAAGATCTAATGCCCAATTGTGCACCAATTTGGATTCCCTCATGAAGGCTCTCCCTAATATTATGTCATATGAGTTTGGTTGGCGTGTAGAAAATATGAAAGCAAGAGCAAACTAGAAATGAAACAAGAACACAAATGAAAGACAAAGAGTTACCTTGAGATGAGTGTAGACAAGACACAAGATTGATTGATTATTGATGTGACACCTACAATTTATAGGTGAGAAGTACAAGATTGAGGAAGTCAAACCACTTGTTGCAAGGTATGGACAATCCTTGATCAAATGATCAATCCCACATTTAGTACAAGTAAGTACTAGCATGTCATTGGGTGGAGCAGTCAATTGTTGGGGTTGGTTCGTATGAACCACATTCTTGTTTGGATATTCAGTGATTTGATGCAGTCCACCACAACCAAAACATTGCAGCGGTCCTCTCCTTATGTTTGATTTTATGTCCTTACCCTTCCACTGTACCGTGGTTTGAAACATAGGTACTGGCATGGTATTCTATAGGACAGAATTCTAGTGCGATCTCCGCAGCTTTCTCATAGTACTCTCCACTGAGTTCTACTTCACGTACCATATTCAAATCTTCTTACGGCTCTTCAATTAATGCTTGGTTGATTTTAGCATGTGGTGGTAGAACAGGTGGCGGCAGAGGTGAAGTGTCTTGTACCTGAAACATCCCCCTAGGTAAATAGGAGGAGTTTGGCTATCCTACAGCTGCAGTGATTTGCACAGGTAGTGCTGGTAAGGCCAATGGAGCTCTAGGTATCGGCAACTGTGCTACCATTTGGAACCTTGGATATATTGGCACATGGAGGTGTTATGATTCCCTAATTTTACATAGTGTGCACAATAGAGTAGTGGCCTTGCTCTTAACTGTGGGCATTCGGTGGGGTAGTGTGATTCAATCTATACATAGAGCACCACACCGATTCTCTACAGGGGTAAAGATGGGTGTGCCTATGCCCAAAGGTTTCTCTTCCCTCCTTTACCTTCAAATTTTTCAATTTTGCATTACTGAGTTCATCCACAGTCATGTTTTCGACTTACTTGCTCTGAGTTCCAATCTCTTAGTGACTTGAAACATGCGAAGTCGTTGCTGCCAAAGATATTTTGACATCTTCCAGTTGTGGCAGTTCCAGCATATTGTCTTCATATTCAATTGCCAGTTTACAACATGCATCTAGAGTAGCCGATCGGGCTAATACCAAATAATCATGCATCTTGTGTAGTCTCTAATTCCTCTCTAGAAGTAAGGCAATAACTAATCATCAGTTAGCCTTTCCCGTAGTTTGCACCTTGAATTTAAGTGCTTTAGCCGAGACACATAGTCTCGCATATCGACTCCATTTCCTTTTGTTTGATGTTGCGTAGCTGTGCCACAAGACTCCATCTGTCGCCACTTCTGGAAAAGCTGGGCACAAACACATTCTTGAGCCATGTGAAATTAACCTTATCTTCAGGGTTCGGAACCATTGATGCGCTTTTCCTTCTAGGGCCAGTGAGAAAGCATGAATCATTGTTACATCACTGACTGGCCCCTAGGTTTTGCATGTGGACTTAAAGATCTCTACATGTTGAATAGGATCCCTATCCCTAGAGAATTTTTGAACGAGCTTTGAAATGTGTGTGGCTTCATTTGGGATGGTCGGGATTCTAGAGCAGTGCCTAGTTCCCTGACCATTCCTCGGTTCATTTCTGTAGCCATATTCAACAAATCTATCCTTATGGCTGCATTAAAATCTATGGTTGGATCCATCCTCAAGTGGTCTTTGAGGAACTACTCCCCTACCTAGACCTCGTCGTCTTTCTATGTTTGCTCTTCTAGGCATTTCCAGCCTATGGGACGGTCCGGCCACTTCATTCTGGGGAATGGCTCATCGTTAGTCGCCTCTGTACGCCTTTGTAGAATTAAGAGTTCCATGTCCTATAGGAATGTGGGATGATTGATCATCTGCTCGATGTCCTTTTTGGTGTATAGGCAGTCTTCCACTTCACCCGCTTCTCTTGGTAGATTATCCTCTTCATCTAGGGTTACAAACCCTTCCTCCACTCTAGGCTCTTCATTAATGGGTTCTAAGTTTGAAATTTCTCCCTCACTTTTGCCCATGACTATTTTCGGCTCTTTATCCTGTTGAAGTAATTTTACACTTCCCATCTCCTTTTGTTCAGCTCTAAACCTTCGAGTATCAAGCTCTTGTTTCCTTAAGCTCAATTCTTGTAGCTTCCATTCTACCTCAATCCTTTTTAGATTTAACTCTACTTCCTCTAAGGTTGGGAAGAATACTTGACCAGTCCTGGCTACACTTTCCATGTCTTTTCTCATTTGGGGGGTGCCAGTGTTTGACAGCCTTGAATTTGAAGTTTGGATAGGTACTTCTTGCCTTGGACCAAGTCCAGCACTGGTTGACGGACCCATGCCCACAGATTGTGCTTCTTCATCGTTTCCTATTTTTGGAGACCAAAAAATCCCCGGGCTATAATAGATTGATAAATAGTGTGTGTGCATAGGTATATGTATGCTATGTTTATACTTATGTATGTCTAGAGATAGATAGATGTTATTCATATGTATAGGTAGTCTATGTGTGTACCATGTACACGATATATGTATGTATGTATGTGTGTACTTATGTATGTCTAAAGATAGATAGATTGATAGATAGATGTTGTTCATATCTATAGGTAGTTTATGTGAGTACCATGTACACATATATGTGCAAATATCTTCTTTACCTGTTTACATACGCATACATACATAAACATACACATGTTTACCAGGCATACACACATATATATGCATATATACATACATACATATCATATATATATATAGAGAGAGAGAGAAAGAGAGAGAGAGAGAGAGAGAAGACTTGGATGTATTTGTGTGTGTGTGTGTGTGTGACAACAAAGAGAGGGTGAGAGAGACAGAGAGATGAAAAATGGTTACAACATTCATTCATATACTTATATCTATGTGGTGTGCCAATGTGTGTCTGTTTGCAAGTGTGTAAATAAGTACGTGTGTGTGTATACGTATATGTATGCTATGTTTATACTCATGTATGTCTAGAGATAGATAGATAGCTGTTGTTCATATTTATAGGTAGTCTGTGTGTACCATGTACACATATATGTGCAAATATAGATTATTTCCCCACTTAGATACACATTTACATAAGGATAAGATAAATATGCATATACATGTAGGTATACTCAAAAGATTCCTCCCCAGTCTCTCAAAATGTCCAGCATCTTCCCCTGTAATCAAGCCCTCTTCAGAAATATAAAAGACTTGTTTCTAACTGTTTTAACCTAGAGAGAGAAAATATTCTAGAGAGAGAATATTCAGATTTTTAATATTTTTGGATAGAAAATTATCTCATCTTATTAAAATAAGTTCCCCTGAAACAGAAATTCAAAAAGAACTTTCCAATGTGCAATTGGAATTAATTGGAAATGGGTATAAAGGACCTTAGCCTAAGGGTCTAGATTTTCAGAAATTTTTGGATTATGGTCCAATTAAGGTTCCTATGGGCCAATAGCATCAATCCATGTGTAGGGAGGAGATAAATCCAATTTGTAAAAGAAGATACCCAAAAATGAGTAAATGTCACATAAGATGAAGAGTTGAATATGTACAAGGTTTATTTGTAAAAAAAACTATGAGTAATATCAAAAAAATGAGATAAATTGAGTATCCAAAAATGAGTAAATGCTCACATAAGATGAAGAGTTGAATATGTACAAGGTTTATTAGTAAAAAACTATGAGCAATATTAAAAATATGAGATATTTTGGGAATAATAATTCCATTTTGACACATATGTAAGGAAGGGGAGTTCTTTAAAGGAGGTGCATATTTCACATAAGATGAAGAGTTGAAAATGTACAAGGTTTACTAGTAAAAAACTATGAGCAATATTAAAAATATGAGATATTTTGGGTATAATGATTCCATTTTGACACATATGTAAGGAAGGGGAGTTCTTTAAAGGAGGTGTATATTTCACATAAGATGAAGAGTTGAAAATGTACAAGGTTTATTAGTAAAAAACTATGAGCAATATTAAAAAATATGAGATATTTTGGGTATAATGATTCCATTTTGACACATATGTAAGGAAGGGGAGTTCTTTAAAGGAGGTGCATATTTCACATGCTTGAATGAGTTTTAAACTCATAAAAATTGAGATATTTCATCTCTCCTCTCTCCTCATTCAAGTCTAATTTCAAAAAGTTAGCTTAACTGACCTAAAAATGGTCAAATATTGACCAAACTGATTTAGAAAATTCTAGAATCAGTTTGTTTGGTTAGAAGCTCAATTTTTCCTATAAATAGAAGTCTCCCCCTTGTTGAAAAATATATAGTGTTTATGCATCGTTACTCTACTCCACCTAAGCCAAGAACTGTGAATTCATTAATAATTCACTAGTTTTTGGAGCTTCCCTCTTTCTTCAATCCCCATTGGTGGCTCCATCAACATACTTAACCAATTGATTGGTTGGGGGCCTCTACCGTGAACAAAGAATCAAGCAATTTATAAGGTAATTAGTGAATTTTGATCATTTTCTATAATTTCTCAATGTTTTTCTCTTCTCAACCCCTCTCAAGCTTGAGAAGCTTAATTGGAATGGTTTTTGAATGCTATTAAAGTTAATTGATGAATGGTAGTGAAGAGTTACATAATTTGATGAATGCTATTGAAGTTAATTGATTAATGATAGTTAAGAGTTACATAAATTTCTATTTATGTTTAATTCAAATGGTTTTTATGTAATTTCTCTCTCTCACTCAAGAAATGATCATACTCATGACCCATTCTCAATCCAAATGAAGCTTTTCATAAAGTTTTTTCTTAATCCAAGATTAATCTATACTTGAGGTCAAATTAATGAGGTCAAATTAATGGCTTTTTTCTATGCTTTTAGTTTATGTATTTCATGAATATTGATGATTCAATCCATTATGGATTAAGGATCCAATTAGGGATCATTCTATTTATTTCCTTAATGATAAGCTTTATCCCTTAGGAAATTTGAGATTTATCAGTCATAGCAGCGGAGCTATGGCAAAATTTTTATAAAAATACGCATAAAATAATTTCATTCAAAGCATGAAAAGAGGACTTCCTACCATATTCTAGGAATTATCATCCTAGATTAATTGAAAGATATTCATTGTAATCATAGAGAAATTGATTTTTATATTATACATAATTGATTTTTATGCATAGAGGTATGCATAAAAGATTATTATTTTAACATAAAAGTGTTACTTTTATCATAATTAGATTTCATGCATAGAGGTATGCATAAAAGATTATTATTTTAACATAAAAGTGTTACTTTTATCATAATTAGATTTCATGCATAGAGGTATGCATAAAAGATTATTATTTTAACATAAAAGTGTTACTTTTATCATAATTAGATTTCATGCATAGAGGTATGCATAAAAGATTATTATTTTAATGTAAAAGTGTTACTTTTATCATATTTGAATTTCATGCATAGAGGTATGCATAAAAGATTATTATTTTAATGTAAAAGTGTTACTTTTATCATATTTGAATTTCATGCATAGAGGTATGCTTAAAAGATGATTATTTTATTACAAAAGTGTTACTTTTAGCATAATTGAATTTCATGCATAGAGGTATGCATAAAAGATGATTATTTTATTACAAAAGTGTTACTTTTAGCATAATTGGATTTCATGCATAGAGGTATGCATAAAAGATGATTATTTTATTGTAAAAAGGTTACTTTTATCATAATTGGATTTCATGCATAGAGGTATGCATAAAAGTTGATTATTTTATTTTAAAAGTATTACTTTTATCATATTTGGATTTCATGCATAGAGGTATGCATAAAAGTTGATTATTTTATTATAAAAGTGTTACTTTTATCATATTAGATTTCATGCATAGAGGTATGCATAAAAGCTGATTATTTTATTGTAAAAGTGTTACTTTTATCATATTAGATTTCATGCATAGAGGTATGCATAAAAGATATTCTTTTTATACTAAAAGTGTGATTTTCATCATAAATGGATTTTATGCATAACTTAGATGCATAAGAGAAATTCTTTTATTCTAAAAGTGTAATTTCTACCAAATTGAATTTATGCATAAGAAGATGCATAAAAGATTGATTTTAAATTTAAAAAAGTCATTCTCATCTAAATTGAATTTATGCATAGGAAAATGCATAAAAGGTTGAAATTTAATTCAAAAGTGTCATTTTCATTTAAAATGGATTTATGCATAGGAAGATGCATAAAAGATTGATTTTTACTTCGAAAGTATTAATCTCCTTAAATAGAATTTATGCATAAATAAATGTGTAAAGAAATCTTATATCAAATATTAGAATTCTCTTGTATTCTATAAATAGATATGAGATGTAATAGGATGTGATAAGAGGTGTATAAGATGTGATAAGAGGTGATAAGATGCTTATGAAATAAGTTAGGAGGTGATAAGATGAATTAAGATGTGATAAGATGTGTATGGGATGAGGTAAGAAGTGTATGTGATAGGATAAGATGTATATGGGTTGTGATAGGGCGAGAATGGATGTGATGTAAAAGATTAGATGTGAAGGCATATGGGGCTATATGAATGGGAATGTGGAAATGGATGTATGTATGTGGATGTGTGGATGTGGAGATGGGAGTGTGGATGTATGAATGTGAAAATGGATGTATGCATGAAGATGTATATGCATAGATGTGAATGTGGATGTAGATGTGGATGTATAGATGTGAATGGGAATGTGGATGTGGATGTATGTGAATGTGGATGTAGATGTGGATGTATAGATGTGAATGTGGAATGTGGATGACTTGATCATTACGGGGGACCATGATGCAGAGATCTTTGATGTAAAGATCTTGCTTAGACAGAAGTTTGAGATGAAGGATCTGGGGGAGCTCAGATATTTCTTGGGCATTGAGGTGATTAGGTCACCACATGGTATTGGATTACTGCAGAGACAGTATGGCTTGGACATGTTGTCCAAGTATGGTATGACAGGCTGTAAGCCTATTTCTGTGCCATTGGATCAGAATGGCAAGTTGAGTGCAGACTCAGGAGAGATCTTGGAGGATCCTACTATGTACAGGAGCATAGTAGGAAGTTTGATCTACATGACGATCACCAGACCAGATTTGAGCTATGCTGTTGGGTTGGTGAGTCAGTTTATGCAGGTTCCACGGAAACCGCATTTGGATGCAGTGAGACGCATACTGAGGTATGTGAGGTCTACTTTGCATTGTGGACTATTCTATGAGACTGGGACAGAGATATGTGTACATGGGTACACAGATGCTGATTGGGCTGGTAGTATCACAGATAGAAGATCTACCAGTGGATTCATGTTTTCTTTGGGGAGTGCTGCTGTGACTTGGAGCAGCAAGAAGCAGCCTACGGTTGCTCTATCGAGTACGGAGGCCGAGTACAGAGGAGCTGCTATGGCAGCATGTGAGGTAGCTTGGTTGAGAAAGCTACTTGCAGATTTGGGTCTATCAGTGGATAGACAAGTTGTCATTTTCTGTGACAACATTAGTAGTATACAGTTGGCCAGGAACCCAGTCTTTCATGCTCGTACAAAGCACATAGAGGTCCACTACCACTTCGTCAGAGAGAAGGTCTTGGCAGGAGACCTTGACCTTGTTTATGTCAGCACAGAGGATCAGGTAGCTGACATCTTCACCAAAGCATTGGGTACAGAGAAGCTCCGCAGATTCAGGGCTTCGCTTGGTGTACATGAGATGGAGTTGAGCTCGAGGGGGAGTGTTGAGATATCGAGCTCTAGTGAGGCGGTGGACACTGATGACCCGCCTGGGGGATAGGCCCCGCACTTACACCACTGGCATGGTTGGTGAGATCTTGGGTGATATGCGGCCAGTGGGATGACAGGCTGTGTGACAGCCACTCTAGAGACTGGCATAGTTATAGCGCCAGCTCATTTAGTCGGGTTCACACTATAGAGAACCCGTGTATGTATTGGTTGAGTACCTTTCATATTATGTGTACTCTTATTCTTGTATATGGTGTGTTGAGTGTTGAGTAGAGAAGAAGAAGATTTTCAGCCTCTCACCTTGTGTGTTCTCTATTAGGGTTTTGTGAGTGTGTGTGTGTGCTTGCAAGAGCTCAAGCTCTCTTCCCCCCTGCATCTTTTCACTCTTGGTCTCTCTCATAGTCTGAATCCTCCTCCTCCTGTTGCTATGATACCTGTGTATCAAGTTCCTCCCGGGTAGGTAGGGGACCCTGTCGTGGTAGTAGGGTCTTGCCACCTATGGTGCTGCACAATGTAGGAATGTTTTCACCAACCCAGTCAAACTGCTCATCATCGGCCTCTCTGTCTTGATCTCTGGGGTGGCTGCATTGTGGAGTCTTCTTCATGCGCTTGCTCCCACTAGAAGGGCATGCATGTGTGTGTATTGGTGTTACTATGGGAGGAGGGTTAGACTCTTTGGTGATCCCATTGGGCGTGTCCTAGAATTCAAGGGGTTACTCTCTTACATGGTGTCGCCACCCAGTATGTGGTCGTTGGGTGCCTTGCACTGTGTTTTGTGAAGGCATGGTAACACGTGCAGTGTTCTTGGTGCGTTCCATATCTATGTACGACTATGCCTATTGTGCTAACTCTTGAGATTCAACTCGATGTCAGTGTGAGCCAGCTGTGCTATGTGCTGGCAGGTTAGGTAGCAGCATGTGTGACATAAATGACCGCGTCCAGCTGGTCATAGTGTGTGGACATTAGTTAGGGTTAGATGTGTGTGGACACAACTCATAGTGTGTAGTGTGTATTATGGATGATGGCTTTATGCATTGTGAGAGAAGGGAGATGGCTTCCCTCTATGGTTAGGGTTTGTAATATACATTAGGGTTTGCTCCTGTGTGCATGTCTCCTCTCCCTCTACCTATTTTTCAACATGGTATCAGAGCCTTGTGCTGTCTATTAGGGTTTATGAGTGAGTGAGAGAAGAGGGAGAAGAAGCTGTGAAGCTTGCCATTGATGCTGTGAAGCTTGGAGCACACCGATTTCTATCAGATCTGAGAGCTTGGCCTACCGGGTAAGGTCTTCTAAACATCCTTGAGCGGATTGCAGGTGATTCAGGCAAAAATAAAGCAAATTAGAGTTACCCAAAGCAAAGGAAAAATTTGGTTTTTTGGAAGCTTTCCATTAAAGCTTGGAAGCACTGATGTATGGTGGAAATACATGTAAATCTGGCAAAGACACATGTATCTGACAAGGAGGAATGTATTGGCAACTCATATACAAGCTCTACACTGATTTTGGAGAAATTTGGATGCATTTGAATGAGTGAAGTTGACTGGTTTTTGAGCTCTCACAAAACAGAGAAAAGGCACTAAAATTTTGATGCATTTGGAGCATGTTCTTGGCAAAAATCAAAACAGAGAAAAGGCACTCAAATTTTGATGCACTTGGAGCATGTTCTTGGCAAAAATCAAAGCATTGATTGGTTACACACTTGCCTAGGTGTGTTGGGGACTTAATCCCATCATCAATTAGCATCATAAACACTCCCAAATCCTCCTACAGCAGGCGGCGCATTTTGGACAGAGAAACAGGGCAGATTTTTGAAACGAGGAGGTCAAATTCCACTTGGGTGCTTGATTAATTTCACAATTGACTTAGCAATTGATTGCTACACACACTTGAGAAGGAGGCTACATGATTGGATTGATCAATTATCATCAATTGAGCTGGAAATGAGCTGATTAAACAGGCTGTTCACTGGTTGCAGAGAAATAGAGTGAGGTTAATCGAACAATTACTCATTGGTCTTAAACAATTGGACTAATTACTTTTACATGGAGTTAGTGGACATAATTGCTAAGCTAATGAATGCTTGGTTGCTCAATTTGGACAAGGATTGAAGAAATCAGAGCAAAATTACTACTGGTTTTTTTGGTTTTTCTCAGAACAGAGAAGGGGGTTTGACAAAATTGATATGTACACATGTCGGATGGTGTTGATATTCAACATTGAGGTTGTTTAGGTGTCAATGCAAGTTACCCATACCTGATTACACCACTACATTGTAATTTGGAGCCTTGGAAAGTGCATCAAATCAGGGTATCTTGGACTGCGTGAGACAGTTCATTTTGGATGCATACAGGTTGATTTTCTACATCAAATTTGAAGATTTTTGGCTACTTTGGAGTACTTGGAACACTCATTGGAGTGTGGTTGAGCTGAGGAAGGCTCGTTTACAGATTTGGAATTTGTGTGGAAGGTGTATTGCATTGAGCAAACATGTAACATGTCGGATAATCCAGTACAGATTGTTGGTGAAAAGCTAGATAGGAAGAACTTCTAGGCATGGAAGTACAGGATCAAAAGTTTCTTGAAGGGAAAAGGTTTTTGGAATGTCATTAGAGGTGCTGAGCCAGAGCTGGAACTACCCCAACAACCTACACAGCAGCACGTTATAGCTCATAAGCAATGGTCAGAAAGAGCATTCAAAGTGTTGCATTATCTGTCTATATGTATTTCGGATGCTATGCTCATACACATACATGATGCTGAGAATCCCAAGGATGCATGGGATACATTGGTGAAGTTGTTTGATACAGACACGAGTGCTCGCAAGTCTCAGTTGCGACAACAGATACATATTGTGAAGTGGAATAGAAGGAGCATCC
Organism: Cibotium barometz; assembly: GCF_041138505.1. Taxonomy (NCBI): domain Eukaryota; kingdom Viridiplantae; phylum Streptophyta; class Polypodiopsida; order Cyatheales; family Cibotiaceae; genus Cibotium; species Cibotium barometz. Next base: position 5,276,391 of record NC_141100.1, on the reverse strand, counting down.
ATGATTATGTGCAAGAAATAAAGAAGTTTGCAGATGCATTGGCAACAATTAATGCCCCCATGCCTGATGATGATTTGGTGGACATTACCTTGCATGGTCTTGGCAAGGAATATAAATCTTTTGATACATCCATCTCAGTTTGGAGTACAGGTTTACCAGACTTTGATGAGTTGGTTTCACTCTTGCTTGTTGAGGAAATCAAACTCAGTGATTCATTTCTGGATGCATCTACTAGCCATGATGATAATGGCAGAAATCAGGCTTTCTATTCCCAAAGAGGTTTTAGAGGCAGAGGGAGATTCACATCACGTGGCCGTGGTAATGGTCGTGGATGGCAGGACAGATCACCACAACAGAATTTTCAGCCTTCATATGGTGCTAGAGGTGGTCGTGGATATACACCTCAGAGAGGCAAAGGTAATCCTCGTGGTAGAGGACGTTGGCAAGGCCAACAAACATCTATGCAAGATGTGGAATGCCATTACTGTGGGAAATTTGGTCATATGACACGTGATTGTTTTCGCAAACAGAATGATTTGAGAGGGGGTAGAGCACAACGTGGTGGACATTATGGTGGAAATTATGCACAACATGGTGGAAATTATGCATCAAGTAGTAATGATGGCAGCGCAAATCACTTGTTTGCCATGAAACATGTTGTGGGTTCTATGATGACAAATGCTGAAAATGATGACACTTGGTATATGGACTCTGGAGCATCAAACCATATGACTTGTCATGGTGAATGGTTTGAGCATATGAAGCCTATGGATGTGAAAGGCTATGTGGAGACAAGAGATGATACTCAGCATGCCATTACACATGTTGGAAGTGTACCATTGGTTATGCACAATGGTCAAACAAAATCTATGTCAGATGTACTGTATGTGTCTTCTATCACAAAAAGCTTGGCCTCAGTTGGTCAAATGGTGGAACAGGGATTACAGGTTCGTTTAACGATCATGGTTGCTTCGTTGAGGATTTCAAACATGGATGTAGAGTCATTGCTAAAGGCAAGAAAGAAGGCAGGTTGTTTAAGCTGGACGCTGTGATTCCTGAGTTAAAATCAGCCATGTTCTCTAAAAGCACAAATGTGGTACAGGACATTGATATGTGGCATAAGAGGATTAGACATGTCAATATACAAAGGTTAAAGAACATGCAGGCAAGAGGCATTGTTAGTGGGCTGCCTAGATTCAAGTATGATGGGCATATGCATGTTTGTGAAGCCTGTCAGTTTGGAAAGCAGGCAAGGTTGCGGTTTCCTAGAGAAGGAAATATGAGTAGCAGGCCACTTGAGAGATAGTACATAGTGATGTATGGGGTCCTGCACAAAACCCATCTATCAAAGGCAGTTTATATTATATGACATTAATTGATGATTTCAGCAGGATGACATGGATATACTTTCTCAGAGAGAAAAGTGAAGTGTTGGAAAAGTTTATGGATTTCAAAGCTTTTGCAGAGAAGCAATATGGCTGTTGGATTAAATGTTTGAGGACAGATGGAGGTGGTGAATACACCTCAAATGCTTTTGAGCATTTCTTAAGAAAGCATGGCATAAGAAGACAATTGACTTGCAGGTATACACCTTAGCAAAATGGTGTGGCTGAGAGAAAGAATAGAGTCATTTGTGAAGTGGCCAGGGCAATGCTCAATGAAAAGAGCATGCCAGGTTATTATTGGGCAGAAGCTTGTGCTACCGCAGTGTATATACTGAATAAAACACCTACAACAGCCATACATGGAAGTACGCTAGAGATGCGGCTTACATGTTATAGGCCAGACATTGGACACCTCAAAGTTTTTGGATGCATAGCTTATGTACATGTGCCTGACGAGAGAAGGAGGAAGTTGGATCCTAAGGCAGAGAAGTGTGTGTTTGTTGGATATGCACAGGATCGCAAGGCATACAAATGTTACAATCCACAAACTAGACAAGTGGTTATCTCACGAGATGTGGTGTTTGATGAGCTTGCTAGTTGGTACAAAGCAAAGGACGAGGGTGTCATTGAGTCACTTGAAGCTGATGTGCATGTGAAATTACCACCACAAGCAAGTCCTAGTTCTACTACTATGTCTGGGCCAGCAGCAGAGGCTGAGAGTAGCATTGTACGTCCATGGTCAGGACATTTGAGGCATGAGAGTGTGAGCACTTGGAGTAGTGCTGTGGATAAAGGAAAGAAGAAGGTTGAAGGAATTGGAATTACAAGTTATGAGTCATCCAGTTCAGAGAGTTTGGATGAGGAACTTGGCATACCTGTTTTACGCACACCTGGTGCAAGGCAGGATAGATATGTGCCACCACATGCTAGAGTGGCAGGTGTTCGGAGTGATCCGCATGCATTGCGGAGATCCCAAAGGGTCAGATATCTAATTTGACAGGTTGACATACCGTGATTTTGCTATGCATTATGCATATATGACGTCTTTGGTGAAGCATGTGGAACCTACATGCTATACAGAAGCTATTGGAAAGCATGTATGGGAGAAAGCAATGGATGTTGAGATGGACGCATTGGTTCATAATGACACATGGGATTTGGTTGCATTCCACAAGACAAAAATGTTATTGGTTGTAAATGGGTTTACAAAGTGAAATGCAAGTTTGATGGTTCCATTGAATGACGTAAAGCAAGATTAGTAGCTAAGGGTTATGCACAAACCCAAGTTTTGGACTATGATGAAACATTTAGTCCAGTGGCAAAGATGGGAACAATGAGAGCAGTCATTGCTATGGCTGCAGCTAATGGTTGGGAAATGCATCAAATGGATGTGAAAAATGCATTTCTAAATGGTGATCTATAAGAAGAGGTTTATATGGCACAGCCAGAAGGTTATGTACACCCAAAATATCCCACTCATGTATGCAGATTGAAAAAGGCATTATATGGTCTGAAGCAAGCACCTCGTGCTTGGAGTGATAAGATGAGCAGATATCTTATCTCTCTTGGATTTCAGATTTCTACAGCATATTCTTCACTCTATGTGAAGAAGACAGATCATGGGATTGTTTTACTCGTCATCTATGTGGATGACTTGATTATCACAGGTGATCATGGTACAGATGCGATGCATGTCAAGAAAGCATTGAGTGGGCAGTTTGACATGAAAGATTTGGGTGAGTTGAGATACTTTCTTGGAATTGAAGTGATCAAAGACCATGCAGGTACATGGTTAGTGCAACGCCAATATGCATTGGATATGTTGGCAAAATATGGCATGACAGGGTGTAAGCCTATGAGTACACCTTTGGAGCAGAATGTGAAGTTGCGGGCTGATTTTGGTGAGGAGTTGGATGATCCATCTATGTATAGAAAGATGGTTGGTAGTCTCATTTACATGACTATCACACGCCTGGATTTGAGTTATGCTGTGGGGCTAGTAAGCCAATTCATGCAGAGCCCCAGAAAACCTCATTTGGATGTAGTGAGACACATTATGCGATATGTAAAGACCACTGCACATTATGCGATTCTTTATGAGAGTGGTAAAGGCTTGGATATACATGGCTACACAGATGCTGATTGGGCAGGTAGCTCATATGATAGGAAGTCTACTAGTGGTTATGCCTTTACACTTGGAAGTGCCGTGGTGAGTTGGAGTAGCAAGAAGCAACCTACAGTTGCTTTATCCAGTATAGAGGCTGAATACAGGGGTGCAGCCATTGCTACTTGTGAAGGAGTATGGTTAAAGAGTCTCTTGGTAGATTTAGGTGAGCCTATTGATTGCAAAGTTGTCATTCATTGTGACAACATGAGCAGCATACAGTTGGCCACGAATCCAGTATTTCATGCGACGACCAAACACATAGAAGTCCATTATCACTTTGTCAGAGAGAAGGTGCTTGATGGTACAGTTGATCTATAGTATGTGAAGACTGATGAGAGCAGGTGGCAGATATCTTTACAAAGCCACTTTTAGCAGGGAAAAGTTTGAGTACTTTCGTACTATGTTGGGAGTACATGGGATGAGCTTGAGGGGGAGTGTTGAGAGCTTTGATATCCCAAGCTCATCTACATCTTCATCTATGGCAGTACATCATGAGCTTGAGAGGGGCTGTTGAGATTCAAGCTCGATGTCAGTGTGAGCCAGCTGTGCTATGTGCTGGCAGGTTAGGTAGCAGCATGTGTGAGACATAAATGACCGCGTCTAGCTGGTCATAGTGTGTGGACATTAGCTAGGGTTAGATGTGTGTGGACACAACTCATAGTGTGTAGTGTGTATTATGGATGATGGCTTTATGCATTGTGAGAGAAGGGAGATGGCTTCCCTCTATGGTTAGGATTTGCAATATACATTAGGGTTTGCTCCTTTGTGTGTGTCTCCTCTCCCTCTACCTATTTTTCAACACTTATGTGGTGATGTGCTGGTGTCCTTACATGGGTGCCTACGTAGATCTTGAGCTCAAGCTTTCTAAAAAAGTGAAATGAAAATGAAGTGAGAGAAGGAACTATTAATAGTTTTTTTTAAGGGCAAAAAAAAACCTAACTAAACTTATTTTCTTAGCCTTATTACATCTAGATTTATGCTGGTGTGTACATAACCCAATGCCTCCCTTGTCTCCTCATTCATGGACGCCAAGCACCATGCCTATGGGGAGCATTGGTCTACAACCATTCAAGCCGAGCATGACTTTTTGCAACCTTGCGTGCCTCTTGCGCAAGCTTAGATTGTTGGGCCCGCTCCCTAACCAATACCCTTCCAAAGGTTGTGCGATAAAACCAATTGAACATCTCTTGTAGATAGTTTGTACGTGTTCCTCCTGCAGAAGCTCCACCTCCATGTCTTGTATTTTTGAAATAAACCCCTCTTTCTTTATAATGTGATTTCTCCATCCCTTGGGTACTCCACATGTCGAGCGATCCATACTTGTTCATGAAATATGCACCATGCGCATAAACTATGTGCTGTACACATGATAATAGAATTTAATTAAAAAAAGTCCAGGTTAAAACACCAGTTTATTTTTTTATTGTACAACTTACCATATAGTGTGTTACTTTACTCTCTCCCCAAGCACCTAGCACACTTCTGGTGAATTCTACGATATGTTGTTGGAATGATGCTCGTTCTTGGGCAGTTGTGCTACTTTGATTCATAATGCAAACCATGTTATTGAAATTTATCCAAAGCTATTTGTGCATATTTACAAGAGTTGGCATTGGACAATCTACATTTGTGGTGATTGCACACAGGTCTCTCTAGAGTCCCTAAGTCTTCTTTGAATTCTCTATGTTTTCTGGCTTCTCCAAAAATCTCCTTGCCTTTGATCCAGTCATGGAGACCTTTTGAGCAACCTCGTATGACATACCAGAGGCCTGCTTATTCACTTCAATTTTCACATTTTTGCCACCCATGGCAGCCCAGAGAATTCAAAAGATGCTCTAATTTACCAAGGGCTACAACTTTCCTCTCTTGTATAGGAATTATGAATGCATAATCGATATGGCACTTAAGCAATCGATCGAAGATTCTCATGAATGGCACTTAAGCAATCGATATGGCACTTAAGCAATAGATTGAAGATTCTCATGAATGCATGAAGTGTGCAAAAGTGAATATTCTTTAGTGGAAAATTAATGATGGGGCTCCAATTTGAATTCCTGTTTGGTTCTCCTAGCATATCAGGAGACATGACACCTTCCACCCATCTTGCATTTGCTTGTTCCTTATCTTCATCATCAGATGACTCGGTTGGATCTACTGCATCTTCCTGTTGCTTCTTCCCTTTCTTGGGACCTTTCGAGGAATCCTTCCCAACAGAACCAACCTTCTGTATACCTTTTCCATTTGTCTTTTTTTGCCTAGGAATATCAATCTGAGCATTGCAGTATGGACAAGGCCATCTTGATGTCGTGCCTTGAGCACAACCCATCATGCATTTAATTGTCTTCAAATCTCCCCCAAGATGCCAATCCACCTTGAACTTTCCTATGTTTTCTACATCTAAAAGTTTACCATCAATTTGCTTTTTGATTACATCTATTATCCAGGGAGTCCTTTCAAACATCTATTATCCAGGGAGTCCTTTCAAACATCCATGTCAATACCTCATGTGTCTCCTTCGGTACCTCGAAGAATGCACCAAGCCACCAGACCTCTTTCTCAGATTGCACACTAAAACTTGGTTTGGTAGTCTTTTCCCATGCACATATCATGGCCTCATTCGTGAGCGTAATGCTCATACGTTCCAGCTTCCGACCTTTCACAATTTGGCACTCATCTAGCTTGAGCACAAATGAAAGTGTGCTCCCGAAAACTGCAAATAAATGGTAATTTACAATATTCAAAACAAAATAATCGTCTTCATGTTCTACTGAAAAACATGAATAGTAGCAATTGCAAGTTCTCACCTTCTAGTGAAAGACCATAGAACTTCACCATAGCTTGTTGTAGTCTCTCAATATGAACAAAGATGTTATTGTAAACATCATAGTGAAATTCTGTACTTATTGTCTTGATTTTCTTTCTGCTCGACCCTGTGTCTAATATTAGTGTGCCCTCAACGTGATAAAATTGTCCTATAGCTCACTGCACATCATCATTATTGATACGCTTAACATTGTGAATCACCTTGAGTGTACGAAATAAAGTGCCAGTGATTCCTTGTCTTAGAAATGCATCTTTTACAACCTGACGAATTACTTGGTACCCTTTCATGCTGATTCCAGCCGCATCACAAGCATGTTGAATTAATGAAGAATCGATGGAGGTGGTAATCTCGCTCACCACATTGCTAACAACAGCTTGGCGTATTTTAGGACGATGAGGGTCAGTAATAATTGAGAGAATATCCTTGGTATTCAGAATGGCTTTGACCAAATCCATCCATCCCTCTTCGTTAGAACCACACACCTCTTGCAGAAAATTCCTGGGGTAGAACACAAATCATGACTATTTTGTTTAAATCACTGAGTGCATAATGAAAGTTTATGTTACTTACTTTGTTGTACGAATCCTTTTCTTCTGTGCTCCACCTTTAAACGCGAGAGATTCTATACCAGCCAATGTCTTTTTACATTCACGAGCACCATTTTGGCATTGCTTTGAGTCGTTTGATAAGTTCCTCAAGCCTTAAATTGAATCTTTGCATTCTTCTCCACATTCTCTGCGAGGATCTCTTTCATTTTATCTGATGATGTTTTAAGTCCTTCTTAACATTGTAAAAGGTTGAATTATGATGCTTGCAATTGAGATTGGAGAATATGGGTTTGCCAAGCTCCACTTGTAGTCAATCTTCTACGGTATCCTAACAAGCCAAACTCTCCTTCACCAACAAATTGCATAAAAGATGATAAATCGCGGAAAGGAGGGTTTGCTCTTAATGGAGGGTCAATTGGATAGAGACGCCCATCAACCCAAAGATCTACATTTTTCTCCTTAGCTATCCTACAAGCTTGGACAGATTGTGCATCAGTATGATGGGTTTTTTAGAGCTTCCATACTCTTCAGGAATATGAATGTGTAAATCAACCTTCTGTTTTCTAGCTTCACAAGGGGCTACACACACACCTTGCAAAGGCTCCATAGCTAAGCAGAGGAAGAAGCTAAAGCAGAGAGATCCTCAGAGGGAGAGAGAGAGAGAGAGAGAGAGAGAGAGAGAGAGAGAGAGAGAGAGAGAGTGTTAAAACTTTGCTGTTGGAGGTTTAACGCAAATCCGTTTTTCTAAGTAGAAAATGATATTTTTGATATACAAATATACTAACGTGGAGTTTTTCATCAATAAATTACATTTATGAGGAAAATTAAAAAATAATCATTTTTGGGATCCCCACAATTTCGGGATCTCATGGATGTAGTGGTTTTTGACAGTTAGTTATGTTTATGGGGTTGTGGGGACCTGACAGTTAGTTATGGATGTACTGGCTCTCCTGAGACAAGCTTCTGACGTGACCCTTGAATTACAAGATTTTTGGAGGAAAATTTTATTTTCATCATACATATTGGTTGGGTGGTGTTTTTTCCACCTCAAAATGTAAAAAAATAATAAATAAAAATTTTTCACTTTTTGGGACCCACCTAAATACGAGAATGTTTTGCTGATGTGAAAGGGAGATATGGTGGGAATCAATGAGAAAGGAGATTTCAAACTGACAAGACAGATTCAATTTATAGAGAGTGAAGATAAAAAAAATTCATACATATTGGTTGGGTGGTGTTTTTTCCACCTCAAAATGTAAAAAAAATAAATAAATAAAAATAAAAATTTTCACTTTTTGGGGCCCACCTAAATACGAGAATGTTTTGCCGATGTGAAAGGGAGATATGGTAGGAGTTCATGAGAAAGGAGATTTCAAACTGACAAGAAAGATTCAATTTGTAGAGAGTGAAGATAAAAAATTCAAAAAGTAAGAGAGAGAAAGTATGAGAAAAGTCAAAAAGTAAGAGAGAGAGTATGAGAATATTCCCTTTAAAAAGTGAAACTAGGGGGGTATGGCTGATGTGGCAATGTTAAAAATAGGGGTCATCATAGCCTTTGTCTCCCTTAAGCCTAGCTTTTTAAGCTCTAATCCCTTAAAATTAGGAATCCTTAGGAGGCCCTTTTTGGGTCCAAAAAATTCTTAATGGCTTCACTCATAGGCCGCTTCCTTGGTCCCTCATCCACCGTACACTGGAAGCTCACCATGTAAATCGAACCGAGGCTGGTCAAGACCTTGGTCGACCTTGCTAATACGAGATGTCCTCCGTTGACTCTCCATCAGCAAACTGTTGCAACTTTATCACTTAGGTCTCCACCCACGACCTTATTCACAAGATGGTCAAAATGCTTCCCCAGCATTCTTGACATAAAACGGGTTTCATAAATACAGTTTATAATGAACTCTCATCTTTCCACATTGTTCCACATCATTTCTCGTTATTCCACATTCTTCTACATCAATTTACATTGCTTATTCCACATCCAATCATGTGTATTCCCATCGTCTTCATCCATTCTCATCCAATCATATCATATTACATCTCATCACATCTATCCACATCTATCCTCATCACATCACATCACAACATATCCACATCACATCTCATCCATTCATATCACATCACATCCATCTACATTCATTCAAATCCACATCACATCCATATATCATCACATCGCGTTCACATCTATTTACATCACTTCACATCCATTCACATCTACCCAAGTCCACATCACATCACATCTCATCTATCCACATCATATCTAACCAGATCCACATCACATCACATCACATCACATCCATTCACATCTCATTACATCACATTCACATCTCACCACATCTCTCCACATCCACTCACATCTCATCGCATCCATTCACATCCATCACATCCACTCACATCCTACATTCATTCACATCTCATCACATCCATCCTCATCTTATCACATCTCGTTCACATGCATCCACACCACATCACATTCATTCCATCCACATCTATCCATATCACACCACATCCATTCACAGCTCATCAAATTCATCCACATCAATTCATTCATTCACATGTACATTTATCACATTATATCTCATTCTCATCCATTTTCATCACATCACATCCTTTCACATATCATCACATCTCATCACATTCACACCCACATCCATTTACATCACATCACATCTCATCCACATCTCCTCACATTCACATCCACATCCATTTACATCTCATCCATATCTCATCCATATCTCATCACATCCACTCACATCTCATCACATCACATTCACATCTTATCACATCTCATCACATCACATTCACATCTTATCACATCACAAAGAGGCAATTTACATATAAGTACACCCCGTAAAAAAATTGGGTTGTAGAAAGGAAAAACATGCATATAGCATGTTTTGGGCTGCATATTATAAAAAGGCAAAACATGCATATTTTGCAGAAGTTACCCGTGCATTGATAAAATGAGAAAGGAATGTCTCATTATTTTTCGAATATCATAAACCTAATGCTCACTGCATAGCTCATGACATGATTCCTGAACAAAACTTTAATGGTAAAAAACCAATATTGGCACACTTGAAAGTGTTTGGGCTCATTGCTTATATGTGGTTGTACTAGATGAGGTAAGATATAAGTTGGATCCCAAGGATTTCCTTGAGTAAAAAGCTCATAGATGCCACCACATGTGAGATGTGAGTGAGCAAGGATGCTATTTTTTTATGAGAGGTGTAGCTAGTATGTGTTATTGAAGGATTCTATAGAGACTTACTAGATAAAGAATCAAATGGGTGCCTTAAATACTGATGAGTATCAATCATAGGCACTTAGTGGATGAGGATATGCTCCTATCAATAGATCTATTGTGAGACCTTTGTCAGGCAGGTTGATGAAAAATGTTACACATTTTGATGTGTAATGTGGTGGTACTATAAATGCTAAAAATTTAACAAGTACACATACATCACACAAGGTAAAATGTCTCGCATTCTGATGTGTAATGTGGTGGTACTATAAATACTAAAAATTTATCAAGTTTACATATATCCCACAAGAGAAAAGGAAAGTTGGATCAACCTTTTATAATGCCTGATGTTTCAGCATGTCATTCCTTTATTGATGGAGATAGTGTGGCTGAGACCAGATCCTTGATTAGGAGTTTGAGATCCTAGCTCTCGGTACACCTGGTGTATAAGCAATGTTGAGAATACTTAGCAATGATCCAAGTATACATAGGTCTACTATATAGAGACAGATATCTAGTTAGATATGATGCATGGACATCTCATCATTATGTATATATGACCAAAGCTATACAAGAGTAGAGCCCACATGTTTTGAGAAGACACTTGGCCATAAGCATTAGGAAGATGCCATGGATGAAGAGATGGATATATATTAGATGCTAACAAGACATGGGATTTGGTGCCTTTGCCTAGGAAATGAAGGCAATTGGATGTAAGTGGATCTACAAAGTGAAGCATAATGTAGATGGTTCTATTAGAAGGTACAAGAAGGCAAGATTGGTTGCTAAGGTATATGAACAAATATATGGCATTGACTATGAGGAGACATTAAGCTCACTTGCTAGGATGGCAATCATATTACTATGGCTGCAAGGATGGTCTTTACAACACCAGATGATGATGTAAAGAATGCATTTTTACATGGTGACATAGGAGAAAATTTACATGGTGAGGATCATGCACATCCACATTTTGCTTGCAAGAGCTGCACAAAGTATTTTATGGCTTGAAGGTGACACCTAGAGCATGGTTAGATAAGATAGAGGAGTATCTTATCACTATTTGATTTCAGATATCCACCAATGCTAATTTCTCATTGGCTGTGAGAATTGGAGTAGGGGTGTTTTGACTTAATAAAATGACTCCTTTTTATTTATAAAGTTACAGGCTTCTTTTAATGACATTTAAAACCCTAATGTGTAAGTAGATTTCTGAAGGGGTATTTAAAGAGACATAAAGATCCTCTACCAATCTTCTCAACCATACATATTCAGCTATCGCAGAGTAAATGCTACTCTTTGTATTTAGCTTCACAAGATGAGGTTGCCACAGTGCAAGAAGGGTGGCCACTCAAGGGATGGAGTGACAACATGGGTGTAGGTCACCATCCTAAGGCAATAGCCAAGAAGGCCATGGAAGCTTGGGCATAATCTCCAAGAAGACTAGATGCCTTTTATATTCCCAAGGCCCCATATACCCTACACAACATATGTGTAGATGCCCCTAAGGCCCCATGTGCCTAGGTCCATCCCCATATGTATGTGCACACTAAAATCCCCTCATTACAAACCATGATTTCATCCTCAAAATTAAAGGGTGGTTATGCACAGAACAAATACCAAGGATATATACAAAGAACCAAATACATGACCAAGTGTCACATCGCAGAGCACCAATACCAATACATGAATCTCATGACCCCCGTGGTCAAATGGAAAAGATAAAGGACTCCTTTCGATGATGAGGCTAGTTAGCTATTCTCTAGGATCAAATGGAAAAGATACGAATGTTGCCCCAAAGATGAAGTAATCCATACAACCGCATCTTCTTGGATAAAAGAGAAATCTAAGCCATGTAGACTACAGAGAAATATAAGCCATGTAGACTACAGAGAAATCGCCCTTGAACCACCTGGATCAAATGGAAAATGTAGAGAGACAATGTCGATGACATAGCTGGTCGATCCTCCTGATAGATATGGTGCACATCATGGACCTCCCCGATGTTGATGTAGTAGCTCTTGGGCCATAAGGAAAACTCGTAAGTCCATCCTCATGGTCATAATGCAAATATGGCATCCATGGTATCCACCATTGAATGTAACCATCACACATGGTCGGAATGTGGAAAAATCCTGGCAAAAAAGAATCATCGTGTAGGCCAAGACAAAGGTGTGTCGCAAGTGCATATGAGTGTTGTGCCACATAGTCATCCACCGTACATCATAGAATGTGCCCAAAGATGAATATCTCAGCTCCAAAGTTCATAGGATCATGTAGACACCCATGGGAGCCAAATGAACTCATCTCAAGGTCAGCCTCATCTAAGATCAAATGGAAAACCATTCCATCATCAACCCCCATAGATTTATTCAAAAGTCAAAGGCATGATCCATTGCATCTATATGTGCATGAGTGTGATCCGACGACCCACGAACTATATCCTCATGTGCAAGACCCTCTTACTCTCATGCACCATCCTTGATTGCTCAAATACATGAACTTTATCCACACGAACACTACCAGGAATGCTATGAATACTAGGAGTAGTGGTCCTATCAAAATGATATCTCTACAAAGAGAAATCCTAGAAGAATAGCTTGATGTATCTAACACTAAGAACTCAGGTCTATGCTCATAAGTTTCTCTGTCACTCGTATGTGGAGTATCATTATCCTCAAGTGCGCTAATGGATACACCCATCCCAAATGCGCTAATGGATGCATCCCTAATCAAATGCACATGATCCTCTAGAATGTCACCACACGATCAACTAGAGTATCCTCATGATCCGTAGAGGAAAGATGATAGGCATAGAAGTGTCGATGCTCGGTATGCTCATTGCCATCTCTGCCCTTGAGATCATGCCCACATGATCTAACTCACACACATCACTATCACATACATCATCATCATGTGCATATATGTCAGTAGCATCATGTGCACATATATCACTATGATCATGTGTATGTGTGTGCGATACATCAATATCATCATGTGTGTGTGTACAATACATCATCATCCTCATCATTCCCATCATAATACAATGAATGATTTAGTCTAAGTAAATGAGAATCAATGAGATGATGGCTAGTTGATGTCATGGGTGAGTCGTAGAAGCTATGAAGGCCCATATGAACCATACTGTGATAGCGATGAAAGCGTAAGCATGCTTGATATGCATCCTCCAAGGATCCAATCCTGTCATGCCATAACTCACCAACATGGATGATCACTAAGATCATCATCACCCATATAATCATTTATAGTCGTAGCCTGAACATCATCATCATCCTCTACAGAATGATAGGAAACCCATACTTGCATGCATGCCACTCCTGAAAAATGTTCACAAGTCGTGAGTAGTCATTTGCAAGGCTATCTTGGATTTTCACTACTCGTAAATATTGATCAATTTTACAATCTTTTGGAGACATTAAAGAGAACTTTTTTTATAACTTTTGTAAAATAAGCATAGTTTCAAACTTCTTTTAAAAAATGTACATATTGCTAATTTAAAGGTGAAATTTTTTTCACTTTTCATGTCAAATAACAAAATGGAAAAAACAAGGTCAATGACAAGATCTAATATTCTTTTAAACTACTAATAATTCATGCATGTCTATTTAATCTATAATACATTCTTTACTTAGAATTACAAAAGTGTGTTTTTTCTTCTACAAGAATTTAACTAACTTCATCCCAATCATTGAATTAGAGCATATATTTAATATTAAGATAAGAAGGTATATGGAGTCCATGGCCATAGAAGAGGCTTATTGTTGAAAGAAACAATTTCTCTAGATTCAGATAGAAAACTAACGATCCAAATGGTTAAATTTTAGATGGTAGTGAGTACTACAATTTATTAGTTTACTTTATTTTGATCTAATAGTTCAATTTAGAGTTATAGTCTTTGTAAAAACACAATTTTTAGTTTATAACATTTAGATTTTGAACCATGAAATGACAACAGTTATCGTTTTAATTTGGATTCTAGAATCCACTTTGTTGACAAAGTAGATTATGGAATCCAAAAGACTGACGTTTCTATCATGACAGTGAAATTTTCATCCGAAAAAGAAATTTTGGTCCATAATGAACAAAAATTTCACTTTTATAAGACGAAAAATGTAGTTCGCCGATGGTAAAAATTTTCGGCGAGATGAAAAAAGCGGTCGATGGAAAAAATATTCCGTCAATGAGAATTTGGATTACAGAATTCACTTGGATTCTGGAATCCAAATTTCCATCGATGAAAATCCGATAACATAAATTTCAATTCATCGATGGAATTTAGATTCTAGAATCCACTTGGATTTTAGAATTGAAATTCTCATCGACGGATTTTTTTTCGTCAAATGAAAAGTGGATTCTAGAATCCAAATTTTATCGACGGAAATTTTTTCCATCGACGGAAAAAAAATTTGACGACGGATGTTTTGATAGAATTTTTTTTTGCGATGGAATTTTTGACTGAAACATTTTTCGTCGATGAGAATTTGGTTTCCTGACGTGACGAATTTTTTTCGTCAACAACAGAATTTTTGACAGAAAAAATTTTTGTTGACAAAAATTTCATCCATTGACGGAAATGCGGATTCCATAATCCAAGTGTATTCTGGAATCCAAATTCTCATCGATGAAAATTTCTTCCATCAACGAAAAAAATTTTATCGACGAAAATGTTTTCCACCGACGGACTAAATTATTTGTCTAATAAAAGTAAAATTATTATGGACCAAAATTTCTCTTTTTTTGAACGAAAATTTCACTATCACGATAGAAACATCAGTCTGTCACAATTTTGGATTCTAAAATCAATAAAGTAAATTCTAGAATCCAAATTTTCATCAATTTTTCAAAACAATAACTATTGTCATTTTCATGGCTCAAAATTTAACTATTATATAAACTAAAAAACTATGTTTTTGCAAAGAATATAACTCAAAATTGAACTATTAGATCAAAATAAAGTAAAGTGATAAATTATAGTACTCACTACTGTCTAAAATTTGACTGTTTGGATCCTTGGATTTCTATCTAAATCTAGAGACATCTTTGCCTTCAATAAACCTCTTCTATGGCCATGGACTCCATATACCTACCTATCTAAATATCAAAATATGATTAAATTCAACCATTGGATCAACTTTGTATACAAAGAAAATTTATTTTCTTAGACAATGCACTAGTCTGTAAGAGAGTTTCATCAAATTATATTAGGTCTAAAAGTAACGTCAATTTTACCACCTATCAGCTTGTAGATTATAACATGCTACATACAACACGCAGTCTAGAAACGTGTATTGGTACAAAACTTATCCGTGGGCTTAAGAGAAAGTATGATCTAGAGATGCTTAAACAAAGCAAAAAGGAAAGAAAAGTGTAATTCATCAATGTGTGGACATGCTTAATTTGTATGTTATAGAAATTCTTGTGTATGGATTTAAGTTTAAAAATTATGGACACTTGCGCCAAAAAACAATTGATATTTTTAAGCAAAAGCTCCAATGACTCTTCTAGTTGATTGTTGGAAGAGTTTCTTTTTCTTTGTAATTCTTTTTTCAAATTGGACGTTTTTAGGTTTAGAGTAAAATGTAAGTAATGTTTTATGTATTTTTTTCCACAAAATTAATGGGTTTTTTTTAAATGTTTGACGTGAAAGTATGTCTTTTGTCTCCATAAATTTGAAAAAAGGTACATTTTTTTGTTTTTGTTTTTTTTCCAAAAATGGAGTTGAGTGAACATTTGCACGATTTTGTGAACATTTTTCATGACTCGCTGGAGTCCCAAAAGTGCTAATATGTGCAAAGCATCCAAAATCGACCAATGAAATCCAAGTAGGCACCATAGCTCCTCACCTGGTCCCATATAAAGGAATGGAAAGACACACACATGTTCATAGCCGCAAGTTCACACTATGGACTGACCATTTGTATGTTATTATAGGAGAGTACTTCCCCTTTATGTATGTGCTCTTATCTTTTAGGTATATGGTTGTAGAGAAGAGAAGAAGAGAGAAGAAAATTCAGCCATTCATTTCTCTCTTGTGTTTTGCTCTCTCTTTTGTGTGTGTGTTTGCTTGTTGCAAGGAACTCAAGCTCTCTCTCTCCCCCGCATTCTCTTTAAGGCCAATGGTTCATAATTGACAACTTGCTCAAGTACTAGCTCTAGTTTAGTCTACACCTTCCTTACAAGCGCTTGGACATGTATTATTTGTTCCTTTTCTAACATAGGTTTGGGTACTCTTTGAGTTTCTTTGGAAGTTTTTCATAGTCGTTAATGGGTTTCTTCTCTTTGGAAAGATATGGTTTAAGCGAGAGATTGCACATTGTCTCTTGTGAGAGGGAGGCAACTTCAAAGCTATCATCCAAACCGATTTCAATGGGTTTCTTCTCTTTGGGAAGAGATGGTTTAAGAAAGAGATTGCCCATTGTCTCTCGTGAGACGGAGGCAGCTTTGAAGCTATCATCCAACCACTTTCAATGGTCACGACATTGTTTCCCTTGATAATTGATCGTGTATTACATTTTTGCATGCTCTTTAAGGTTTTCTTCTAGACCTCTAATTTTGGCACTTTAGCCTTTTCACAAGGGCTATTAGCCTTTGGGGTTTTCACCTCAAGCTCTTTGTTTAGCGGGCTGGCTTTAAGATTAAAGCTTGACCTTTTTTCTTCTAAGCTACCTTGGATTTTTTCTTGACAGCAACCCTTGTCTTAGTTTGGAGCCTTGTGATAGAATTCAAGGGGAGTGTATAAATAAATGCTCCTTGTACGCTAATAAGTTAAGGCTCTCCAAAGTGGTGATGCTCTAGCCACTCGGATGATTATCACTCTGTTGGGATATTCCTTAAAAGTATGATCAAATCCATACATAACATGCGCCTCCTTATATGGAATCCACACTTAGCATGTGCCTCCTTATGGAATCCACACTTAGCATGTGCCTCCTTATGGAATCCACACTTATAGCACGTGCCTCCTTATGGAATGACATTGAGGTTTGGCACTAGATTCGGCGTTGGACTTAGGATACTTGGTATTACAGTCGCTCTATGAGGACACTTGGCAACACCATGTAGGCCCCTCCAATGAAAACATTATGAAGAGGTGGCTTGTGTGACATATTATTGAAGTCTCTTGCACTTTATTGCACCATAGCTTCAAACAAGGAGGCCTAGTCAAGTTGGGGGTTACTCTAGATATCCATATGAATTATATTGATCATACGACTCTCAGCGCGTGTATATACATGCAATTATACACGCTTTATTACACGCGAGAACTTTATTAAGAAAAACTCCATTCTTTTACAAAATTAAAAACCATTTTCTTTAAACCATCTCATAGTACATTACAGTTATATATCATTACACAATCCCACTACATGCATTTACAACAATGAAATATATTCAAAAATAAATCATGAGATGATAATTAAAAGACAACATATACAATAGAAATGTCATCAATTTAGAACGATACAGTGATGGATTGGTTAGGGTTTGATCTCATCTTCAATAAGATCCATCCTTGCCAAACGATCAACATCAATATCCATTTGATCAATTTGTAAGGCTACAATTAAACTATCGATATTCTCTCCATTGATAATGGTATCGATGCCCAGATCATCCTCATTAACATCACCATCATCCTCATGATCATCCTCATGATCATGAGAAATGGCACGCTCATTCTCATTATCATGATCATCTCTTATTTCTCACCAACATCTTCATTGGCATGTTAGACATCATCTTCATTGCGGCTTGTTACATCCTCCATATGCTCCATATCAGTGAATGTATGTAATATACCCATCGTCACTAATAAAGAAATGTCCATGTAATTATGAGTTTTTATGGTATAAAAATCAATGATTTTATTATTTGAGTCATTTCTACTTAGAATCTTCAAATTCTGAGCCCAAATTTGGAATTTGCGTGCGATTTTACCCTAATATAAGATTTTACAGCATCCAAAACGGACACCGGATCAAGCCTATACGCAAATTTCAGTCATTTTAGTTAAAAAACGGCGACCTTTAAACCTTAATAAATGCACGACCGGGCGTCCGATTGACGAACAGTCTGAACCCCTACGACCAGGAGAACCTCTCGGACAAAAAAAAAAATTTGCCCCCCGGGGCGGTCCGGCACGCAAATCGAGGCGGGCACCCCAAATTTGGGTACCCCGCCCCAAAAATTTGGGTCGTACACACTTACTAGGGTGCCCGTACAATGGCTGCCCAAGAACCAAAGGATGGCCGCCCACTGTATGGTCCCCACGCACCCCTACGTGGACACCCATGCTGTCCCATACCAGATAAGGTACATGCGTACCACTCCTTTCCCGGACAACCGACACCGTACCTTTCCCCTGGACCCATGCAGGCCACTGATCCATAGCCTTTGAAGGTACACTGTCCTTTTGTCCTTGCTTTGCGCAGCGCCCGTACCCTCACCCCTCAGCTATATAAACCCCTGGGGTGCTCCACCATAGACGGCACACATCTCTGTACTGCGTATGCCCTGTTGTACCGCCGTCCGTATCGCCATCCGTCCCTGTGTAGCGTACTTGCTGTAGTACAGCCGCCCTTGTAGCCACCCCTCTCATCACCCCCCCATTTGCGTAGACTTTAATAAGGGTTTTTTGCCTTAAGAAAGGGTTCGTGCGTCATACTCTTTTGCTCATACGGTGAGCAAACAAACTCAAAATTCAGATCCGACTGAAGCGTTTCGATCGCAGCAGCCAGCTCTACAAGGCGATGCCTAAGATGGCCTCTTCTTGGAGACGTCAAAATATTACCTCAAGAGGAGCGCGCAATAACGAGATTAGGGAAGATACTCCCAATGCGGCTCTAGCCCTCCCTTTTCAAGCTCCTCAAGGAAATGGTGGCCAGGTTAGCTTGGTTAATTTTTAAAAGAAGAGATTTTTCTTAAATTAGTGTTAACGAATGGTATCTTTCCCTTTTAAAATGACGACATAAAAATTGTATGAAGTTACGAATTATGTGATGCTATATTCGATAAATTGCGTTGAAATTGTTATCTTCACGAATTGTGAATGCTATATTTAATAAATTTCATTGAAGTTATTATCTTTAGAATTCAAGATTTTTTTTGGCTTCAACGCTAACTCCGTTCCATGCTTGTGTAGCCGGGCGGCGTCATTAGTAGCAAAAGCTTGGGAATGGCCCAAGGTATCCCTCATACCATTGGGACAATAAGGATCGCCGATTGAGGCGAGAGATTATGAGGCTGCCTAGTTCTGAGGGCCCAGGCTAGTGCGGTAAATAAGCCCACCCTAGTGCGCAGACATCCCTTTGAGGAGCGGGAGGATCAAGCGATGGAGCCTGAGAGGGCGACAGGCCGGCTTGAGTCCTCGCCAGCGGGGCGGCCGACGATGAGGTGTATCATCCCGTAGGGTTATGCCCAGCATGTAGAGGCTGGAAGGCCGAATTCTAGATCATCGGCAGTATAAGAATAAGAGAGCCAGTTTGGCTTGTATGGAATTAATTCATGTATAAACTTTTTATATAAATATATCTTGTCTTTGGCATGATTGTAGAAAACAAATTGATGTGTGAGGAGGGTGGAAAGTGGGAGGATGGAATGCCCCGACGGCACCATCCTACGGACGGGTGGACCCGATTAGTCGGGTAGCTTTCCAACAAATTAAGTGAAAGCCCTACGCTAGATAATTATGTTCTTGGGCATCTCTACTCTAGAAGACTAGGCCAACGGCTGTGCCTTGCATAAGATGAGGAAAAAAGCGTTCTCTCTAGAAATCAAGTCTAGTCACTTGCCCATTTTATGATCAATTGCCTTATGGGTGATTTGATGTTTAGAAAATCACGCTCCCCCTGCGGGATAGAGCTAGGTCATACCTATGAATCGTATCCTTGAATCTCTACAGGGTCAAGGTGTCGATGAATAGGAAATTTTTTCCAAGATAAGACTTAGTGGACTATCTTAAGTGTTTCCCCTATTTTAGAAGGGAGGAACCTTACAATTGGTATCAGAGCGAGTTTAGCTCCTAGGAATTGCCATTTAAGGACTGTTTTGTAATAAATGTTTTACCTAACATAATGCTAACTAGTAAAAACATCCTACTAAAACAAATAAGTTGAATTGATGTCTGAATGATTGTAGGAAGAGGAAGATGCCTACTCCAAGTTTCTAGTTTTCCAATGCATCTTCAAGATTGCTAGTCACTCCTCGAATTTTGAGTTCCGCAACACCATGGTACAGATATTAGAGAAGATATCCCTCCCTCATTTCTCTCGTATTCAAAGAGGATGGGGTAGAGATTTTTGGAGTCGTGGGCCGAGATACTTCTTCATCCGAGCAGATCAAATTGGGAACCTCACCACCGACCTTAAGTGGATTCGTTGGATTGAAAAGCTGAAGATGATCTGTTTATTTTGGTTCGTCGGTACCCCCAGGGCCGACACCTCTGTGACTATAGATGGGGTTCGCATACCTCAGGATCGCTGGGTGTATGACAAAGTGATGCAGGTCTTACCTGCTGATAGAGTAGCTGTGTTGGGATCTACCCCAATCCAGAGTTTACCACCCTTACCATCAGTTTTTAGAGTCTTAGAAACTACAGCGGAATCCCCATATTTCACCTATGTGGACCGCTCTACCCTTATGTCATAGTCAAGCCTAGAAATTTCCCTTGATGTCAAATAAGACTAATTATATTAGTCTCAGATCTTTGTAATAAAACTTGTCCTTGTAAATATTTGAAAATAAAATAATTTCAATGTTTTACTCTCCAAAAATAAGCGTTGTGCAAATATGAATCTTGTAATCTTAAAATTGTTTTTACAATGATGGCCAGGACGACCACCCTCCACTTCCCCGTGCGCTTTACACCGATACCCAGGAGAAGAAGCTCCTGCTCAAACAAATGCAACCTCCCTCCTTTAAAGGAGAAGGTTCAAAGGTTGAGAAGGATGCTGAAGTCTGGATTGAGGCGATGGACGATTATTTCTCTGCTGCCGGTACTGGAGTAGCAAATCAGTCTATGCTCGCACGGTTTCGCCTCATCGGAGATGCTAAACTCTGGTGGAAATAGTGGTGCCGTGACAAGGAAGTCACCGAGCATTCTCAAACGTGGGAAGACATCAAGCAGGCAGTGAAGGAAAGATATCTTCTCCCATCCCATGAATCCATAAAGATGAATGAGTTTTTTAGTCTTAGGCAGTGCAGCTTAACTCTTGAGGACTACTATTCCAAATTTATCACCCTTCGGAAGTATGCCCTAGCTATGACTACTTCCCAGCAAGTGGCTCGTTTCTGCCAAGGGCTAAATGAACCCTTAGATTCCCGCCTTGAAGCAATGAGGTCAAGCACATTATAGGATGCTCTCATATGAGCAAAGCCCCTTGTGAAAGAAATGAAGGCTAACAAACCGAAGAATCAAAAGAGATCTTACCCTGAGGCAAATCTTAAAGATCAACCCTATAAGAAACCCCAACAGAATTTCCCCTACTACAATAGAGGGCGACAAGGCAACTCTTTTGTCCCCCGCTCGTATGTTGCTTCTTCTAGAGAAGGCCCTCTGTGTTTTGAGTGCAATGAGCCGGGACACTTTAGAGCCAACTGTCCCAAGATGGCAACTTCATTTCCCCAAAGTAACAGAGGAAATCAAGGCCGTGGAACCCCTATCCACCAGGGTGCAAGAGGCAGTGGCCGTGGCAGAGGCCGCGGAGGAGCAGTTGCTAGGACTGCTTGTGTTATAAGTGAAGAACCGACCTTGGAAACGGCTAAAGAAGAGCGCGCCACCGTCCATGCGGCAGTGGAACACCAAGGTCCGAATAAACAATTTGGTGTAATCCAAACCCCCGCCACTCATCACGGTAAGCCATTTCAGCTTTTGATTGATTGTGGCAGTACCATTCATTCCTTTCTCCTAGGTGTTTGTAAAAATTAAACTTGGGTCAAAAAAAAGCTAGAAGAATGATTGTAGAGTTAGCCAGTGGGAAAGAAGTAGTATCTCGCCACTCTATAGGAAACCTTGATTTTGAGCTGGGTAATGAGCAAACTCATGGTCACTTTAGAGTCTTGCCATTAGGAATTTATGATGGAATCCTTGGGATGGATTGGTTAATTGCAAACAAAGCTAGTATTCATTGTAACCAAGGGACTATCACTTTTGAAAATGAGCATGGCCAAGTAATATCTGTTCAGGGGATCACAGGAAAACCTAAATCTAGGGTAGTCAAGGCAAAACATCTTCTCAAGGGAACATGTAAGGGTCAGCAAGTTTTCTTAGTCAAACTCAACAAAGTCATTGAACCTAGTATGGAGACAGAACCCTCTTGGCTCCAAGAATTCTCTGACATCTTCCTTGACGAGCTTACAGGGTTACCGCCTCCTCGAGAAGTCGATCATGAAATCGAGGTGATCCCTGGAGCTCAACCCGTCTCAAAAACTCCCTATAAAATGTCCCTTCCTGAAAGAAGGACGGAACTCTCCGCCTCTGCATAGATTATCGAGGGCTAAATCAAGTCACTGTCAAGAAGAATAAGTATCCTATCCCTCGCATCAACGAACTTCTTGACAGGCTTCATGGAGCCAAATTCTTCTCAAAAATAGATTTGAAGTTTGGTTACTATCAGATCAAAGTCAAGGAAGCAGATATACCCAAGACAGACTTTAATACCCGTTATGGCCACTATGAGTTTACTGTAATGCAAGATATATTCCGTCCTTACTTGGATGAATTTTTGCTTGTTTTCTTTGATGACATCTTAATCTACTCCAAATCAATGGAAGAGCATGAGGAGCATGTGCGTAGAGTTCTACAATTGCTGCGCAGACACAAACTCTATGCCAAGAAGAGCAAATGTACCTTCTTTACTCATCAAATTGAGTATCTTGGATTCATCGTCTCCAAAGATGGCATCTCAGTAGACCCCGCCAAGGTCAAGGATATTCTAGAATGGCCACCCCCTAAATCAATTCGTGAAGTTCGTGGGTTTTTGGGAATCACAGGTTGGTATAGGATTTTATCAAAGATTATGCCTTGGTAGCTGCACCTCTGACGGATCTTCTTAAGAAGGATTGCAAAATAGTGTGGCTGCCAATCCATCAAAACAGTTTTGATCAGCTCAAGGTCATTATTACTTCTGTCCCAGTCCTGAAACTTCCTGATTTTGCCAAGGAATTTGAAGTAGTTACTGATGCTAGTAGTCTAGCACTTGGTGGTGTCTTAGGCCAAGAAGGAAGACCAGTTGCTTATACTTCCCGCAAGCTGAAGCAATATGAGGCAAATTATGCCACCCATGATTTGGAGCTCTTGACAGTTGTTCATTGCCTCAAATTATGGAGACATTATCTCTTGGGGAGTAAATTCCAGCTGGTAACTGATCACAAAAGTCTAAAGTGGATCTTCACCCAGCCTAACCTCAACATGCGGCAAAGGAGATGGATTGAAATTCTACAAGAATATGATTTCGACATCAAATTCCGCCCTGGGAAAGATAATGTGGTAGCAGATGCACTTAGCCGTAAATCTTTCTTGAGTGCTATTTCAATGCCAAATAATCCCATTCTGGTCAAGGTGGAAGAAGTCTCATCTCATGATCCAGATTATCAGAGAATGATGAAATTAGTAGAAGAAGGGGAAAATTCAAAGAAAGAGAAGAATCTAATCAAGGGATACTCCACTCATGAAGGAAGCCTCTACTTCAATCACATGCTATGTATCCCTAAGGATCCTGCTTTAAAGAAACTAATCCTCCATGAAGCTCATGATAGCCCTGCTGGCTGCAGGACACCCAGGCTATGCAAAAACATTAAATGTCGTAAGAAGGAACTTTCATTCGGCAAGCTTGAAAAATGATGTCCTTCGGTACTTGAAGCAATGTCTCTCATGCCAAAGGATCAAAGCTGAAAGAGTCAAGAAGCCTGGAAAACTTCAACCCTTAGATATTCCCCAAATGAAGTGGGAGTGCATTAGTATGGATTTTGTCACAAGTCTTCCCACTATTCAAGGAGGATATGACTCCATTCTGGTAGTAGTGGACTTACTTACCAAAGTAGCTCACCTTATACCAGCAAAGAAGACCTTCAAAGCTTCTGATGTTGCTTGAGTATTCATCAAGGAAGTCCTCAAACTTCATGGTCTCCCAAAAAGGATAGTAAGTGACCGAGATTCTGACTTCACTTCAAAATTCTGGCAGTCCTTATTTCAAGCCCTGGGAACTCAACTTTGCTTTAGCACAGCTTATCATCCAGAGACCGATGGCCAGACTGAGAGAGTCAATCAAGTAATTGAAGACATTCTCAGAGCATACTATGGACAGGAACCAAGAAGGTGGATTCAATACCTTCCTCTGGTAGAATTTGCCTACAATGTGTCTTATCATCAAAGCATAGGAATGTCACCATTCAAGGCACTCTATGGGCAAGAATGCCTGTCTCCTCTAAATTTCTGTGATCCAACCATAAGGAAAATGCTCGAAGAAATGGAGGAACAAACCAAGGCAATCCAAAAGGATATTAAAGCTGCCCAAGATCGACAAAAGCTTTATGCTGACAACAAGAGGTCTGAAAGGATCTTCAAGGAAGGAGACAAAGTTCTTCTACGAGTGCGACCCAAAAGAAGTTCTCTATCACTTGGGAAATATGAGAAGCTCAGCCTAGGAGTCCTTGAATTACAGCCCAGTAGTATCATAGATTCTAGGAAAAGGCAACTCCGAAATAGAACTCTTGTAGAACATCTAGTACAGTGGAAAGATTACCCTGAAGAGGATGCAACTTGGGAAGATGAAGCTACACTCTTAAAGGATTATCCCCAATTCACGACAAGATGAGGACATCTCGATTTCTTTAAGGGGGGAAGGATGTAGCATACCCATCGTTATCACTAATAAAGAAATGTCCATGTAATTATGAGTTTTTATGGTATAAAAATCAATGATTTTATTATTTGAGTCATTTCTACTTAAAATCTTCAAATTTTGAGCCCAAATTTGGAATCTGCATGCGATTTTACCCTAATATATGATTTTACAGCATCCAAAACGGACACCGGATCAAGCCTATACGCAAATTTCAGTCATTTTAGTTAAAAATGGCGACCTTTAAACCTTAATAAATGCACGGTCGGGCGTCCGATTGACGAACGGTCTGAACCCCTATGACCAGAAGAACCTCCCGGATAAAAAAAAAATTCGCCCCATGGGGCGGTCCGGCACGTAAATCGAGACGGGCGTCCCAAATTTGGGTACCCTGCCCCAAAAATTTGGGCCGTACACACTTACTAGGGTGCCCGTACAATGGTCGCCCAAGAACCAAAGGACGGCCCCCCATTGTATGGTCCCCACGCACCCCTACGTGGACACCCATGCTGTCCCAGACCAGATAAGGTACATGCGTACCACTCCTTTCTCGGACAACCGACACCGTACCTTTTCCCTGGACCCATGCAGGCCACTGATCCATAGCCTTTGAAGGTACACCGTCCTTTCGTCCTTGCTTTGCGCAGCGCTCGTACCCTCACCCCTCAGCTATATAAACCCCCGGGGTGCTCCACAGATGGCACGCATCTCTGTACTGCGTATGCCCTGTTGTGCCACCGTTCGTACCGCCGTCCGTCCCTGTGTAGCGTACTTGCTGTAGTACAGCCGCCCTTACAGCCACCCCTCTCATCACACCCCCTCATTTGCCTCTTCTTAGATAAGCTAATTTTCCTCCATCCCCCTCGTGCTAGGAGGCAGTATCCTTAACTCTTCTCCCCCCCCCCCCCCCCCCCCCCCCGGTGTGTGAATAGACTTCCAACAGCCCCTCACAGCCCTCTCCACGTTTTTTTGCCTTAAGGACATCTCACAATCCCCCCCCATTTGCATAGACTTTAATAAGGATTTTTTGCCTTAAGAAAGGGCTCGTGCGTCATACTCTTTTCCTCATACGGTGAGCAAACGAACTCAGAATTCAGATCCGACTGAAGCGTTTTGATCGCAGTAGCGAGCTCTACAAGGCGATGCCTAAGATGGCCTCTTCTCGGAGACGTCAAAATATTGCCTCAAGAGGAGCGCGCGATAACGAGATTAGGGAAGATGCTCCCAATGCGGCTCGCCCTCCCTTTTCAAGCTCCTCAAGGAAATGGTGGCCAGGTTAGCTTGGTTAATTTTTAAAAGAAGAGATTTTTCTTAAATTAGTGTTAACAAATGGTATCTTTCCCTTTTAAAATGACAACATAAAAATTGTATGAAGTTACGAATTATGTGATGCTATATTCGATAAATTGCGTTGAAATTGTTATCTTCACGAATTGTGAATGCTATATTTAATAAATTGCATTGAAGTTATTATCTTTAGAATTCAAGATTTTTTTTGGCTTCAACGCTAACTCCGTTCCGTGCTTGTGTAGCTGGGCGACATCGTTAGCAAAAGCCCAGGAATGGCCCAAGGTATCCCTCATACCATTGGGAGAATAAGGATCGCCGATTGAGGCGAGAGATTATGAGGCTGCCTAGTTCTGAGGGCCCAGGCTAGTGCGATAAATAAGCCCAGGCTAGTGCGGTAAATAAGTCCACCCTAGTGCGCAAGGCCCAGGCTAGTGCGGTAAATAAGCCCACCCTAGTGCGCAGACATCCCTCTAAGGAGCGGGAGGATCAAGCGATGGAGCCTGAGAGGGCGACAGGCCAGCTTGAGTCCTCGCTAGCGGGGCCGACGATGAGGTGTATGGTCCCGTAGGGTTATGCCCAGCATGTAGAGGCTGGAATGCCGAATTCTAGATCATCGACAGTATAAGAATAAGAGAGCCAGTTTGGCTTGTATGGAATTGATTCATGTATAAACTTTTTATATAAATATATCTTCTCTTTGGCATGATTGTATTGTGTAAAAAGGCTGTTTTAACAAACCTTGTGAAAAAGGGCCTTAATTAAGGAATATATTTATTTATGTCAAACAGTGTGGTAGGATTAATTAGAAAACAAATTGATGCGTGAGTAGGGTGGAAAGTGGGAGGATGGAATGCCCCGATGGCACCATCCTATGGACGGGTGGACCCGATTAGTCGGGTAGCTTTCCAACAGATTAAGTGAAAGCCCTACGCTAGATAATTAGGTTCTTGGGCAACTCTACTCTAGAAGACTAGGCCAGCGGCTGTGCCTTGTATAAGATGAGGAAAAAAGCGTTGTCTCTAGAAATCAAGTCTAGTAGTTGCCCAATTTATGATCAATTGCCCTATGGGTGATTTGATGTTTAGAAAATCACGCTCCCCCTGCGAGATAGAGCTAGGTCATACCTATGAATCGTATCCTTGAATCTCTACAGGGTCAAGGTGTCGATGAATAGGAAATTTTTCCCAAGATAAAACTTAGTGGACTATCTTAAGTGTTTCCCCCATTTTAGAAGGGAGGAACCTTACAATGTATTATACATCACTTTGGAACGTGGTGCAATAGGGATGACGTACCACCATTTAATGTCATGCACCATTGGCAGATAGATAACCTACTCAAATACACATACTACAATAATTAATTAGCATATCAAAAGTCAAGGGGTACGCGAGCTTAGATATATATGTACATGAAACACATTAATAAAAAAAATTCATACCTGCTCACATTGTTGTGGCAATACGAGCCTATTTTTCTTTGTTTGCCAAAACTTTGTTGAGTCAATAGTTACATAGCCATTTGCATGGCGTTTTATCGTTGCATTAGGCCCTTTTTCCACCATGTTCATTTGCCATTTGACATCCAAAACATACACAAAGAAGCGACGAAAGTCAAGCCTAAATGTGTCTTGGATTGTGCCACAATAATCATCCATTTTTCCATTAGCTCCCTCAAAGATACTAATGACACCGCAATCTTGTGTATTCCTCGTTTCATCAATTCTTTGTGTTCGAAAATGCTTGCCTTCACACCATATAGCATTGAACATAGTGCACTGGACCAAAATAGAAGCAATATTTGTGTAAGCAATGTGAATAAATATTAAAAGCAAATCACTTACAACTAATGCAAAACATTAGTTCTATGTACCTTTAACATGCATCCTCGTGCATCCTCCCATTCTTCCGCCATGATATGCAGCCCCTCGTCGCTCTCTGCTCTCTACATTTCCTCATGCAACCAATGAACATGGATATCATTCGGAAGTGTTGCTAGATGCTTAGGGTACGCCTTACGAGAGCCATGTTGCCTTCGAAAGAGAGCTCTTTCTGCTTGCCTTTTTATCTTTGCATCCTCATATCTTGTGACCCATCTGCTCAACACATCACTATTAAGGATGCAAGTGAAATTGAGATCATCAATCAATGTTCTGTTAATTACTTTACTCTATCCTTTTCCTTGAGGCACAATAGAAGTCATCCTCACACGTCCTCTTCATTGCTCCATAGTCGCGGCAAAGAGCTGTCCACCTGACCAAGAAATTCTGAAATATATACAAGAGACTCTTGTATCAACCAACCCTCGGCCATGCTTCCTTCGGGCCTTTCACTTTGCCTCACAAAGTCTTTTCAGGTCTTCATGAAGCGCTCTAGGAAGAACATCCAACGTGCATGCACAGTGCCACATAAAGCAATTTCATCCACTAAATGCACAATGAGATGTAGTTGACTTGTGAGAATGGTTCGCGAAAAAGTCTCCTCTACCAAACAAACCACCTCCACTGCCATAACACGCGCATCATCCAACATGGTTGGATCAATTGCTTTGGAACTAACATATCTGAAAAATAAATGAATAGTACGTTATACCTCATACACGTTCATTTTGCAAGGTATAATGAAGGGTGATCTGACATGGGTTTTACATACCTCACAAGCTCGCCCATCTTATAAATACATTTTTTCAAACTCTTGTTTACACAATGGTCGATGCTAGTAGGTAGTATGAACTGCGCACATAAGAGCACATGTATGTATGGTTTATGGCATTACAAAATTTAATTTCAATTTACAAGACTTGGAAAACACTTACTTGGAGCATCTTGTGCCAATCGTGGGACTTCAACCCATATAGTTGCTCAACGCCTCTTTTCTTAGTGGTTGTAAAGGCTCCCTTCAATGATCTCATGCATCCAGTGGGAGTACGCAAAGTGGTGATGGCCTGCTTTACCTACTTCTCCTCTTTCTTTGATATAATCCATGGTGCAGGCGGAAGACGAACGTGCCCACCCTCCTCTCGTGGCCAAGCTTGACGCATATGTCCTGCGACCCGCAAGTCCTCCCGTACGCTAACATTGTCTCGTTTACCAATAACATGTTCCCAAATACCAGATCCCACATTCTTGAAGATGTGCATGGGATCAAGAAGATGGTTGATCTTAAGATGGGTCCAATATGGTAGCCGAAAAAAATGGAGTACCTACACAAGGGATTTCTCTATGTGATCTTTAATCCAATTAGAGACTACACAAAACAAGATTGAAAAACATTACTGTACCTGTTCATGCCATCTGGAGGAAAAACATTTGTAGACTCCCAAATACGCTTCCAATCTTTTGCACGAAGTATTTATGGAGGAATGTTACTCTTACTAGTAGCAACATATTTAGGATGATCTGACGGGAGAAATCGATGATGATTATCGAATATGGTCTTACACAAACCGTCAGCATACTCATGTACTAAAACGAAGGGCCACAAACAGGACATGCATGTTTACCCGATGTTTTCAAACCTGTTAAAATATAAATAAAAGTTAGAATAATAAAGTCAATAGTTATAATTAATATAGCCAATAGTATTAGAGTAGGGAGGTAATTAGAATTCTTACCAGAACAATCGCTGTATCCTGGAAAGTCATGAAGTGTCCACATCAACACTGCTTTTAAGTCATGAAGTGTCGAGAGGAGGGAGGCCTACTAATGTCCACCACCGCAACACCTCTCCATAGTTCCTCCAACTCATTAATCAACGGTTCGAGATAAACATCCATATGCTTGACTTTATGTTTCCCTGGAATTAGAAGGGATAACATAAGATGTCCCTTCTTGATCGCCATTGATGGTGGAAGGTTGTAATTCACTCCATCCATACCTAGGCCAAGTCTCAAGTTTCTGGGCTCTGTTTTAAAGCTGGGCCACTCATCTTCAATATGCTTCCAAGCAGGAGTGTCTGCGGGAATTCTCCACATGCCATCATCCGATCGATGTGAGGAATGCCATGACATGAGCTCTGCTATGGATTTGCACTTGAACATATATTTGATGCGAGGAATTATAGGAAAGTGTCACAAGACTTTACGAGGTACATCAAAACTCTTCACATCTGTTCTATACCTTCCTTCACCACCACAAGTGGGACAATGTCAAGCCTCCTTATGCGTCCCATGAAAGAGAATTCAATCATTGACGCATTCATGTATGCGATCATATTCCAATCCTCCAAGAGATGTCACATAGCGCCTCGCTATGTCTCTTGAGGTGGGTAGTCTATTCCCCTTTGGAAGCATGTTTGATAATAGCCTGTATCCAATATCATCAATTAGCCCTAAACCGTAAACCCTAAACCACTAATTCGAATTTGCAAGTTAGAATGCTTACTTCAATAATGCGTCAAGACTTGCATTGCTCCATCCATAAACTGTTTGTATATTGAGTAGTTCAAGTGAAGCACGTAAAATAGAGAGTGTGCACCCTTCAAAAACTGGTGTCGATGAAGCCTTGTAAATATGCTCTTGTTCCATATCATCGTTGTCCATACCTTTGGGATCATCCTTAAAAAGATACCGCACCATATCATCAAACACTTCCTCTTCCACAACTTCGTGGGGTGCAGGACTATTGTCATCCCTTTCCCACTCATCTCTGACAATAGATCTCGAAGCTCCAGCATCATCTCGTCGATGCTTTGCGTGCTCTCGCCATGCGTAGGGCACCATGTTAGGGTGTGTACTGCATCGTGCTTCAATTAGAGTATATATATTAGAACTCCATTAATTTAATTTGGATACCATGAGTCATTTGAATACTATCAATTTACATCTACTCACCTCTAAACCTGTTTGATTCCATTCTCCATACATAGAGATGTGATTCAAGGTAATTCGACACGCTCGTACAATGCATCCTTGACATCGATTATACATACACTTGATCCTTTGTCCCAACCACACATCGCGATTACGATGACGCATTGTCTCATCCTCACCAGAACTGCTTGAGGAGGTTGATGACATCCTATGTACAAAAGAGCAAACACATAATCATAATCAGTATAAAAAGTTTCTATATCTTGTGTCAATCGCGTGTAACAGCACATCTATATCCTTAAAATCGCGTGTATAAACGCGGCTGTATCTTGTGTTAATTACGTGTAAAAGCACGTCTCACTATTTTAAATCGCGTGTAACAGCACGTCTACATCCTTAAAATCGCGTGTATAAACGCGGCTGTTTTATTATACATGCAAAAATACACGTGCTCCTACACGCGACCACCTGTCTATACCTAAAATAACCCGCCGCCTTCTCCAAAAAACCATTTTCAAACTCATCTTTCCTCTCCTTCGTCTGCCTCTTCCAACAGAGCACTAAAGCCAAGTGCAAGGAGCAGACATGGGTGCAAGGAGCAGACATGGGTGAAGGAAACCAGCAAAAAAGAAGACTCACTTTTTCAGAGGTGAGTCAGTTTGTCCTTTGTCCTGTCTCTTTCCTTCCATTTGTTTATGCGATTGTCTCTTTTCCTTATGCGATTGTCTCCGTCCTTCTCTGGTCGTGCCTGCTTATGTACTTTTGTGAACGATTGTGACAGTCTTGGGTTTTTTTATCAAAAATTTTTTTGTGCAAGCCGCGTGTAGGAACGCGTGTATGTCTGCGTGTACCCTGTTTGCACAGACTGTTCACGCGTATATACACACATTTTTGGATGGGTTTTTACACGATGCGACTGCGCAGACTGTTCACCCATGCTTGCAATCCAACTCAAGAGAGAGATTATCCCATCTACATATGGCTTGCCTTCACAAAATCATATGTGCTAGCTTGCATTTGTGCTTTGATACATAGAGTGATTCCCTTCATGCGACTGTGCTTTGATACATAGAGTGTTTCCCTTGATGGATCGTTCATGTATATACTTTTATTTTTGCAGATTCTTCATGGATCCAGGTTCTTCATCCAATCCATTTGAATACGGCACTTGGATGATGGAGATGCTAAATCATTTTGGGTGCCATCTTGGTCCAATTGAGCTTGCAGAGTACATATATGCCCATCCCCCTCCTGGATTGCCTGGTATCTATACCTCGCTCCCGAGTATCCATGTCACTCCACTGCCGTTGTAGAGCGGTTCTCTCTACTGTGCAATATAGAGTACTATCGATCAACAAATGTGTTGAGAAACACAATGTCAATCCGAGGACTCGACCCGATTAGTGCATGAAGGCTTATCCCTTGCGGGAGAGCTCACATACACGAACCACCACTTGACGATTCAACCATTCAACACCTCAATCAATCTCTCAATCCCTTAAACCCACTACACTAATCAAGAGAACAAGCAATGCATGGCAATCTCTTAATCCCATTCAAACATTGATTAAATCTTAGCTTTCCCTAATGCCAGCAAATCTATAAGCGTGCATCTACTAACCCACAAGCTTAAGCAAGCATAGAATGTAACATTCACAAACCCACAAGCTCATAGAGAGATTCTATCCATGAATAACTCATTGCCAATGAATTGGGCAAGAGCTTGCATCAATGGAGACTGCACACACACACACACACACTACAAGCATGCAACATACACAAGAGAAAGAAAGAAGCATTCAACTAATCATAGATTAATCTACTTCAATGATGCTAAAACAGATTAAGAGAATGAAGTGGAGCTATACTCATTGGAGCTTGATGCTCATTAGAGTATAATAGAGAGAGAGTTAGAGAGTTGCCATAGCTTGAGAGTTCAAGAGCTTCACTCAATAGCTTATGAGAATGGCCAAAAACGTCCACTTTCTTTAGCTAACATCTCTTTTATAGAGATGTCACTAACCCTAACCCTAGGCTTCTTTCACACATGGGCAGACAACCCCATAAGTGAGCCTTGCTTAATACACTTAGAACTCTCATTTAGAACCCACATTGGCTTAAAACGATTTACATTGCACTTCGGCACAAAAATATGGAAAAATTATGTGCGTCTTTATGTTCCCATGGCTACAATCCCGCTCTCTCGCATTAATTGCTTGCTTTCGGCCTCCTTCCATAATCCGTGTTCCCGAGGAACATTCCTCCCTTCCTAAATCGCGCACGTCCTCGGGCACGGTAGAAACAAAAGATGCAAAAAACAATGGAAGACAAGTAAAGCCTTTTATTGAAAAAAAAACTAGCAATGACAATCTCACACGTGAGCATGCAAGTGAAAGGCCGATTAGAGTTTTAAAGAGTGCTAAAAGAAGTGAGTAAAGACTAGCCAAAGTGAGACTAAGTGGTAGATAGTGCTATGCAAAGGCAAGTGTGGTTGTACACCGCATGTTATGATCGCAGTCTCAATGTCCTACAAGTGTTTAAGTTATTCCTAAGTGTGGCAACCCTACTCCTAAATATAAGCAATGGTGATTGGACCTTTCTTTCTTTCTTTCTTTCTTTTTTTTGTTTTTTTTCTTTTGTGTGTGTGTGTGTGTGTGTGTGTAAAGAGCAGAAGATTAAAGAGAATTATTATTTTTAGCTTGATAAAGAGGAAGGTTCCATCCCAATGAGACCCAAGCAATGGCCAAGAGACCTCCGCCAAGAGAATCTAAAGGCCTCTAAGTATCTCAAGGGAGACAGACCCTTTTCTTTCTTTCTGACATAAGGAGTACCCCATGAAGATGAGGGCATTGGTCTCGAGGGCCCATAATGTACCCCAGAGTCCTACCAGCATCTATCAAGGCGATAGAGTCCTTGAAGGTCTTCTTCTTTATCTTTTAGACATCGGCCCCAAGGTGCTAAGACAACCCAAGGTCCTACCAAGCATTCCACATGGCCGTAGACACGTCATGTCTCGATTCACTTGTATATTTTTTTTTAGGGCATGAGTTTTGTAAATTTTTTATTAATCGTAGCACCTAGCCCATACCTAAGAGATAGCTACCACTAGGGATAACTAATATACTTCGAGAGCATAAGAACTTGGCATACTCCGTTGGCATATATCTTACACCATCTTCAAATAGAAATACCTTCTACTAAGTCCTCTAAGAATCTAGAAATCACTCACCACATAGTAACAACTAATTTAAAACTTAAACCAGCCAACTGTGTGTGAACATGCAAACAATATATGCAAAAGTGAAAAGCACATAAAGAACAAAAGATTATGATTTGAATACACCTGTTGTAGTGCTCGTTGATGTTGTGCATTTGCATTGATGCATTGCTGATGTGCACATTGCTTCTCTTTGCTCTTTGTAGGCATTGCATGTCTCCCCCTTTCCTAATTTGTGTGCACGGTAGGTGGACTATTGGGGCGTGTTTGTATGCTCTTGTTTAGCTGAGATCTCTGCAAAATGTCTTATTAACAAACAAGAAAAGAAAAAAAAAGAATAAAATTTGTTATCGGTGCCAATCATCGAATATAGCAGAGGAAAAAAACCCAGTGGGAGAAAAGTGCCCTGGCTTGTTGATCTTATTGTGGAGTTGATGAGCTTACCCTTGCACTGGTGGTGGATCCGTATCCACTTCTGCTGGAAAGATGGTATCAATCACTTCAGGATGCAAGGACAACCCTGTACAAAAGCCGGCCTCTGGAGAAGGTGGTAGAGGAAGGAGTGCTTCCTCGCTAAAATATGGCATTGGTTCTATGGGAAGGTTAAGTAGACAATTTTGATTTTGGAATTGCTCAATATAGGTACTCATAGTGATCCAAAATTGACATGTTGAGGCTGGGGGAAGGAGGGCTTGCAAGATAGGTGGATGCAAGTCATTTATGCATGTATCCCTCCATTGTTGTGCTTGAACCTCCTCAGGTAATCTACGTTGATTTGGTCCTCGGTCTGGTACTCTCACATCAAGAAGGTTATGGCGTTCGGGTGTAATTCCCACAATTTGTTTCATTAAGCCCATGCCATATCGTCGAAAGTAAGAGCAGCATAGCCAACAAATGTGTGAAGCTTCTCCTAAAACGAGTTGTGCACACTCTTGACAATGTGGAAATGGATGATGCTGTTGTTAGAATAAAGTGACAAAGTGATGCCCACAGCAAGTTTCACCTAAGGGAGCATAAAAGTACCTAGAATGAGTTTGAAAAGGAGGAGCACTATAACCCCCGCGATGTTCAGGTTGAGTACTATCAGGGTCAATACATGGTGGACATATATCTTGCCAAGTATATCAGGAGGTATCTGGGCATAGAACAATGAAATTTAGAAACTTTGAACTTTATACACTCATATCCATCATTACAATCCCTATCAAAAACAATGTAGATAAGATCATCTCAAAAAGAACACAATCCTGTAAAGGCATAAGGAACCACATTAGTAAAAGTGAGACTATTCAAACACTGATCTACCAAAGAGCTTCAATTGTAGTGTTAATGCCTTACCTTTGGTTTTGGGTATGTCCTTCTTAAGAGGTGGGAAGGATAGCAATTGTCGAGGAATTTGAGCACCAACAGACTTTCCCAATTACACATCAATGCACACACCCGGCTCACTGATTGTCCAGCTTATCCAGTCATGGCACACACCAGACGCCCCTCCGCCCAGTCAGCTGCCTCCGCCTTGACTCCTCTTAGGCGGTCACACACACACCGAGTCCACCAGCTCGTATCACCAGCCACCTTTGCCTCCCAAACGTCTTCAACAAGGCGACTTCTCAGGAGCTCTCTCCCTCTGTCTGTCGCCAGCCCGTCGGTTCCTTCCAGTCGACCGAGGCGGCTCCCCTTTGGTCTTCACTAGCCACTACCTCTCTTCTTCGCCTGCAGCCAGCTGCGCCAATTTGTTGCCAGCTTCCCTGTAAGGTCTCGTCACCAGCATGCGCCCACCACCTTCCAAGCAAGCTTTCCTTCTCTCATGTCTAGCGACGTCGCCCCTCCAGCCCGTCACTCACCACCTCAGCCTGCTAAACATCACAAGGCGGCTACTACCTCTTCGCCTGTGTCTACAGAATCACCTGAACCGCTTCCTCTCGCACAAGGCGGCCACCTTCACTCTGCGTTAGCTCTGCCCCGCTGCTCCAGTCACCGGCTGGACCTGTACGTCGGCGTCTCCAATCGCCCGTAGACCGCCAGCCTCACCTGCCTTCACTACCCGAGAGACCTCCCGGTGCATCACACGGCGACCACCACCTTCTTGTCGTCTGTGTCTGTCTCTGCAGAATCCCCCCAAGGCACAAGGCGGCTACTTTCACTCTTTCCATTGGCTCTCCTCTAAATCACTAGAGGGGCCCCTTCCCTCTCTGCGTCTGTTTGCACAAGCACCCAGCCAGGCATTCTCTTTACACAAGGCGGCCCATTATCTTACCTAGAAACCGTGACTCGCCAGCCTTTTTCGCCAACCTTCCAGACCTCCTTTCACGTGCTGGCGGCTACGTTGGCAACCAAGCTAT
The DNA here is from genome assembly GCF_041138505.1 of Cibotium barometz. Taxonomy (NCBI): domain Eukaryota; kingdom Viridiplantae; phylum Streptophyta; class Polypodiopsida; order Cyatheales; family Cibotiaceae; genus Cibotium; species Cibotium barometz. The sequence goes on along the minus strand of NC_141100.1, from coordinate 5,239,704 downwards.
CCTCCCACGTGGCTCCTTACCAGCTGGCCACTTATATTATTTTTATTATTTTTCTAAAGCCTAAAAGATGGCCACCCCAAATGCCTTCCATTTCACACCAAATTAAAGGCAACCTTAGCCACATCAATATTCAATTGCCCTCCATGCTTCCACACCTTCAAATACAACCTGTAAAAGTCCACTCATTTCTTGGGACGCGCACACATTCAGAGCTGCCAAACAGCTGATACCACCTGCAGGCTGACCTCACTCCGAAAGCTGACCTCACTCCGAACAGGCCTGTACAAGCCCAAATCAAAACCATCCACCTTGTACATCTGCCAAGGCATTCCCGAGCAAAACTCTCACACATGCCATGCATCCATATGTACACAAGCCCAAAACACCTCTCAGGAAAACGCCTGACATACTTTGCCAACCCCCCCCCCCGTTTGCTAGAGCATTCATGCTCAGCAGCAAAAAGATAAATTCCAATAGCTATCCACCACCAGGATCAAAAGGGAATCTTGGTACATCTACCTTCCAATCCTTCAAGCATTTTCCTCTGTCAAATTATCATTGATATATCCTGTTATGGTCTTCCACTTTCAGCAACCCCCTGAGCTCTTCATATATGGCTTCATCAATATATACTGCATTTCCTTCTCCATACCAACTCACATCGTCTTGTGAAGGAAACAACCATTCTTCACCTCTACTCCCTTCTGACACATTTGATTCCCACTCATAATCATATACTGATTTAACAAACACTTGATCTTCAACTCCCACCTCATGATCATCCAATTTTCAACCTGCATCATTGGCTTCCAACATTCCCTCTGAACAAACTGCCAAACCAAGACTATAGCCAAACCACTCACCCATATGCTGAGCATCAACATGTGGTGTGTCCACCATAAACCCATTTCCCTTCAGCCCATCAACATCAAACACAGCAACTTCATGCACTGTAGACTCATCATTGTCACTTTCCTGTAGTTTCTCCAGCTTCAAGACCATTGGTGATCCTTCAAGATTCTCCACATCTTGCACAGGCATCCCTACCAAGTCTTGGTCCCCTCGACCAACAACAATAGCCTCACATGCATTCTCACTACTGACAACCGACTCATTCTCTTGGGCATGACAAGGAACACACACCTTATGATCAGCAACCGCACCTGCGAAATCTATCACGTCATCATCCAAAGCAGCATCCAACTCATCATCAGTCACACCATCACTCCCTTCCTGCACAACTGGTATGCAAGTAATCTTCTCTAAGGAAGCCAACTCCAACAGATCATCCAATGCATTATCAAGACTCATCATCCAAAGAGCATTCCAAATCACTTTCCACAACAGCATCGACATACGATTGCAAGGACATCTCTTCCTCTACACAAATTGGCACCTCCATCTCTTCATTCGGCATAATAACGTCTTCGTCGACAACCCCACTTTCCAAAAACGATGGCTTCTCTTCACAAGTCCTGTCAAGCACTCCTTTTGCTTTGGCTTTTTAACCTGTATGGAATCCTCATTCGGACACCCTTTCAACCACGAAAAGAATCCTGATGGCTTATCAAGCATACATTTATTCACCTGCTTTGGCCTTGAAGGCATTCCTTCCAGCAAAAAACATTTGGCATCCTTTCCAGCATTAAAGAGATCCTCATGCACACCCTCTGAATGCATACCGAGCTCTGCCATCTTCTTGATCTTCCACTCCTTGTCCTTTGCAATCTGCACAGCATCCTCAAATGTTTTGGGTTTCTTCCCTTCGACCTTGAGCTTCAACGCAGGAAGCAAACCACTTACAAACAATCCTTTCTTCACAAACATCGGGGGAGTCTTACTCGACAAAGAAAAGCACCATCGATCCCACAACCCTGTGAACACATGCAAAAAATCATCCACGTTTTGTCCTTGTCCCTGTTGCAAATCATTGAGTTCCTGCCATAGCACACTCGAGTCTTCAACTCGCTGGAACCGCTCCAAAAGAGCCTGTGTCAACCTGTCTAATGTCAAAACACTAGGTGGTACAGCCTTAGCTTCCTTTGTTTCAAAACCTTTGAGCCAATCTCTAGCATCACTCTTCAAAAAGATCCTCAAAAGTTTCAACACCTGCTCTTCATTATTTATCAACAAGGTTGCTAATGCACGCAACCTCAAACCTCTCAAGAAAATCTGCTACATCTTCATTAAAACCACCAAAAAACTCCGGATACGACATCATTTTTATCCCCAAGCTTCACCTTGAAATCCCACGAAAACAAACTGGAAACACCTTCCTTCAATCTCTTACTCTGGGGCATACACCCTCGTAAATGAAATACCTAAGCTCTCTTCTGTGGCCCGGCACCAAAAAGATGTGATGTGAAAACAAGGAAGAAAACACAAGGCCTCTATAGCCTTCCACCTCGCAACTTTGGAATACAACAACAATATGGAGGCACCAGAGACGATATCACACACGTCTCACTACACTCAACTCACTCTCAACCTATGGGAATGGCCAGGTCATCGAGGCCGGAGCTCGACGGCTCAACGAATCCTCTCCTACAGCCGAAACCATAGACAATGGGGCACCACAATCCCCAACACAACACACTCTTTCTTCACACTTCACCCTTCCCAAATCACCCACAAAATCACTCCTTCCATTAAACACATAGACAAGAGCCCACACAGGTTGCCATCCAAAATTGAACTCACACACATACCCACTCTTTTGATTCACCAATCCACTCTCTTCACTGCACTCTTCAACAGACTTTTCCAAGTACACATCAATGCACACACTCACTGATTGTCCAGCTTATCCAGTCATGGCACACACCAGAGGCCCCTCCGCCCAGTCAGCTACCTCTGCCTTGACTCCTCTTAGGCGGTCACACACACACCGAGTCCACCAACTCGTATCACCAGCCACCTTTGCCTCCCAAACGTCTTCAC